>NW_023604295.1:59301708-59446878 GCF_014898055.3 Talpa occidentalis | reverse complement strand
CCAAGAAAACAGATGCCAACCAAGAATTACTCTAATCCGCAAAGCTCTCTTTCCTCCATGAAGAAAGAATATGGACCTTCCCAGACAAAGAGAAACTCCGGAATTTCATTGCGACTAAACCCCACTCCAAAAAATACTACAAGGAATCCTAAAGCCAGAACCTCAGAGGGACGAATAACAACGGAAAGAGATCAAAAAAAAAAAAAAAAAGTTATTAAAAGAAAAAAAATAAAATCAAAGGAAAGACAGCATAATGGCAAATACAGATGCTAACATATCAATATTAACTCTAAATGTAAATGGACTAAACTCTTCAATAAAAAGACACAGAGTTGCAGCCTGGATTAAGAAACAAAACCCAACCTTTTGCTGTCTCCAGGAAACACATTTAGCTACAAAAGATAAAAAATAGGCTCAAAGTCAAAGGATGGAAAACAATCCTACAAGCAAATGGGCCAAAAAAGAAAGCAGGAACGCTAAGCTATACTTATATCAGATAAAACAGACTTCAAACTCAAAAAAATAAAAAGAGACCCCAATGGTCACTACATTATGATAAGGGACAATACTTCAAGAAGAAATAACACTCATTAACATATACTCACCAAACGAAAGAGCACCAAAATATATCAGACAACTGTTGTCCTCTCTGAAAACAGACATCAGAGAAAACACATATGTAGTGGGAGACTTCAACACACCACTATCAACAATGGATAGATCAACAAGACAAAAAATAAGTAAAGAAACTAAAGCTCTAAATAAGGACCTAGAGCATTTGGCTTAACAGACATCTATAGAACACTAAACCCAAAAAAAACGGAGTACACATTTTTCTCAAGCGCAACACGGATCATTCTCCAGGATCGATCACATACTGGGGCACAAGACAAACATCAACAGATACACCAAGATTGAAATCATACCAACCATCTTTTCTGACCACGAAGGCATCAAACTAGAAATAAATCATAAAAAAAAAAAGGCAAACTATCCTACCTCATGGAGATTAAAGCCACACTACTGGAAGACCCACTGGACTAACGAGGAGATCAAAGAAGAAATTAAAAATTCTTGAATTGAATGACAAGGAGGACACCAATATCCTAAATGTATGGGATGCAGCAAAAGCAGTAATAAGAGGAAAATATATAGCAATAGAAGCTCACATCAAAAAACAAGAAAGAACTCAAAGAAACAACCTAATCTCGAAGCTCAAAGATCTAGAAAAAGAACAACAAAAAAACCCCAGAACAGTAGAAGAAAAGAAATAATAAAAACCAAAGCAGAAATAAATGAAATTGAAACTAAAAAAACAATCCAAAAGATCATGAAACCAAGAGCTGGTTCTTTGAAAAAATAAATAAAATAGACAAACCCCTAGCCAGGCTCACAAAGGAAAAAGGGAGAAAGCACAAATACACAGAATCATAAATGAAAGAGGAGAAATCACAACGGACACAGCAGAAATCAAAAGAATAATCAGTAACTACTATGAACAGTTATATGGAAACAAGTTCAACAATCTAGAGGAGATGGACAAATTCCTACAACTCTTACAATCACCCAAAGCTAGATAAAGAAGAAATAGAACACCTAAACAGACCAATTACAAGCAGCGAAATTGAAATGGTAATTAAAAACCTCCCCAAAAACAAAGCCCAGGACCTGATGGATTTACAAATGAATTCTACCAAACATTCAGAGACGAATTAGTGCCTATCCTTCACAAACTCTTCCAAAAATTGAGAAGAAGGGACAATACCAAACACGTTCTATGAAGCCCAATATTACACTAATACCAAAACCGAATAAGGACAACACAAAAAAGGAAAACTATAGGCCATCTCCCTAATGAACACTGATGCAAAAATCCTCAATAAAATTTTAGCTATCAGAATCCAACAATGTATCCATAAGATAATTCACCACGACCAAGTTGGATTCATTCCAGGGCACAAGGATGGTTTAACATCCGAAAATCAATCAACGTTATCCAACACATCAACAAAAAGAAATATAAAAATCATATGATAATATCAATAGATGCTGAGAAAGCTTTCGACAAAGTGCAACACCCATTCATGATAAAAGCCCTTGAAATTCTTGGGATACAAGGAACATACCTCAACATCATAAAGGCCATCTATGACAAGCCAACAGCCAGTATCATTCTCAATGGTGAAAGCTGAAAGCAATTCCATTAAGATCTGGAACAAGACAAGGATGTCACTCTCACCCACTGCTTTTCAATATAATACTGGAAGTCCTAGCCAGAGCAATAAGACAAGAGAAAGATCCAAGGAATCCAATAGGAAAAGAAGAAGTCAAACTATCACTATTTGCAGATGATATGATAATATACATAGAGAACCCCAAAATCTCCACAGAAAAACTAATTCAACTCATCAATCAATTCAGTAAAGTGGCAGGATACAAAATCAACACGCAAAAGTCAGTAGCCTTCCTATACACAAACAATAATCTGAAGAAGAAGAAATCAAAAAAACCACCCTTTATTATCGAAACAAAAAAATCAAATATTTGGGAATAAATCTAACAAAGAGGTAAAGGACCTATACAAAGAAAACTATAAAACACTGTTAAAAGAAATAGAAGAAGACACAAAGAAATGAAAGACATCCCCTGCTCATGGATTGGAAGAATAAACATTATTAAAATGGCCATCCTACCAAAAGCAATATACAGATTCAATGCTATTCCAATCAAAATCTCAATGGCATTCTTCAAAGAAATAGAACAATTATTGATGAAATTCATATGGAATCACCAAAAACCCGAATAGCCAAAGCTCTACTGAAAAAAAAGAAGGAAATGGAGGCATCACACTCCCCAGACTTCAAACTTACACAAAGCCATAATCATCAAAACTGCATGGTATTGGAACAAGAACAGACATACAGACCAATGGAATCGAATAGAAAATCCAGAAATAAACCCACAGATTTATGGTCAACTAATCTTTGACAAAGGAGCAAAGACTATGCATTGGAGCAAAAGAAAGTTTGTTCAATAAGTGGTGCTGGGAAAACTGGGTCGCTACATGCAAAAGAATGAAGCTTGACCACTACCTCACACCATACACAAAAATCAACTCAAAATGGATTAAAGAACTAGACATAAGACCTGAAACCATAAAATACATAGAAGGAAATATAGGCGAAACACTACGGGATTTGCACATCAAAGACATCTTTACAGACACATCACCCAAAGCAGTGATAGTGAAGAGAAAGATAAACAGCTGGGACTACATCAAATTAAAGAGCTTCTGCACAGCAAAAGAGACAATAACAAAAACAAAGAGAAACCCCACCAACTGGGAGAACATTTTTGCACCCAACACTAATGATAAAGGACTGATCACAAAAATCTGCAAAGAGCTGATGAGATCAGCAACAACAAAGAAAATAATCCAGTCAAAAAATGGGCAGAAGAGCTAAAAAGAAACTTCTCTGAAGGGAAATGCAAATGGCCAACAGACATATGAAAAAATGTTCAACATCACTTGTAATCAGGGAAATGCAAATCAAAACTACCATGTGAGATACATCTCACACCAGTGAGAATGGCACATATTAAAAAAAACTAGCAACAAACAATGTTGCGAGGATTTTGGAGAAAAAGGAACTCTTCTGCACTGTTGGTGGAGTGCAAACTGGTCCAACCACTATGGAGAGCTGTGTGGAGATTTCTGGACCTACTAAACATAGAGCTTCCATATGATCCAGCAATTCCACTCCTAGGTATTTACCCAAAGGACACAGAAACATCAATTCCAAAGAGCACCTGCACTCTATGTTTATAGCAGCACTTGTTTACAATAGCTAAGCTTTGGAAACAACCCAATGCCCAAAAATAGATGACTGGATCAAGAAGATGTGGTACATATATACCATGGAATTATTACTCAGCATTCAAAAAGATAACCACATGCAATTTGCAGCAACATGGATGGCACTGGAAGGATCATGCTCAGCGAAATAAGCCAAAAAGAAAAAGAAAAATAGCCGGATTGGTCTCACTCATAGCAGGAATCTAGAAACTTAAATAAAGGGACCAGGAAAATGAATATAAGAAAGTGAAAATCAAAATCAAACAAAAACTATGAACCAGGACACTTTTGGGGTGGGGGCGGGAGGGGAAGGATTGGTCAGAATGGGGTGTTTGCAATTGTATGGGGGAATATAAAAAAAAATTAATATTTAAAAAAAAAAAAAAAAAAAAAAAAGAAAGAAATGGTTTCATTTAAAATACACAAAATGTCCAAAATCTGACAGTCATCCTTATCAAAAATGAATAAATGTGACATGAATAGAGGCAGAAATATGTTATTTTCAGATTGTTTCATAAATTTAGACTTTTCTAAAAAAGATATACAGCATTATTTGTGAGTTTGGTTGTTTATCTTATTGCAAAAGAACAGAAGCTGTAGAGAGTGATTCTAAGCTTTTTCTAAATATAGACCTTATTATTATTAACAATTATTTGCTCATGTAGCATAACAGTTGGATTAAGAACTTATTTATACAACACATCAACACACTTTATGTATAAGATAGCTTTATTCCTGCGTATTTGAAAAAAATTAATGTTTCCTGTATCTTAAACATATATATGAAGAATATAATTTCATAGGACATTGCTTTCACACAACCTGTGTGTTTGTCCATAATGTTGATTTCACATTTTATGGTGTAAGATATTGATTACTTCCTATTTCTTATCTTAATCTGTGGTCCTTGAATAGACATTAAAATAGAGATATTCTATTTTCTTCAAATAGACATTAAAATAGAGATAATAGTGAAAATGTAGAATGTTTTTTGTTTCTGTATTTTTGGTTCAGTGGAGAAAGGTGAAATGTCTCTTAACTTTCATCCCTTGCATATTTTTTTTTTGTTTCAGGATCCTGTGCACACTCAGGGTCAGCAGACTGTTGGTTAATATCCCTAAATTCTATGGCATATTTCACTGAGAGTGAAGTAGAACATTTAGTTTTAATCAGCAAGCTCCACCTTAATGCACAAATCCATGTTGGATAAATGCTTGTTTCATATGATTTGTAATTTAAGAAAAGTCTCAATTTCAGTGTGATTACTGGGAATTTAAGATAATAAAGGTAATCAAAATGCATTACTGATATCAAAATCTTATTTATCCCTAAATATCCAAGACCCTTGAATCACATCTCTTTGTGTTATTAAATCTTGCACCAAAACATCTGTTAGAAAATAGAAGTAATTAAACTTCCGAAGTCTATTCCTATTTTGCTGAACTTCCACTGAGTAAACCTTAAGACCTAACTAATTATGCCAAACTAATGCATCAAATTAAGTATTACCATTTTCCCATATGTTGTCCATGGGACAGAGTTGAAGTAAGAGCACACACATTTTATTAAGTGTCTTTTGTGGGGCTACAGTTTGTATACCTAGTCACTTTAATTTCAAAACCATCACTCTGTTGGTAGAGGTGGAATATGATCGCACATGTCAGTCTCAGACCTACTCACGGTAAATTCTTTGCACAAATTGCTCTGTTTTTGTCAGTGGAGTCCAACTGCCAATTTTGCTCATCCTCCTGTCTTCTAACTTGCTATCAGAAAAAGAACACTCCAGCTGCTTCAGCACATTTTGTGTTTTGTGGGTTCTGTGAATGTATATGCCCATGTTTAATGTTATAGCCGTGATGTTCTATCCTCCCCCACACAGCCATATATTTCTAAACAATCTGTGAAGAAGCTGCTCTGAAAATAAATTTAAATCAGCAGGAATTAAATAGAAGTGGCTGTGATCTATAGCACTTACTAGTGTCCACCCCCATAGAGATTAATAACACCCACATTCCCAGACAAGAATTAGAATTCCTACAGCTAAATTTTTCTATTTTAATTACACAATAACCTCTTCATGTTATTTATCAACTTTATCAACTTAAAAAAAGGAAATACCATATGAAAAAATTATCTAAAACATTTAAAATCATATGAACATTGTTAACTATGTTAGTAGCTTTTTGACCTCAAATATTTTTAAAATTATATATTTGAGAAATCATAGGTCATCAGGTTTGGGATCTCTAGAATGCTAACTTCCGAAGAGTATGAAACTTCACTTAAGACTCAAGCCAAATCCATATAACCGCATTAGGGATTTATTAGGGGAATTCAATTACAATACTATAAATACACAATTCAATTGGCAGCAAAAAATAGGGTGAAGGTATGGAAGATAATGACAGAGTTGGGAAGACTGGCACACAGAGTGGACAGGTCCTGGTCCAGAGGTTGTCAGCAATTTTCCCATCTGCAAGGAGGAGGAAATTTCACTTCCCAGAGTGAGAATCCCAGGGAACTCTCTCCAGACATTAGAGAGGTTTCAGGACTTCAGGCACTGAAGTGCATAAATATAGGCATAGTGTGCTTATATTTATACTACTTTTCAGAGGCAAATTATTAGGATCACCTGAAAATTCTGATTTAGGACATAGCCTCTCTGAACAGCCAGGTTTTATAAGTCCTGCCTTTCCTGTATCTATTATTTGTGTCTTCATAAACAAGTGGTCAGTTTTTTTTTTTTTTAAAGATTTATTTATTCATTTATTTATTTATTTAATGCAATAGCTGGGGTACAGGCCAGAGGTGCGGGGAGGGGATGAGACAATTCACCAGAGACAGAGTGTGGAGCAGAACAAGCAGACTGACCGAAAGCACTGCTGAGGGGAGCAGCTGGTGCTACAGGAGAGGTCTGCTACGCCATGTGGATATCTCCCTGGTCAGCTGGGAATCGAACCCGCACTGCAGAGGCTGCAGACAGCTTCATAGCGCTGCGCTCAACTTGCTGTGCCAGTGGGGAGGCCCCAACAAGTGCTTCTTTTTAATTGATAACTTAAGTTGCTGTATTTTAATTGCTCCCATCTTTCAAGGTCATTACAATGTCCATAATTAGTTCATCTCAATCAGTCATAATCATTACTATAGCAATATATATGATGTGGGAATATCTGCACATAAAAAATTAATAAACACTGCAAGTTTTTCAAAATTTCTTTTATAAACATTTTCAATGCTGATTTTACCTAAGCAAATAAAGACATTTTTTGATCTTGGAGTTTGGTTGAGTTCACACAGTAGCAATAGGTAATTTTAATACATGTACTGCTTCTTCAATAAAAACTGTATAAAATAGAATCTAGTAATTATTTCTTGGTTTTGTGTTCAAGATCTAAAGACACTTTTTCTTGGGCCTCCCTGGTGGCACAGGGGGTTAAGCACCACACTATGAAGCAATACACAGCCTCTGCAGCACAAGTTCGATCCCTGGCTGCCAGGGAGCAACCTGCATGGCACAGCAGACCTCTCCTGACTAGCCTGCTGCTCCCTTCAGTAGTGTATTTCAGTCAGTCTGCCTGTTCTGTTCACCACTCTGTCTCTGGTGAATCCTCTCACCCCCTGCATCTCTGGCCTATGCCCCGGCTCTTGTATGAAAAAATAAAATAAAATAAAATAAAATAAAAAGACACGTTTTCAGATGAGGAAGTAACTGATGGAGTTCAATTGTACTTTTTATCAATACAAAAAATTCTTGTCAGAATGGGCTTGATTGTTTTGTCCCATGGGCATGTCCAATGGTATGTCCCTCAGGAATTTAAATCTCTCAGTTAACACGCTTGCCGGGCCTCCCTGATGGTGCAGGGGTTAAAGACAACATCATCAAACTATCACCAGCTGCTGCAGCACAAGTTTGATCCCTGGCCTGCCAGGGAGCAACCCACATGGCGCAGCAGACCTCTCCTGTCTGGCCTGCTGCTCCCCGCAGCAGTGTATTTTAGCAGATCTGCCTGTTCTGTTCCCTACTCTGTCTCTAGAGAATCTTCTCACCTCCTCCACCCCCCGCCCCATGGCCTAGACCCCAGTTCTTGTATGCATAAATAATCTCTCTCTCTTTTTTTAAAGATTTATTTATTTATTTATTTATTTATTTATTTATTTGTTTGTTTGTTTATTTATTTATTTATTTATTTATACAAGCACTGGGTACAGTCAAAAGCACGGGAGGGTGAGAGAATTCACCAGAGCCAGAACTGGGAACAGAACAGTCAGGCTGACGAAGTACACTGCTTAGGGGAGCAGTGGGCGCAGCAGGAGAGGTCTTCGCACCATGTGGGACCATCACTTGGCGGCCGGGGATCGAACTGGCACTGCAGAGGCTGAGGGCAGCTTCGCACCGCAGCACTCAACTGCTGCGCCACTGGGGAGGACCAATAATCTCTCTCTCTTTTTTTTTTTCATGGAGGAACTAATAACTTTATTATTTTTTTTAAAGATTTATTTATTTATACAAGCACTGGATACAGTCAGAAGCGCGGGAGGGTGAAAGAATTCACCAGGGTCAGAGCGGAGAGCAGAGCAGACAGACTGATGAAGTACACTGCTGAGGGGAGCAGCGGGCAGCAGGAGAGGTCTGCGCGCCATGTGGGACCCTCACTTGGCGGCCAGGATCGAACCGGCACTGCAGAGGCTGCTGGCAGCTTCGCAACCCAGCGATCAACCATTGTGCCACCAGGGAGGCCCCCAATAATCTCTTAAAAATGCCTATTGTACAATATAACTCTGCAAATAGTCATTTTTTTTTTGCTTTATAGATATAATATGGCTATATCAATATTTTTCAATTTTTGAAGAAATTATTCAGTTATCAAGAACTACTATATAAATTTGTATACATACGTGCATTTTTATTTATTTAAGGATTATATAACCCAAACACATTATTACAAAGAAAACACAGAGCATCAAAAAAAGAAGATTTTTAAGTTATCTATGCATACATGTCATTTGATGGAAATATTGAGAAATTCCAAACATAAACTTCTAGGGATCACCACGGAGTAAAAAAGACAAGAATAATTTGATTATTACAAATAGTGCTGCAACGAACATAGGCATGTATATATACCTTAGAATTATTGTTTTGCCTTCTTCAGATAGATAGCTAGGAATAAAATGGCTGGATCTAGAAATCTTACTGTGGAACTGAAGCTACAGTATAGGAAGGCGGGGCAAAGTGGGGAGAGCACAATGAACTGCAGGTGCTTTGTTGGTGACTGTGGTGATGGCCATCTGAAGAGGTGTGATCATATGCCTTTGAAACACATACAGTGTAAAGTAATGTTAATTAAATGAAAAAAAAGTATAAACAAAGAAGAAAGATAAAAATAAATTAGAGCCCAATGTTGGGAGCTTCCTGGAAGAACTGGAACTTGATTCAGATCACAATGGCTACAAGGAATTTGGGTGCCAGAAGAGAACAGGAGTGGTATTCCTGAAAACTCAAGTAAAAGGAACGGGTTGATGAAGCAATTGATTAGATTAGGGGGGAAATATGGGAAAGAAATATGATGACAGGTCTTTAATTTACATCCCCAATCTCATGGGGATATATATACTACTTTATCAACCAAAGCCCTGAATCAGGAAATATAATATTTGCTACCATGTAACTTAACCTCATTTTTCTGGTGTTCCCTTACTAAGTCCTACCATTATAATAACTCAGAGCAATTATGTGATATCGTAAAAGATGTTGGCCTTAGAACCCTATAAAAAAACAAAAGTCACTTTCTGTTTAATCCACCACTCCATAGCAACTTTACATAATTTGTACAAGCCCCAGAGTCAACCTGTTTGTGACAATCACTTTTAACTTAATTGGCTAATAAGATACACCAATTTCTGATGCCCTTTTCATCAGAAAAAGCATTTTAAAAACTGAAGGGAAAAGATATCCTACATGTAGTATACCTTAATTGCTGGGATACATAACCAAGTTATTTTTAACTTAAAAATTTAATGAAATTCACAGAGCATCATCACAGAGCCTAGCAAACTGGGTTAAGAGAAATCCTCACTTAAGTTTTTCGTCTTCCTTAAGATTAGAAGAAAACACAAGCTTGAGTATTATAGATATCAGAGGAGATAATAGAAAAAGTTGAATTATTATGCTTCTAACCAACAAAGTTTAAGAATTGAAATTATGCATTAAATTCACACGATCAGAGGGATTCTTGCTGTGCCTTATAATAACTGTGTATTTAATTTCCCAAATAGACTATGCATTCCTTGTGTATAGGGATATCATGCAATTCCAGGTATATCGAAAGTCCAACAAAATATACTGTTGAGAGAATACATGGGTGAAAGGTCAATAAACATGGGATGTATGACATGCAATGAAAAGAATGCAAAGAATTTCTTTGCATGAACTCCGAATTACTTTTTCACAAGTAACTTTAGATATTGGCAGAAAAACAGCTGATTCCATTGCATAATTAAAATAATAGCTAACCAGCTGGAATCTCTTTGCTATTCAGATCACTTTTCTCATAATGACCTTTTCATAAGCCAATGTAAGCAACTGAGAATCCTGACAACAAAACATTCTGACCTAATTATATAGCATTTGCAGCTGTTTCAAATTGGGATTAGCTAGACTCAGTATGTGATCTATATAATCTATTTGAGAAATTGGGGTATCTGACAATGTATGTCCCTATAGATGACTGCCTTCTGCATTATTTTAAAAATATGATCTGAAATCCTGATTTCCTTCAATTTAGAACCCATGTACCTTGGTAAAACAGTGTTGGGTCATCATACTTGCATTACTTTTCAGAATGTTCATTAGATCTTCCAACCAGAAGCTATTGATAGTCCTCCTCTCTCATGTCTCTAATCAATTCATGCTTATATGGCCTGAGTACAGTAGTAATTTGCATGCCAACTGGCTAAAATGCAGCTGTTACCATTTCCATGACTGTACATAATTATCTTAAAATATAGGTTCTTTTAGTGAGACACAAGAAACTATAGGGTAGAAAATGGCCACTTGTTCTATGCTCTCCCACTCCCATAATATATCAGTTTCATGTGCCCTTTCCTACTCCCTCTACTCTGAATCCATGTTCTGTGTAGTATTCTTTTATAATAAATATATCTAACTTCCTCTTAAGCTTATTGATACCATTTGTTCTAATGCAGTATATACTTTCTTTTTTCTAATATTTATTTCTCATTGAAGAAACCCTAACTAACATAATTTAGAATGATCTAAAGGAAGAAGTTGTTTGACCTGTCTCATTCCACTGAAAATGCCCAATTACTTTGACTACATAACTCGTTCCCTTTGCCCCTCTTAATTAGGAATTATGAGTAAGAAAACAAGAAATTTCAGGTAGTATGCAAATCTCTAAGGACTATTCATACGTTGACTATTTTGTGAAAAAATACCAACTGTTTAAATATTATGTGGTTTAGTTTTCTTCCTGAATTTTTGTAATATAGTTTTCTCCTTAGATCATGGGAAAATTACTTATAATAAATTTTGGCATATGACTTGCAGGAAATATCAAAAACTCCTGCATTTGTGTTTCAGAGGGACAAACCCTCTTCTTCATCAGAGAAGTGGTGATTTACACAATCACAAAATAAACGTACTGGTGGACGTTTTACTATTTCCCAATGGGAGTAGAATCAGCAAACTAAATGATGCAAAAGGACATTTTTAATAAAATATAAAAATCAGGCCCTACTTTTTTATTGTTACAGTTATTTTATTAAACATGTAGTAGGGTATCTTTTCCCCTTAGTTTTCACATATTTGTACTTTATAAGTTGTAAGGTAACATATTGCAATTTTAGAAATAATTCATTTATTTTTGTTTTTAATTTGTGCTATAATTCATGTCACTGTTTAATACACTAAGGGTTAATATTCTTCCATTCTAAAATTAGAAAACAGTATTTTGTAGTAATAACGTTACTGGAGATAAGGCAGTACAAATTAATAACAGAGTAGGAGTTTTGAATTAGTAGACTGTCAGCAATAATATCCATAGATATGGAGATGATCAAGAACTTCTGAAAATCATACACAACTAACCACCATCAGAGTAAAGCGGCAAGGAGCCAAATTGTTGAACTCAGGAAGAAGTGGTTCAAATGGATAAAGAAATTAAATATGCATGTAGGGATTCATGCTCATGTGAAAATGGACATATTTTCCATATTTCTACTTGTACTGTGCATGCAAAATCTGTCAATACTTAGTATAAGTCCCATCTCTATGATTTTCCATCCAGGTAGTATATATATTCAAATAATGACTATACATTTATAATCAGCTTTCTGTTATAATTCATATCTAATTTTTTAATCTAATCATTGGAAGGTGTTCCCTTAGTTACCTTTTTCAGGGGATATTCTGTTTCTTAGAGGGAGTGGTTAATCAAGGGAATTAAATTTGACTTTCTACATCAATATACAATTTAGCATTTTAATATTAAATCAGAGCTTGAAATTCAATTTCTTTATTTAACTTACTTAAAATTAGGCTATATTCTTCCATTATTTATATTATGAAGGTTTAATGACCCAAATGGTAGTTGTATAGCATGTTTGCATTGTTGTAGGCTTAGAAATTCAACAAAGCAGTTCCTGATTCTGGCATATACATCACTGGAAATAACCTGGTTTATACACAAGGTTTATAACCTTTCAATATTTTACCGAGTCTGGGATAAAATATGACTTTATGATTATATTATTGTTGTCTGACACGTTTAAATTGTGGGTAGGTTTTAGTTAAGATGTTAGCAGACTAGGTTTGTGGATACTTTATCAATATATACCAAAAGTACTTAATTAGCTGGGATTAATTATCTGACAAAGGAGACCTAGATTTAAACAAAAGTATTCTTTATTTTTTCCATTTTTCCCATTATTTTTCTTGTCAAGTATTTTAAGCTTCTGGCAAAGTAGCATGATTTTTAAACATAATTTTTAAGAACACTAAGAAAATCAAATTCCTTATATGAAGACAACTCTGCAGAGGTGCTACACATGTTAAAAAATGGGATATTTGGTGGAAACTGGGAAGCAAGAAATTACTATCAGTCATATTCTGCTAGTTAATTTTTATATTCTCAGGAGTGACACCAACAAGTTGAAAAATAAATTAATTCTTTGAATCTCCCATGCTTCCTTTAAAAGTACAACAAAAGTCTGTAAAAATATCTCAATGAACCTGAAAAAAGTTTGTTACTTCTGAGAACCTAACTTTTAAAGATTTATTTATACACTGGATAAAAATAGCTAATTACTAAATTGGTCATGTTTGTCTATAACATTTGAATCCATTCTCTTTGAATGAAAGATTGTAGTGGGATTGCTTAAAATGTCCCTGACTATTTCATTAGTATTTTGAAATTCTTCTGTTAAAGACAATAATGAATACTAACATATAAAAAAAAAGCAAAACAGGATCTTAGGTTTTATGTGTTTATGCTAAAAATAATGCACAGTTTTCTTCTTTCTTTATAATAATAAGAGAATGTTTACAATAGAGTATCAGGTGACTCCAATACTTGCAATATAAAATTATCTGCTCAACTATAGTGTCTCTAAAACAAACTGGGTTTTAAATTCTCAATTAAAGGAATCAATTAAAATGATATAATCATAATCAAAATAATTTTTGGTAATTACATGTATGATGCATATAAAAATATCAGGTATTATATTAATGTATCTGGTAGTAAAACTGTTTTGGATTAACATAATTATGCCATATCTGTTGCCAGGAACTAATTTGCTGCCAAGAATATTAATTAGACATAATTGTAAATAGTAGATACGATTTTTTCTACGTGTACTTTTAACTGTAGTGCTGATCTTGCTCTACTCATGTATTTTGCCTTGTTTTTAAACTGTTCATTCATTGATTTTAAGTCAATTGACAATCTTATTCCAAAATCATGGAACAGTCTCATAGTAATGTAACTTAAGGAAGAGTTTCTTTATTCTTTATTACAGGTACTCTGGCATTCTCTTCGAAGAGAATGCTGTAATTTGTTGCCTTTACCAAGATCATACATAACACATTCTAGAAACATAAAAGTACGTTTTTTCTATAATTCTTCAATAAATTTAACTCACTTATAATGAGCCCTTATAGTAAATACTATGGCAAACTGAAATTATTAATGTGGTTAAATTAACTCAGATATCCTAACATATCTTTAATACTCAAAAATAAATATTTCATAATATTCCAGCCTCATCCTTTTCCTTAAGATTCAGTTGCATGTTTCTGGACAACATACATGTTATATTTAGTAAAATCAGAAAAATGTAACTTATTTCATTTTCTTCTATACTACCTTCCCTGCTATCATTCCTTCTTAAATTTTTTTTTACTTTCCTATTCTGTACATGGAAGTCTAGAAAATAATAAAGACCACAAATTTAGGAAAATAGGTAGATAAATATAAATTAATGTATTAGGGGAAGTGCCACCTTCCCTGCCCTCACTTACATATTTTGGGCTAGCTACTTGAATTAGGGGTCAGAGCTGTGCTGCCAGGTGAAACTATATAATTCAGAAGGTACATGAATTTAGAAAGAGGCTCTTGTTCCTGACACTCTTCTTGCATCCTAGTACTGCTGGGAAGGAGACACATGAAGAGATACACAGGAGAGGAATGTAGAGACACTTGGAAGAGCCATGTGTGTGAGAGCCACATGAAGAGCTTGACAATGGCAGCTGTTATCCTGATGTAGTATCTGCTTCAGTTGCAGCTTTCTAGGGCCTCCTTCACAACTCTTTTCCTATGGTTCCTCAACAGAATGTGTTGCAGTCATGTGCGGCAGACTTTCAGGCCTCAGTGGCTCCACTTTGGCCACCCTTGTTTGGCTGGGCATTTGTCCATGAGGGGATGGACAAATTGGGGTATTTCATTGGGACACTAATAGTCTTTCTTTTCTTCCCTCTCTCTATAGATTGATTTTATTAAAGTTCTTCCATACCAAGTACCTATCCAGTGGCACAGCAGGTTGAGTGCAGTGCTGTGAAGCTGTCTGCAGCCTCTGCAGCATGGGTTCGATTTCCAGCCAGCCAGGGAGATACCCACATGGCGCGGCAGACCTTTCCTGTTTTGCCCACTGCTCCCCTCATCTGTGTTTTCGGTCATCTGCCTGTTCTGCTCCCCACTTTGTCTCTGGTGAATTCTCATAAAGGAATAACTGCAATAGATACATTCTCTTTATATAAAATAATTTAAAAACTGCACAAAATAAAATTAAAAATTATTTTCAGACCTAAGACAAAAAGATGTGTAGGGCTATAAGCCCTGAGAAGTGAGAAACAGGATTTGGCCCTACAATCATTCCAGGATCCTTTCTTTCTTTCTTTTCTTTTTTTTTTTTTTTTTTTTTAAGATTTATATGTTTATGCATACAAGAGCTGGGGCACAGGCCAGAGATGGGGGGGGGGAAGACGATTCACCAGAGACAGATCGGGGAGCAGAACAGGCAGACAGACCGAAACTCACTGCTGAGGGGAGCAGCGGCCGCCAGAGGGCAGGTCTGCCACACCATGTGGGCATCTCCCTGGATGGTGGGGAATCGAACCCACGATGCAGAGGCTGCAGACAGCTTCACAAGGCTTCGCTCAACCTGCTGCACCACTGGGGAAGTCCCCAGGATCCTTTAAGAATTTTCCTGGACTGCAACATATACAGCAAAAAACTAAGTACAGAACGGTGGGTTCACTGAACTGAGGAAGGCAGGGCCCAGTGATTAGGGAGGCTAAAAAGTTAAAATTTAAGGAACAAATTGCTGGCAAGAAAGAAGAAGAATATACAGAGATATTTGATGAACTATGAAAGGACTGAATTTCACCCTATTTCAAGTTTGTATGTCCATCTACCGTGCTTTTAGGGATATAATAAAGACAAGCGATTTCTGGGTCAGAAACAAAGGACAGTTCCTTACAGAAAGAAATAGCTCTCTAAGGTATGTAAACCAGGAGAAATAGAACTGAAATAAAGTTAAAAGTAATTTAATTGGTCTTAGTTTGTAATTGTTCTAACAACTGATTTAACACGAATATACAAATGTACTTCTGTATATTATTTAAAGTTATATGGGATAATATTATTTAAAGTTATATGCTTTTTACCTTGAATCTGACTCAGGGAAGAAGGTAGAAAGGCAGTGGTACTGACCCACTAGGACCTGATGACAAGAGACAAGCAGTAATCAGAGTATATAAAGCTGAATATTTTAAACCCTAAGTTAACCACAGTGTCAAAAAAAAGTTTAATAAGTTAATAATAGAAATAAAATCATAAAAAGTGCATGATTAAACTGGAATGAGACAAAGAAAAAAATAAAGAACAGATGCATAATATAGAGAACTGACAAGTTGATATTTTTAATCAAGCATATTAATAACTACATTAAATCTGAACAATCTAATCACACCAATTAAAGGATTGAGATAGATTAAATGAAAAAAATTTAAAAATGCTTTTTGTAAGAAACACATTTTAAATGTAAGTATAATATAAATTTCTCTATATTTATATAAATATAATGGCCAATTAAAAGTTGGAAAATATATGTAACAACTATCCAAAAGAATTCCAGTGTAGCTATATAATTTCAGAAATCTAGATTTCAGAATAAGGCATGCTGTCAGGGATAAATATCTTTAAAATACTTGAAACAAAAACTGTTATATCTGAAAAAAGAAAAAAATTGCATTTATAATAAAGACATTAACCCTCATCTCTGTAATGATAGAACAAGTAGGCAGACGATGATAAATGATACATATGGCCTGTGCAATACCATCAATCAACCTAAAGTACTTGAAATTTATAAAACACTCCATCCAACAATAGCAGAATACAAACTAATAACAGATACATATAAAATAGCCAGCATTTGAGACTATATTCTGGGTCATATATACAACTTATCGAGCTTAAAAAAACTAGAAATCATGCAAAGTAATTAAAATGAATAATATATATATGCAATAGATCTATAAATAACACATATATGGTGTGTAAATAATTGGAATTCAAACAACACACTTAAAATTAACTATATCTGGGTTACTCAAGATACCTATTCCCTAAGTGGTTATTTGCTAGGAGAAATTCTATGAAGAGTTGAAAGGTAAATTATATTTAGAAATGCATTACAGTAGGCCTCCCTGGTGGTACAAGGGGTTAAATCTCAGCACTGAAGCTGTCGCAGCCACTGCAGCATGAGTGTCATCCCCCACCAAAGCTAACCCACATGGCACAGCAGACCTCTCCTGTCTTGCCTGCTGCTCCCCTCAGCAGTGTATTTTAGTTCCTCTACCTGTTCTACTCCCTATTCTGTCTCTGGTGAATCCTCTCACCCCCCACACCTCTGGCCTACACCCCAGCACTTGCATGCATCAATCAATCAATCAATCAATCTTAAAAAAATAAATGCATTACAGTGCATTGGACGATGGCTCTTGCTAGTCAAGAGTATGCTTCATCCCAGTCACAGAGGAAAATGACTTGTGTGTCAGATAAACATGGATCAGGGAAGATGGGGAGATTTACTAATAGATTTGAGTAGGAAAATAGATTTTAAGGCATAAAAAAAGCCTAAGAAGAAGAAATTACTATCTTCAAGTAAGAAAGGACTTCTGGAAAATGCTATTAAGCCCTAGGAAAGTCTCTAAGGTGAAATATTGAGAAAATTCTTCCACTTGCTCCAGACTTACTCAACTACCACTATGATTACCAAAACACTCTGATTATGAATGGACAGATACCATTTCTTTACACCAGAGAGAGTGAAGAAAGTCAAGAAAGCAGAGGAAAATGTCTATAGATCTCAGATTTTTGAGAGAGACAGAGACAGACAGACAGATGGACAGACAGACAGACAGACTGACTGACTGACTTATTTGACTCATGGGGTTTTCCTGAGAATACTGATACTTCTGTGAGATTATCAATCAGATGGTATTTGGATCCCTTCCACACAACAGCTAGTTTCTGAATAACCCATTTCATCTGCACCAAAACTTCATGAAATAAACAGGCTTTTAATGAATGTCAAGCAAAGAATTAATTCCTAAGCAATTATTTCTTTTAACCTTCCTTGCTAGGCTGCCTGTCTAGAGCAGATGGTTGGATGACTGGTACCTTCTCACAAGTTAATAGTCATTATCACTGTGTCATTCAGAGTGCTGCTTCCATCCTGTTTATTTCTCTCTCCTTCTCCCTTTATGTATATTTTCCTTTCATGTGTGCCACAAATTCCTGATATTCTTTTATGCCTTTTTTCACCTGCTATGAAAATCCTCCTTGATATAGAAAGAAAAAGTAATAAAGAGCCTGTGATGTATGAGGTGACTAATGAAGTGTTAAACTCAACAACGGCTTTCCTTAAGATTCTGAAGGCATGAAATGTGTATTTTTCTCATCAGCAGTCATACCAGTGGGATTACCACATTTGAAAATTAAGATACTCAAAGCAACCTTCCATTTTATGACACTTAAAGAAACAGTCATTAAGATGTGTATTCTGTGACTTGTATTGCACATAAAATGTAAAGGTGATTTATTTAATTAAGTGGTACTGAATCAAGACTAACTCATAAATAAAAATGCTAATTTATGGATTCATCTGAGTCTTTAACTGTCAAATCAGATCTAAAAGTGAAGTACTTAGTACTAAATCTTATATTCTTATATATTTTCCCTTCTCTTCAGATTTTCTGTTAGAAAATCTGACAAATAATGAATGTGTAAGTTCCAATGCTAGCAAAATTCACATGTTCTTTTGTGACAGAATATTCTAAAATATGGCAGCTTTAATATGCAATGTCATTTTAAAAGGAAAATGCAGTTAATCTGAGAAGAAATGCTCAATTTACGGGACTAGAGTATGTGCGCTGGAAAGCATAAAAAAAGTGGATAAAAGAGAGCATGCCCCATAGTCAAATGGAGTAAGATTGAGAACACAGTGTGAATCTGAGCACTATTCCTATTCCTGAGCAAATCTAAAATCCTGTATTTAACTTTCTTCCTGGTTTAGTATAAAAGTGATGTGTCAAAGTTGTTTTAAGTACAGATTCATGTACAGATCTGTAACATTATGACTATTATTCAAATATAAAATAATTTCTACTTTTTAAATATAAAGGTTTTATTTTGAAAATTATTATCTGTAAATCTTCACATTTAAATTTCCAAATACTCTATGGTTTTCTTTTAAATAATGAAATAACTTGAATTTTTAAAGGCATCTTCCCAAAATTTTTAATTCCTTAAATAATAACAGTAAATGCTATAAATTGCAAAGCAAAGTTCATGTCTTCTATGTGTATAACTTCCACACAAGTCTTATAAGCTAGCTATCCTGTGTACATGACACAAAAAGATACTCAACAGATTTTCTTTTTAAATCCATACAAAAGATTAAAAATGCCAAGCTTGAATTATCGTTTGGAGATCATTCTATTTACACAGGTGGTGTGATTACTTAACAAATTAAATTTAGGTATGAATAATTTATTCTAAGAGTGGTTTAGAGCATAATTTTGGCATGTTTTGTCGCACTGATTCTGTCTTTGAAAGATTCTCTAACAATAAAATAACCTTTGTAATGAACTCCATTTGTAACAGACAAAATTCTATTAGAAATGAATAATGATTGAAAAAGATATATTTAGACTTTTTCTGTTTACAAAATTAAATACATGAAGAAAAACAAGGGAGCATATTCTCATTTAAATACTATGTAATCGGGCCTCCCCTGGTGGCATAGGCAGTTGAGTGCAACGCTGTGAGGCTGTCTTCAGCCTCTGCAGCGCTAGTTCGATCCCGGCCAGCAAAGGTTGCACATGGCATGGCAGACCTTTCTTGTCGCGCCCGCTGCTCCCCTCAGCAGTGTATTTCATTCGGTCTGCCTGTTCTGTTCCCCACTCTGTCTCTGGTGGATCCTCTCACCCTCCTGCTCATCTGGCCTGTGCCCTGGTTCTTGTATGGATAAATAAATAAATTTTTAAAAAAAAATAAATACTATGTAAAAATCAACGTATATCCAGAAACAAAATGATATTCTAATGTTAACCTAAATACTTTGTTAAATCAGTTTAATTTAGACAATTCACAAAAATTTTCCAATTCTCAATTTTGTGATTACACATATATCTTATATGGAAAGATAAATCAGTCTCTATTTTGCATTTTTTTAAGATTTATTTATTTATGCATACAAGAACTGGGGTACAGGCCAGAGGCTCGGGGGGCGGTGAAAGGATTCACCAGAGACAGAGTGGGGAACAGAACAGGCAGACTGACTGAAATACACTGCTGAAGGGAGCAGTGAGCAGGACAAGAGGGGTCTGCGCCACGTGGGTAGCTCCTCAGCTGGTTGGGGATTGAACTTGTGCTAGAGACTGCAGATAGCTTCATTGTGCTGTGCTTAACCCCTTGCACCACCAGGGCAGCCCCTGTTTTTGTTTTTAATTACTCACATTACTATTTCTTCTCTTAGCAAAACTATCTACCGATTTTATTTTAAAATTAATTAATCTCATAATTTTCCTTTTGCCAGTGAGAATAAACCATGATTCTATAATTACTGATTATTTTATTACATGTTTCACATCAACAATGTATGCATTGAACTCAACATATATATTAATGAATGATGTGAATATATGTTAATGCTTGGGGGAACATGTGAACTAAGTTGGGAGAAGAAATAAAGGAAGAAAATTATGAATCATAGATGTTCACCAATGTAAGCAGAAGGTCTGTACAACTAAAAAGGTGGACAATAAAGGTGTGAAAATAATGATTTAAAAAGCAAACAGCTACATAGGAGACTTTTGTCTTTACAAAAAGAAAAGATATAAAATATGCAGGAAGGTCAGGCAATCGTTTTTGAATGGTGATCTTGGAAATAGCAGAAGTCTTAAGTCATCTTTTGAATTGCTTCTTTTGAATCTTAATTAACTTAGTATCAATATATACTGGCCATTGAAAATCACATTTCTCTCTCTTTGATTTTTATCTCAATTTTTTTGTCCTTTAAACTTTCTGTTCTTTGTTAGACAAATTTGAAACAAATATTCCAAAGTGAAATAAGTGTCTTCCACTAATTTCTAGTGCTCTTTATAGGAATCCATAAAAGTTTAGGAGTGGAATCCATAAAGCTTTCTTCTTTATATGGGGAGGCCAACTTGTAGGTATTAATACTTTCACTCAAATAAGGATCTTTGTAAACTCTGTTCATCTACTGAGAATTGACTCCTCAATCATTCTGAGGCTAACTTCATGACCATGAGAGAACAATTAGTATATACTCCTTATTGTATCTCTCCCTAAATATGACATCTTTGAAAAAACCTCCCTATATAGCATCCTCTACATAAATTAATCTCCTTTCCCTTTGTATCTTATTATTTGGCTTAAGAAATACTACAGAGAATTTTTTTTTCCTATGTCAACAAGAACAAACCAGTCACTGCTATTAGGTCCAGCAAATTTCTTTCTTGACTGAAATATCACTTAATTTTTAAACTTTCACAAATTGAATCAAATAAAGCTTGAATTTTAGGGCCTTCCCTGGTGGTGCAGCGGTTGAGCGCTGGGCTGAGAAGCTGCCCACAGCCTCTGCAGCACCAGTTCGATCCCCAGCCGCCGGCGAGGGTCCCACATGGCACACAGACCTCTCCTGCCGTGCCCACTGCTCCCCTTAGCAATGTATTTCTTCGTCAGTCTGCCTGTTCTGTTCTCCGCTATGGCTCTGGTGAATTCTCTCACCCTCTTGTGCTTCTGACTGTACCCAGTGCTTGTATAAAACATCTTAAAAAAAAAAAAAAGCATGAATTTTATCATTATTCAAGATCATCTCACACACTTTCCTTGGTTTGGTCATTTTCTTTCCATTTTTTGTTTTTTTGCATACTAGCTTATTTAAAAAGTCAATTTCATCCAAATTAATTTTTAATATCAGAACCAAAACAATTTAATGTAATTAAATCAATTGTTCATTTATTTTTACTGCCATTTTGAATTTCCTTCACAAGTCTTCTCAAACAGAATATCATAACACAAAATACTACATTAATGTGATAGAAACTAAAAAAGCACAGAACTAGCAAAATAGCAATTCACAACTTGGACATTCTCATGAGAGTTATTTATTTGAATATGTTACGATGGTGGAAAAAATGTTATTAATATATTAATTCACTTTCAGAATTCTGTAGAAGAATTTGTATACCTGACTCTGTATTTTTTTAAAAAGATTTATTTATTTTTATACAAGAACCGAGGTATAGGCCAGATGCGTGGGAGGGTGAGAGGATTCATCAGAGACAAAGCAGGGACCAGAACAGACAGACTGAGGAAATACACTGCTGAGGGGAGCAGCAGGCGCAACAGGAGAGGTGTGTCGTGCCATGTGGGAACCTCGCTGGCCGGCTGGAATGGAACAGGTGCTGCTGAGGCTGAGAACAGTTTCACAGCGCTGCGCTCAACCGCCTGAGCCACAGGGGGAGGCCCTAACTGTATTTTTATGACAATATCTTTGTCTAAAAAATAGATATATTAGTCTTCTATTCTGCTCTATCGAATTATCATAAAATTAGTGACTTAAAGCAATTAGAAATTTTTATCTTATTCTTAGGTCAGATATCATATAGGTATCTTTGAAATCAATATGGTGGCAGTGTTAAGTGTTATACTTCTTTTTGGAGGCCTTTGGGGAAGTCTTTTTCTTGTCTTCCCAGCTTTTAGAAGCTCTCTACATTTATTGACATTTTGCCATTTTCCTCTATCTTCAAAGACGATAGCATCATGGTCTTTCTGAGTCTACTGAAGAGATCACATCTTTACTGACTACAACTGAAAAAGATTTTTAAAGTCTTATATAAACTAGTTTAGGCCTGCCCTGATAATCCAAGGTAATATATATATATATATATATATATATATTTTTTTTTTTTTTTTTCCTCAAGGTTCCTAATCTTCATCGGTTGGCAAATTTGTAAGCTGTATGTAACTGTAATGATAAGTAGTCACAAGTTCTGTGGTATTAGGACATGTATATCTTTGGGTGGCCTTTACTGTTTCTTTTTTAAATTTTTTAAAATTTATTTATTCATGCATCCAAGAACTGGGGTGTAAGCCAGAGGTGCAGGGGGTGTGATGATTCACCAGAGACAGAGTGGGGAGCAGAACAGGCATATCTACTGAAATACACTGCTGAGGGGAGCAGTGATTGAGGCAGGAGAGGTCTGCTGTGCCATGTGGGTTGCTCCATGGCCTGCTGGGGATCAAATTCGTGCTGTAGGGGCTGGCGATAGCTTGATAGTACTGTCTTTAACCCCTGTGCACCCCTTTTATTGTTTCTATGCCAAGAAAATGCAGCAAATTTCAGTACCTTTATGGAACAGTATTTGAAAGTGACTTGAAACAAATGTTTAAAAAAGATTTTTTTCGAATATGGATCTCTACTTTTAAAAAATTAATATCTTATTTATATTTTATATATATTACAATAACACCACAAAAGCCATAAACCAAGTGGTTATGTGACATAATCTTATAATGCTATTACATTCTTAAAAATGAGTTAGAATATGCAAAATGTAGCCAATGAAAATATTGTCAGGGTCTTCTCTGGTGGCGCAGGCGGTTGAGCACAGCACTGTGAAGCTGTCCACAGCCTCTGCAGCACTGCTTCGTTCCTGGTTGGCGGGTGAGGGTCCCACATGGCGCGGCAGACCTCTCCTGTTGCACCCACTGCTCCCCTTAGCAGTGTATTTCGTCAGTCTGCCTGTTCTGTTCGCCGCTCTGTCTCTGGTTAATCCTGTCACCCTCCCGCAAATATGGCCTGTACCCAGGTTCTTGTATAAATAAATAAATCTTTAAAAAAATAAGATATCATCACTGACAACATAAATATCAGTGGTTGCCATGTGTTAGGATGTAGATAGGGATGAACAGTTGGAGCATAGATGATTGAGGGCAGTGAAACAATTCTGATCTAATAGTATAAATGATACAAACATGTTATTATATATTTATCAAAACCCACAGAAAATATAACACCAAAAGTAAACTCTAATATATTAGGTTCATTCATTAGTTGTAACATATGTATTCTGATGTGGGATGTTGATCGTGGCGGAGACTGCAGATGAGGGAGCAGGGGTTATATAGGAACTTTGTATTTTGCACTTAATTTTGCTGTGGATCCAAAACTACTCTAAAAAATAAAATCTAGGGCCTCCCCAGTTCTGCAGCGGTCGAGCGCTGGGTTGCAAAGCTGCCCGCACCCTCTGCAGTGCTGGTTCGTTCCCCGGCCGCTGGGTGAGGGTTCCACATGGCGCACAGATCTCTCCTGCCGGCCGCTGCTCCCCTCAGCAGTGTATTTCGTCAGTCAGCCTGCTCTGCTCTCCACTCTGGCTCTGGTGAATTCTCTCACACTCCTCCACTCTGACTGTACCCAGTGCTTGTATAAATAAATAAATAAATCTTTAAAAAATAAAATCTATTTTAACAGAGAGAAGTCACTGCATAGTTCCATCTTTGACCAATTATTAAGCATCAGATATCCTTACCTTACCAATAATCATTTTTATTTTTTTTTAATTTGCATGCCTCCTGTTCTCTATAAAGTCCCATTCACCAACTTAGCCCCTGAAACAAATTAAAAAAAAAAAACTCTTCCTCTGCTCCAGCATGTTATATTTTACTTTCAACTTCAAATCTTTATTATGAAGATTAACTATCTCTTCTTATAAACTAATTTGTTCCTTCTCCCAAAGCATGTATTAATTATTTATTCATTATTATTTTGCCTAGTATATTTTACCATAGAATGGTTAGATACTTCGTGCAGGGGGCAGAGAATGGGAATAGAAATGTTCAAGCAGATTGTAAATATACCCTTTGGCCCACTGAGAGAGACAGGGAAGAGAAGATATTTGTGCCTATCTATTTATGTAACATATTTATATATTTTTATCTCATTACACAACCGTGTCCAGCTGCTAGCCAACGAAATGGTGACAGTTCTTTCCTGAAGTGGCAAAAAATCAGTTTTGAATTAACCAATTCTTTTTTCTCTGGGTACATGTTTTTGCAAGAGTGTAACTTTTAGAAAAAATATACCTCAATTCATTGCGAGCTTCTCAATCTTTTCTCCAACATGCTTACCTCCACTCCAATTTTTTTTTTTGTCTACCTTGTCCTGTAACTCTATAATATTGTAACTCTGATTCTAATTTGAACATTCATATTATATTTCTAATTTGAACATTCATAATCTGATTCCTTCATCTTTCTTAACTGCCCTATTTCCACCTGGATAGCAGGCTCTTTCAGCTAACTTCTGTACTTTGTGGGGAGAGAAAGTGCTTTAAAGCATTCATTTTAAAAGAAAAGTCCATACTGCTCAGAACGTAATGCAGAAAAATGGGCCTTCCAATGTAATGAAAGACACTATCACATGTTTTAGTGAGACATCATTCAATATTGCTCAGGAAGCAGTTCTTCAAAGAGTAACTCAAATTCCTCATCTTCAATATGTGTCAGTATTGTAAAAGTAGGGACTGTGAGACTATAGAAAGTGCCTGGGAGGAGTAATGCAAAAAGGTAGATGAGATTGTGAATCTTTAAAATGGAGAAAGAACATGATGAATGTTTACAACAAAGACAATAAGTAGAATATAGGAAAACAGCTTAAAATACAGACACGATCAAAGGTTTTATTTTTTACTTATTTTTTAAAGATTTATTTTTATTTATTTATACAAGCACTGGGTACAGTCAGAAGCGTGGAAGGGTGAGAGAATTCACCAGAGCTAGAGCGGGGAGCAGAGCAGGCAGAAGGACTGAAGTACACTGCTGGGGGGAGCAGCGGGCGGCAGGAGAGGTCTGTGTGCCATGTGGGACCCTCCTCCGGTGGTCGGGGAGCAGCTGGGGATCGAACCGGCGCTGCAGAGGCTGCGAGCAGCTTCACAACCCAGCGCTCAACCGCTGCGCCACCGGAGAAGCCCCACAATCAAAGGTTTTAGAACAAATAAGTTCTAATTTCACTTCAAATTTTCCTGACACACTCTAATTAGCTAAATAAGTGGTGAATTTATGTGTTCATTTAGGAAAATCTAAGTGAGTTACTCCTTAGGACCGACATGAAACAGATATTTTGACAGTTTCTATAGAAAAAATTGGATATAGTCTCTAAGATATATATATATAATTACTAGAAGAGTATGGGTACACATTAATTTTGACTTTGTAAATATTGCAGATATCTAGAAAAAGAAGGAATTCTACATGGAAGGATCAATAGCACAATCTGTAGCTTTGAGTCAATAGGATGGAGATATCTTAAAAGATAGGAGAGTAACTAGGAGGCCTAAACATAGGGAAAAGGCAGTAATCATCATGGCAGAGAGTTTACATGTGGTTATGGCTAAGGGGTGTCTATGAGGATGTCTGAGGTTACAGCAACTCAAGCTTATTAAACCATAAGGGAAATTCCTGTTTCATGCAACAAAGACTCCAGGGGTAATCAGGCTCCAGGCAAAATAATTGAGTTTTAGTATTTCAGTTATATTTTTATGTGAGTCTCTTGGTTCTGTATCTTTTCAAGATGTGAGCCCTTCCTCAAGAACTTCCTGGGCCTCCCTGGTGGCACAGGGGTTGAGCACCACACTATGAAGCTATCCGCAGCCACTGCAGTATGAGTTTGATCCCTGGCCGGCCAGGAAGCAAACGACATGGTGCAGCAGACCTCTCCTGCCGTGCCCGCTGCTCCCCTCAGCAGTGTATTTCAGTCAGTCTGCCTGTTCTGCTCCTTCCTCTGTGTCTGGTGAATCCTCTCACCCCCTGCATTTCTGGACTGTGCCCCAGCTCTTGTATGCATAAAACAAATAAATAAATCTTAAAAAAAAAGAACTTCCTTCATTGGTTACAAATGGACCTCCTTGATAGCTACACAATTCTGATTATTAGCCTCTGGGGTATCACACCTATTTGTCTCTGGAAGAAGTGGGTGGTAAACTCGTTGTCTAGCAATGAAATTCAAACACTTCCCTCTAGTCCTCTTGTCCTGAATTATATCCCTTGACTCCCAGGGCTTGTCTATGATGCTGATTATCTTGGTGATTAAATGAACTATGCTCTGGAAACAGGAAAATGTTGGGCACTGTTATCAATGGTGGATAGATAGAGCCAAAGAGAAATATAAAAATTTTGATTGATCAAGAAATGGGTGTCATTGAAATGCAGTGACTCATGCTAACACTTTATTTTTTTTTTAAGATTTATTTATTTATTTATACAAGCACTGGGTACAGTCAGAAGCATGGGAGAGTGAGAGAATTCACCAGAGCCAGAGCGGGGAACAAAACAGGCAGACCCACGAAGTACACTGCTGAGGGGAGCAGCGGGCGGCAGGAGGGGTCTGCACGCCATGTGGGACCCTCGAGATCGAACAGGCACTGCAGAGGCTGTGGGCAGCTTCCCAGCCCAGCTATCAACCGCTGCACCTCTGGGGGAGGCCCCATGCTAACACTTCAAAATGAGAATGATAACTTGTTTACCAGCACATTGATAAACAGACACACATGGCAGGGATAGATGAAAGACTAGCTGTGCTGTGAGACCAAGCCCCCAAAGTTAAACAGGTAGCTCTGAAAATACAGCTCTAAAGCAGGATTAATATAGGAGCTAAAAGAAGCCACTCTAGGGCCTCCCCGGTGGCACAGCGGTTGAGTGCTGGATTGTGAAGCTGCCCGCAGCCTCTGCAGCGCCGGTTCGATCCCCGGCTGCTCCCCGGCCACTGGAGGAGGATCCCACGTGGCGCACAGACCTCTCCTGTCGCCTGCTGCTCCCCTCAGCAGTGTACTTCAGTCCTTTTGCCTGCTCTGCTCCCCGCTCTGGCTCTGGTGAATTCTCTCCCCCTCCCGTGCTTCTGACTGTACCCAGTGCTTGTATAAATAAATAAATAAAAATCTTTAATAAAAAAAAAATAGCTATTAAAAAAAAAGCCACTGTAAGATGTTTTGTACTCTGTGCCCACTGGGTCTCTGAAACCTCCTCTAGACTTGGGGATCTGCCACCTGAGGCTCTGCTGGAGAAGGAACACACCACTCTAAGATTTGATGCCACCACAGACATTTTGGAGCCTGAATGCCTTCACTCGCCCACTGGTCTCCTGACTCATATTTCCCCCTTTTACTGCCAACTTATATTATTATTACAAGTATGCTTATATTATTGTTACAAGGATTTTCAGATTGTTATTATACATGACTGGTTTGAGTTATAAGAGAAAACTCTCCATGCATGTGGAAGTTAGCACAATGAGATCAGAAACTCACACAAATCAGCATATACATCAGGATCTCATGATTCATATAACCTGATGATGTCTTACTGGTAAATCTTGAAGTGTCTCACAGCTATCTGAGGAACCTAACTCAAGGCAGCTGTCAGTCCTATTTGGACTCTACTGAGCATTCTATTTTAGAGAAACAATGTAAGGAATTTGAAACTGCTTTGATTTTAGGCCAAGGAAAAGTAAATGATAGTATGTTGGACAAGCAGGATGATGATCCAGTTATATGTGATAGGTATAATAGAAAGAGATGCCAGGTGGGCAGAGGGAGGATGATTCAGCCTCAACTCACCAAACAAAAGTGATCAAGGCAAATCTGCACGTTCTGTTAGAGATAGCTCACAGACTCTTGGAAAATGAAAGCAATTTAAAGGGGAAAGACCAGCAGAGCATGCTGATTTTGAAAGAAAATCTGAAACTTGGACATGGGAAATGAGAGAGTCTTCTGATTAGGAAATATCTCATAACAGGTTTATTGAATATGTGTTTAGTTCTCTTAACAGTGACATAAGATATATTTGACACACATAGGCATATATGTATTTTTTAATAAAGATTAATACAGAAGAGTATGTAATCAATTTAGACAGAAAGCAGTCAGTTTATACTCTGGTTTCCAAATGAAAATTAAGATTGCAGATCTCTTAACTTACCTAAATTTTATATTTGTATCTCTTTGTTCTAATAGAGAATCTTTTTCTAACAATGTAATTACCTACATTCTCTAGATACAAACTGAATATAATATTTTCAGATAGAAACTTATATACAGTTAGGGTCCATCTATTTCTATTTAAGTTTGTTCATTTTAGTAAGACTTTTTCCTTTTTTATTAATTTTAGTCATATAAAACATAAAATATAGGTAAATATTTAAATAATTGCAAAGCTTAAGTTATAAATTGTTACATATATTCAAAAAATCTAGTTTCTGCATATATCTACTTAATTCTTTTCCTTTCATTCTCCTATAGCTAAACACTTATTATTTTGAGGTTTATCCTTTACTTTCTGCTTTTTGAAAATATAAATGAATATATTTACATACAGAAACACACACATATATTTTATCGTCCTCTTATGCAGAATTAGCATATTTTAAAATATTCTGAATATTATTGTTTTACTCAACAACATATACATATGTATTTATATATTATGAGGTCTTCTCCATTAATTTTTCAGCAGTATTAGATAAATATAGCAAAGTTTATTAAGGCAGTACTTCCTAAGGGGCTTCTGCATTACTTCCAGGCTTCTGCTATTAAAAATAGTGTACTATGTCAAATTTTTGCATACATTATGCTTTATTTTGATTTGGGATAGATTCCTAATATGATAATTCTGGGTCTGAAGAAAATTAATATGAAATATTGTTAGATATCACCAAATATGCAAACTCTACTGGATAGGCCAGGCTGTCAAGCTTTGGGAGATTTTCCATGCAGATACATAAGAAATACCTCAGATTTGTTTAAATTTATATTTCTCTTAGTTTGAGTGAAGTTGATTATCTTTTTTTTTTTTTTAAGATTTATTTATTTATACAAGAACCAGGGTACAGACCAGATGTGCAGAGGGGTGAGAGGATTCACCAGAGACAGAGCAGGGAACAGAACAGGCAGACTGATGAAATAAAGTGCTGAGGGGAGCAGCGGGCGAGACAGGAGAGGTCTGCCTCACTATGTGGGCATCTCTGTGGCTGGCAGGGATCAAACCTGCAATGCAGAGGCTGCTGACAGCTTCACAGGGTTGCACTCAACCGCCTGTGCAACCAGAGAGGCCCTGAAGTTGATTATCTTTTTATATGTTTAAAGATGATTATTTTACTTTTTTTTGACTCATTTTCCCCTTGGTTTGGTGGGATTTTTCTTCTGAAAATTTCTATATATTCACAATAACCCTTTCTTTGTAATATATTTTTTTAATTTTGAAAGTATGAATGTAGTACTATCATTCTCATCAATATGCTGTCTCTTCCTTTTATTCTCTTCCACCATCACCACCTCCATAAATACTCCATAAATACTTAACTCAGAGCAACAAAACCAAACAAAAACAAATGGAAAACAAACTGCTGTTCCTCTGTTACTGGGATTGCCTAGTCCTTAAAAAATAAATTTCATGATATGATGGAGAGTACAAAGGCAGAGTATGCTTTACATCCGGTCCAGTTTACATTTGATTTTTTTTTAAAGATTTATTTATTTATTTATACAAGCATAAATATACTGTAAATAAATATTTATTTATTTATTTATTTATTTATTTATTTATTTATTTATTTATTTGTACAGTCAGAAGCGCAGGAGGGTGAGAGAATTCACCAGAGCCAGAGCGGGGAACAGAACAGTCAGACTGACGAAATACACTGCTGAGGGGAGCAGCAGGCTCGGCAGGAGAGGTCTGTCGCGCCATGTGGGACCCTTGCTGGTAGCCGGGGATCAAACTGGTGCTGCAGAGGCTGTAGGCAGCTTCGCAGCCCAGCGCTCAACTGCTGCGCCACCAGGGGGCCCTACATTTGATTTTTAATAAATGCCATGTTTCTTGATAATATTTAAACATACAGAAGCTGGGTCTCCTTGGTGGTGCAAGGGTTTAAGCACCACACTATGAAGCAATCCGCAGCCTCTGCAGCACGAGTTCGATCCCCAGCCTGCCATGGAGCAACCCACATGGCGCAGCAGACCTCTCCTCTCTCACTCACTGCTCCCCTCAGCAGTGTATTTCAGTCAGTCTGCATGTTCTGTTCCCCACTTTGTCTCTGGTGAATTCTGTCACCAACCACCCTACCCCCAGCATCTCTGGCCTATACCCCAGCTCTTGTATGTATAAATAAATAAATCTTAAAAAAATAAAAATACAGAAGCTCTTTATACCATTAATTTGATGTACTGTTATGTAATTAAATTTGTGTTCAGCTTGTTGTAGATTTTTCCCATTGGTTCTGTTTGGGTTTTCAAAATAATCATAAATAATATCTGTCAGTAGAGATAATTTTGCCTTTTCCATTCCAACATTTTTTGCATAAATTTGCATTTTCTAGCCCCTCCAAATAAGACTATGTCTCAGTAAAGTGTTTTAAAGAATTTTTCTCATTATGAAATCATTAATTGAATAACTCAAATCCATATGGTCATATTTTAAATAAACTCATCTGTCAATGGTGTCAGCTGTTGATAATTAAGCTTAACTAGGTAATTCAGTTTTGGAGACTATGACTACTGTAAATAATGTAAATATTTTCTGCTCCCTCGTCTCCCCCTGACCCTTGCATTCTCTTCTGCATGAGGGATTATAAGCAAGGTTATTGAGATAGTCTAGTTATATTGCTTCTCTTACTATCGTATAATAATAGGGATATCTTATACCTGTGATATGGTGATTTAAGGGAGAAGAAATGAGATGACATTTCTTCCTAGAGACGACAGAGGTGGTATCATAACACTGAGCCATCTGCTAGAATTGTTTTATCTCCCATTTGGAAGTATATTTGTCTCACAATCCTTATATGGACACATACAAGGTTCAGGTGACTGAACCAAGAATGGAAATACATATTATTTCAAAATTTATTGACTCAAAAGATATCTTAATATCTCTATACCCACCTATATCAGGGAACGATAAAATATATTCAATAAACATAAATAGAATTTAAAATCAAATCACTAATATTACATAGAAGTGAAAAAGTGGACCTCCCCGGTGGCGCAGCGGTTGAGCGCTGGCTTGAGAAGCTGCCCGCAGCCTCTGCGGCACCGGTTCGATCCCCAGCTGCTCCCCGGCCACCGGAGGAGGGTCCCACATGGCGCGCAGACCTCTCATGCCGCCCGCTGCTCCCCTCAGCAGTGTACTTCGGTCCTTCTGCCTGCTCTGCTCCCCGCTCTGGCTCTGGTGAATTCTCTCACCCTCCCAAGCTTCTGACTGTACCCAGTGCTTGTATAAATAAATAAATAATTCTTAAAAAAAAAAAGGTAAAAAAGTGTTCCTCATACTAGTAAAATATTATTCTTTAGATGAAAGAGATCAATAGTCATGAGAACACAGAAATAATCTCGTGCCTATAAGGGCAGCTAATTTTGACCAAAAAATCCCAGAGTATACATCAGGGAAAGGCAATTCTCTTCAACAAATGGTGTTGTGAAACCTGCACAACAACATAAAAAGAATGAATCTAGACCACTTTATCACACCATACATAGAAATTCACTTCAAATGGATTAAAGACTTGATGTAAAATCTGGAACCATAAAATGTACAGAAGAAAATAAAAGCAAAACACTCCACAACAGCGGCTCCAAGGTCATCTTTGGGGACTCAAATCCAATAGCAAAGGAAACAAAAGCAGCAATAATCAAATGGGACTACATCAAACCAAAAAACTTTCTCACAGTGAACAAAACTATCATTAAAATGAAAGATGCTTTATCAAGTTGCAGAAAATACTTATACATTATATATTCAACAAGAACTATGAAGAACTCATACAATTCACCCACAAAGAGAATAGCACAATCAGAAAAAGAACAGAAGAGCAAAATAGACACACTTCTCCTAACACAGAGATGATGAACAGGCACCTGAAAAAATGCTTATCATTTATCATCAGTGAAATGAAACTAAAAACACAATGAGATACACCTTATACTCATGAGAATGATTCACATTAAAAAGACCAGAAACAGTGAGCAGGATATGAAAAGAACTCTTACACACTGTCGGTGGGAATGTAGGCTGAACCAGCCTCTAGAAATCAGTATGCAGTTTTTCCAATGTTAAAAATAGATCTTTCATCTGATACAGAAATTTTACCCCATGTATCTATCTGAAAAATATGAAAACATTAATTCAAATGGGATATATGCACGTCAATTGCATCCCTATTTATAATAGCCAAGTTATGTAGACAACCTAAGTGTCCAATGACAGATGAGTGGACAATGAAGATGTGGTATATGTATATGATGAAAGACTACTCAGCTATTAAAAAAAAGAAAGGATGAAATCTTGCCATCCATGACAAAATGATGGAACTAGAGGGCATTATGCTAACTGAAACAAGTAAAAAGGAGAAAGACAAATAATGAATGATACCACTTCTGGCATATAAGGAACAGTGCAAATAAACTAAATCAATAAAAAAAAAATCCTAGAAATCTGACTCCATTCTTGAGGCTGGAGGTGGGCAGCAACTGGGGATGGGGACCCAATGGATTATGGTGGAGGATTATGAGTTCTTTGGTGGTTGCTAGTGCATGAGATGCATGCGATGACTTGTAAACTTGTATTTGTAAATAATATACAATATTTAAAACAATGTTGCCACCATTAAAAATGGTACCTTTTTAAAAATATATTTTTATTGAAAAATAATGAATGTGAGTGGTATGACTCAAGTTCAAACACAACAAGGAATAAGAATGAATAGTAACAAAGAAATATGTTGAGTGAAAGGAAGGGTAATGAAGCAAGAACTGCTTATTTGTGACGAGGACATGAACAAATGTAAAATAAGGATAAATGATAGAAATTGTATAACAGGTTTGCCAGGAACTTGTTTTTTCAAGTCCAGGATCTCCAGATTCCTATCTTCCACAAACAGGAGGGTTTTACTTAGGACTCAAGCCAAATGCATCTAACAACAATATGAATCTCACATTACAATAAGAGAAGCACACAATTCAGTTGGCAACAAAAATGGAAAAGGTAACAAAAGTGTTCATAAGGCTAGGAAGCCTGGCAATGCAGAGTGGACAGGACCGGCATGGCAGAGTTCTTGGTAGCCATCAGCTACAGGGAGAGGAAGGCTAATTCTCAGAGCAAGTGTCGCTGGTGGCTCTCACCAATGCCTAGAGAAGTTTCAGACCTCATGTGTGAAGTCCATAATATCTCAAATTTCCTTATACTTGTTACCTATATTTCCACTAATTCATGGCCAGGGTTTTTATGCCTTTCATCTATCTTATCAGTGTCTTTCTAGACAAGTGATTGTTTTTTCATTAATAACATAAGTTTCTCTATCTCAATTGCCCCCACCTCTCTTAGGATCATTACAATATCAATACAAATGACAGATTGTTACAGTGTATTGATTTAAACTGATGAGAGTTAGCATGCTTATAATATACTATACATTGGTAATCAAAACAGATACCTGCACTTGTTTCTAATTTTCTTTACCAAGAGTGTGATAGTGCTTCTGTTGATAGTATATTGATTTCCAAATTGCCCTGACATCTTGAATTTTTGTATTTCCTGTATTTCTTATTATAAACACAAAGAATAATACTTAGAGGGTTTGGTAGTGTTAATATAAATGGCAAATGAGTGAATGAATGAATGAATGAGTGAAAGATTGAACCTGAAAGTTCTTTTCCACCTTTATGAATGTTCATAACAAATCACACAAGTAAAGTAAGACATTTGAAATGACTCTGGGTAGTTAGGAGTAAAGAGGAACAATAAAATAAAGACATGAGTAATTGACTTATCTTTGACTACTGAATAGTATGAATATTTCAAATGAAAACCTAAGCTGTAAATAATTTAAATATTTTATTCTTTTTTTAAAAAAAAAGATTTATTAATTTATGTATACAAGAGCTGGGGGCACAGTGCAGAGATGTGGGGGTGAGAGAATTCACCAGAGACAGGGTGCAGAACAGAACAGGCCGACTGACTGAAATACACTGCTGAGGGGAGCAGCTGGCAAGACAGCAGAGGTCTACCTTGCCATGTGGGTTGCTCCCTCGCCTGTGGGGATTGAACTCCTGCTTCAGAGGCTGGAGATTACCTCACAGTGTAGTGCTCAACTCCTTGCGCCATCAGGGAGGCCCCATATTTTATTCTTATTATTTATTTATTAAGCTAATATAAGCTCAGATGTTACATAACTAGAATATGATAACCTAGGAAATGAATGTTTGAGGAGTTTATAAAATATGAAATCAATATTTGGAGTGTTTTAACACAAATACTTGAATTTTTAAACTAGGGATCTCACATGAAGTTATTGGAGAAAAAAGGCAACTATTTAAGTAAGTGAAGAAAGAAAAGGGGATAACAATACATAAATAGTGTAAGAGAAAATAACTAAAAATTGATGATTGCTCTTGATAGCAATCTACTTATAATTTATTTGCAAAATATAAGCACTATAATGTTTAATAATTGTATGAAATACATGTCATAATATTTTTCTTAGGTTTTCCTAAGTGATAATCGAGTAATTGTTCACCTAATGTTCTAAGGTAAAACAAAACAGCCATTTATTGCTACCTTTATTTTCTCTTTTTCCTTTGAGATATTTTCCACTATTTTAAGAAATTCTGATTCATTTATAAGAGAACTAAACTCATATCTATAAAGCCTAAAGCATTTTAATTCCAGAATGATAGGTGAGAAAATTAAATGCAATAATGTGCCCAGAGTAAATCCTAGTCATAAATTATATAATAATGGGATGTTGCCAATAGTATGTAATGCTTTCTATATTTATCACAGTTTGCATATACAATAATGTTCAGAAGTGTTTTTGACATCAATAAATATCCTACCTGTATTTCCTTTTTTCCACTATAGAGAGTATGCATATTAAATATTTTGTTTTGATTTTTTTCAAGTTATTTCAAAACTTCTCATAAAACAATTTTATGTATTGATACATCAACCACAGAAAATAACTAATTCTCTCTCTTTTCAATCTGACAGGTGTAAATTTATTTCTGCTTTCTATTATCTTTTTATTATTGATTGTCATTACCATTTTCACCAAATTTATACTATTTCATGATTTCCTATTTTCATGGCTACAATTCTTCCCAGTAGAAACACAACATTATCTTACAGTCTCCGACCATAAAATGACTTAAAATCTTAAAACTGTTAATTTGCACTAATGTGCAATGATTCCATTTTGTTTGCTAACAGTGTCTTATGAACTGAATTTTGTCTATCTCCCAAAATCTGTATTTTGAAACTCTAATTCCCAATACTGCAAAATATATTTGAAGACAGCAATTATTTTTAAATTGGCCTATTAGAATGGGTCCTAATTCAGTCATAGTAATATCCTCATAAGAAGAGGAAACTGACATACAGAGAGACACCAGGGATGTTTGTGTGCAGAAGAGGGACCAGGTGAGGACACAGCAAGAAGTGGCCCTCCGCAAGCCAAGGAGAGAGGCCTCAGGAGAAACCAAACCTGCCAACACTTTGCTTGGAGTTCTCACCTCCAGAACAGTGAGAAAATAAACCAGTCTGTGAGATTTTTGTTATGAGTACTCTAGCACAGTAACACGTGTCTAAGTTCATGAAAACTGCCACTAAATGAGCAGGGAAAATAATTGTCATAATCTTCTGGGACATTATTTTCTCTGAAGCTTAAATTTGTTTTTGATTTACTTTACCAATGTCTTATACCAAAAATTTTAGAGCTCTTAAAAATCCTTTAGATTTTGTTTCCTAATCTTTCAAGATACTTATACACAAATAAACTTTCAAGGTCTGTTGCTGAGCGCTCCTCTTGGACATAACATCCTGCCATCCCACGTTGAATATGTCATTCCAGACATGCAAGTCTTCCTTTCATGATTTCCACATTCGCTTTTCTAAGTACATTTTCAAAGATTTTCCAAATAAAAGTTTCAGTAAGAAATTTTTCCACATTTGCACATGTGGAAATGTTGCTTTTATTAATGCTGGGAAGATAAAGAATTATAAAAAAATATATTTGGGTAAAGCAGAATTATAGAATGAAGTGAAGAATTGTAGCTTTAGTGGTAAACTTAATGTAGTATATACACATTTATTTTTAATGTGCACATCTGAAAAACAATATAATGCAATGTTACATCAATTAGAAGTCTGAATTTTGAAGCCATTTATTGCTTTCTAGCATACAGTTAAACTTTCATGCTAGAGATATCATTTGAGTAAAATATGGTTCAATTATTATAAGAAAATGTCAACATCAAAAATATTTTTTTGTACATGTGCACAAATTTAGAGAAATATAGTGTTTCCCTAGGTGTGTAGAGTCAAGAAAATATACATATGTTCTAGGAATTCATTACGATAGAGTGAAGGGATGTAATATAAGGATGATTAGGTAAATAATGTGGGGATAATATGATAGAATTGTCAAGTAAGGATGTTATCTGATGGATATTCTTCAATTAATTGTTTTCATTACTTCTCACTTCCACCAACCATGGTAACTACTGGTTTAGAATTTTTCCAATGTGCTCCTTTGGAGATTGACTGTCAATATTTCTAATGTCATTTTCTCCTATGCATACCTTCCAATTCCAGGTTAGATAAAGTAAAGCTAACTGGATAAAAAGTAAAAACTGAAATATCAGTTGTAGAATTTACTATTTGGACGTCATTTGATATATATATATATATATATATGTTTGTGGGTATGTATATACACATTTGTATATATGTGTACATACAATGAACTAATAGAAGTGTTATATCCTCATATATATACATATCTATATATGCATCATGGTAGTCTTTTGTTATGTGTGTTTTATTATCCTTTTATTGGTATAATTCACTGTATACACTAGGCCTATTAAATCTTATTTCAATACTTCTTATGTCACCAGTGTCACTGGTAACTCATAGAATTTTAGACTCAAAAGAACCTATAGGGCACCAATGTTTGAGAAGAGTAATCTTGAATCTGAAGTTATAGCTTCCCAAAGTCTCATATGTTAGACAAATAATGTCAGTGCAAAACATAGACATAACTTGAAAAGTGAAAATTAAGAGTTTTAGGAGGAATTATAACAGAAAGAAATATGATAAAGTAAACATGTCATACAGGTAATATGACATGTTTTCCCTTCTCTTTTTATGTTGTTTTACTTTTATTTATGGTAGCACAAAGATAACTTTTTTTTCTATCTAGAATGTCTGTAGCTGCCTTTAAAATGGTAATTAACTGCTATGGAAAATATAAAACTCATATAGGTTAAAATTTTGTACAACTATTAGAAAAGTTATATTCTGAAATGCATCTCAATCTTTTTGCATTATTACATTAAGTTACATCAATTTGTATTCCCAGAGAAAGTGTCCAAAGGCTCCCTTTTCTTCACATCCTTGTCAATGTTGTTATTTATTGTCTCTGATTACTATTCTAACAGGTTGATGTGATACTCTTTTTCTTAAATATTTTCCTAAGATTCCTCAAGGGTGACAAGACCAAAATAGAACAAAAAATAATGGAGCATTTATTATGAGAAGTTTTCAGTCTCTAGAGTTCAGAAAAAAAGTAAATACTAAATTATCACGACCTATTCAAATGTGCTTTCTGCTCATAATTTTCCTCTTCAACTTAGAATATGTAATGTTGCTTAATGATCAGGGTGTTTGTGCTTCTTTTTGGCTTTAAAAATAATGATCTTTCATTATAATAAAATATTCCACTATTGCTTACTCCGTGTTTTATGAATTACTCTATACACACTTTGTGTCAATTATAGGCCATAGAATAAAAGGTAACACTTCAGCCTTCAGGCTGAATCATTTATTTGGAGCTCAGTGATGTGGTCTTAATTCAATTTGAAGTCTCTACCCACCCCCAGTTTGTGGAGAGAGAGATGCAAACATTTTTCTTCATTGGCAGTGGCTGAAGAATGCATCAACATGACAAATATTATCCTGAAGGAAAAAAAAAGGTATACTCTGTGAATAACAATTGCTCTCTCTCTCTCAAAAAAAAAAAGATAATCATAGCAATATTTATAACATTTCTTTTATCTCAAAGGAGCCTCCAAGCACTTTCAAATTGTTAACAATGATCTGGTTCTGCGGGATTCATGTCTCTTGTCATTGAAACAAAATCATGTTTAACAGAGCATGGGGATGGCAGACCCTGCAGAAAGCTCTGCTGGATTTATGATCGCATCTGGAAGTCTGAAAGGGGAGTACCATTTATTCCAAACTGGCCATGCTAGAATGTGTATCCATCACAGAATCAAGGCAAAGACTTCATGCTTATGCAAAATATGACGGATAGCATAACATTCACCTCAGATAAAAAGTATGGATGAGGCATCATGGCACCCTGCCCTACACCTGGTAATGGACATGGCATTATGTCTGTTAATAAGAGCATGCATCATCATTTAAAAACAATGTGCAATAATGTTACTTTTGCTTTTCTGTCTGTTTACAAAAGAAAATTGAATATTCAGGTTTCTGTATCAATGCACCTATAGAACAGCATAAGCATACTATTATTTCCAATTCCAAATGTTGCCTTTGGATTATCTTATATACAGTATATGATTGATTTAATGATATTGTGCAAATGCTAAAAGATAAGAGATAACAAACATGATTTGCATAATTACAATCAAGTGTTGAGATTTTATTAATATACATATATGTACATGTGTAATCATTTACATGTGTAGACTTAATACTTATTAGATAATTTCACTATGCTTTGATTTATACCATGTGCCACACATCATTCACCTCATAGCTATTAGTAGTTAAAAGTGGAAAGAAGAGACTCTATAGAAATAAATTCTAATTTTTCTCATACCATTACCTCTGCTATCTTGTGTCCAAATTTTATTCTTTCATGTCTTCATTCATTGAGCGAACACTTATTCAATAATTGCTAGATCCTATTCTAGGAACTAGGCATAAAATAGAAATATGATGCAATTTTTTTTTTGTTTTCAGTAAGATCATACTCCTCTGGGAGAAGTAAAAATAAATACGACAGAGGTTCTCTAAGAATACCACACTAACAGACCCTAACTCAAAAAGATGAGGCAAGGGTGATTCTACAGAGGAAGCAATATTTTAATGGGGACTTGAAAATAGAGTAGAAGATGCTAGTCAAAGTGAGCACTCCTATCAGGGTTCTATTTGTAGACCTGAAATATATTTCAGCACTAGCTACCACAGATACTGCTCCAGCAGTGTCAAGTTCAACTGAATAAAACATGGTGTGAGATTTAGCAAAATGAAATCAAAGTACTGATGTGTACTGCCCCTGCCATGCATACCTATATAGACTCAAAATTGACTTTTCAAAACAGGGGAATACACTTGCAGAATCACAATTCTCCCTGACGCCAAATACACTTCTCAGTAGCTACCACTTATAATCATATCCATGATACATTTTATCCATGATACATTCATACTTTGTATGAAACTCTTTTTTTCTGCTTCTTGTCCTAAGCTGCTAATGCAAAGTCCCTGTATGGTCATTCCCAGTGATATTTTCAGTAACCTCAGGTTGAATAGGCTACCATGAGATATTATTCAATTCTTTTCTTTTTTCCTTTTATCCTTGATACTCACATGTGATTTGGACACATCTGCTGTTTCTGTTAGGTAAGAGTACAAATTGGCTGAATTCCTCAACTCTCTTTATCAGCAATGAAACAACCATTAATTCTTCCAGGTTATCACATGGAATTGTTATTCCATGTTACTGCTAACAAACCAGAACCTCACTTGTTCTAAAACTGCTTGATGATTTACTGTGAAGGGAGAAAGAGAAACTAAGTTCCTTATGCAGAGTTTGTTTTCCTAAATGTTCAAATCACTTCCAGAAGGCACTTTCATCCTTCATGTCAATAGATTATTATTAGGCCACAAAGTGATTACGTATAATGAGGCAGTACAGAAACAAAATACAGACAATGAGTTTGTGTGCCCCCCCAAAAAAGTTACGCTGAAATCCAAACCCAGAACTTTAAAATATCATCTTATTTGGAAATAGAATACTCACCAATTAAAGTTAAAATTGGTCATTTGAATAGGTCTTAATCTAATGCAATTGCTGTCTTCATAAAAATCAGAAGTTTGTACACGGAAACAGAAATGCACAGAGAAAGCATGATGTGAAAAGGTACAGAGAGAATACCAGGTGAAGATAAAGACAGAGATTGGAAGGTTATATTCATTAGTCAAAGATACCCACAAACCAACAGAAGTTAGGAGGGAGACACAGAGAAGATTGTCCTTTAGTTCTCGAAAGGAACCTACTCTGCCAATACCTTGATTTTGGACTTCTAATTCCCAGAACTGTGAACAATAAATTTCTGTTATTCAAGCCATCTAGTTGGTGGCACTTTGTTATGGCAGCTTCATAACTAGTGAGAAAATATAGTAGATGACCTCCAATTGCACTTTCCTTCTTCACCAAGGCTTACTACCTCACATTAGGGAAATAAATGCGTCTGTTCTTGCCTCCTGATGTAAGATTTAGAAGTTGCAGGACTGTGTCTTATACATTTATGTTTTTTTGCAGCTTTAGCTTATTTTTTGCACACTTCAGGAATGAAATAATTTTTGCTAAATATTTTAAATGAAAAATGCATTGATGCTACTGAATAAAATAATTCTCAGTTTTATAAGGAAAAAATATAAATTGATATGAATGGCCACAGAAAAACAAAATTACTTCATTTTGTTTAATAAATATGTGTATATCTATACATGTTTTCTCAAAATCATTACTATTTATGACTATGAACATTCAATGAAAGCAGATATATTTTGAAGGAACACCCTACCGCCAATGTATTTATAATTTTATGAGACTTTATTTACTTCATGAATATTAATTGTGGTTTTAATCTCACTCAATATATTAAAGTTACTGAAAATAAAATGTTTATTATCACAATGTTTTATATTACGTCATAATACTTTTTTTTTTAGTAACAGTGAATCTAACCTGATTTAAAATACATTAGTACAAAAAGAACCACAAATTAATTAGAAGGTTAGTAGTTTAATACATCAAAACCACAATGCTACAGACTAATAGTCCTTTCTAAACTATTAATCACCTGTATGATCACCAAGACTTCTATCAACTCTCTTCTAAGCACATTCATTTGACTGGAAAATTGGTTCAATACTAATGCATCACCTATTATGTTCTTTAAGGAAAGGGATGTCATACTGGTATAGGACCATTGTGAATAATAAAAAAGGTAATAAGTGGTTTCTTATAGGAAGTCTAGGGTGATTTATAAAACTAATTTTTCTCACATTGTAAGAAAGCACAGTACTAATGGTGCCTATGTAAACAACTGCTTAGACCAAATTTACTTTCGAAAATAAAAACAAAAACTATTTTAAATATGTAATTACACATCTTGAAGGACATATTAGAGGTCAATTTAAAAATCAATCTTAAACAATTCAGTTAATCTAAAAAAGACTGATTTGACCATCTTTTCATTTTTTAGTTATCTCTTTTTAACATTTTATTACACAGCCAAAGAAATGGAAACATTACCATGTAATGACATTACCATAGAGAATGAACACTACATGGAGCTAGGTATTTCTTCTGTGCTCATAGTGTTAGGGGAATAGGATGTTCTGAGCAAACGCCATACAGGCTTTGTGGATTCCATCCCCACTCCGTCAAGACACTGGGAACTACAAATCCCATGATCACCTAAAGGGAGGGTTGCACCAAAGGGAGGGTTGAGAGGACCTGAGGGCGGAGTTAAACAGCCATATTTTTGTTTGGGTATATAACTAGCCATGTGAGCTCCTGGTTGTCCTTTTGGCCTCATGGCACTTGGCTTTTTGCCAGCTCAGCAGGTCATTGGGATTCCAAGTCAGCAGAAAGGGTAGGGCACATTTACAAATTTATTTTCCTCTTTTTCTCCTAGGCATTCATTTTTTCATTGCCCTTCCCTTGTAAATAAACCTTTTATTAACCCTTTGTGTGTGCCTGCAGTTTAGCATTAATAAGTCATTTTTTTAAAAGATTTATTTATTTATTTATACAAGCACTGGGTACAGTCAGAAGCATGGGAGGGTGAGAGAATTCACCAAAGCCAGAGCGGGGAACAGAACAGGCAGACCGACAAAATACACTACTGAGGGGAGCAGCGGGCGGCAGGAGAGGTCTGCGCGCCATGTGGGACCCTCACCTGTAGCCGGGGATCGAACCAGCGCTGCAGAGGCCGCAGGCAGCTTCGCAACCCAGCGCTCAACTGCTGTGCCACCAGGGAGGCCCTAAGTCCTTTTTTTTAAGATTTATTTATTTATACAAGAACTGGGGTACAGGCCAGAGATGTGGGAGGGTGAGAGAATTCACCAGAGACAAAGCGGGAAGCAGAACAGGCAGATGACCAAAAACACTGCTGCTGAGGGGAGCAGCGGACGAGACAGGTGAGGTCTGCTGTGTCATGTGGGCATGTCCCTGGCTGGCCGGGAATCGAACCCGCACAGCAGAGGCTGTGGACAGCTTCACAGTACTGTGCTCAACCTGCTGCACCACCAGGGAGGCCCCTAATAAGTCCCTTATAAGTACACAGGTGAGAAGCCACAGTCACACAACCTGTTTCATATCAGGGTTGCTCTGTAACAATAGTTTTTCTTAGCACCAAGTGAAATATTAAGTATTTTTTCCTAAGTTTGAAGCTCAAAGTGAGCATTAGATGAAATAATGGCCTGAATTCATTTCAGAAAAAAATTAGATAATGTATCAAATAAATTTTTATAATTGAGTACAAGTCATACAGGTCAACTTAATCTTTAGAGAAATCTAGCAGTGTAATGGATTTTTAAAAGGCAAAAATTCTGTAGACACTTCTTCTTATATAAAAGAAATTTTGTGAGATAAATCATTTTTTTAAATTTATTTATTTTTATACAAGAACTGGGGTACAGGCCAGATGCACCAGAGACAGAGCAGGGAACAGAACAGGCAGACTGAAGAAATACACTGCTGAGGGGTGCAGCAGGCAAGTCAGGAGAGGTCTGTTTTACCATGTGGGATTCTTGCTGGCTGGATTCTCGCCGGCCGGCAGGGATCGAACACACACTGCAGAGGCTCCGGACAGCTTCCACAGTGCAGTGCTCAACAGCCTGTGCCACCAGGGATGCCCAAGAAAAATGATTTTTAATTGGCAGCAATGAAGGGAAGAAATCAAACTAAGGATGACTGCTGAGTACTTTTTGAAAATTATTAAAATGATTTTCCAGAAAAATAAACATATATTCCATTTTGATTGAAATTCTGCTCCATGGACTGTTAAGATAGTTATTTTCACTTAATGAAAATAATTCCTTCCCCACTCATAGCCAGCAATTTTCCAAACGTCTTCCAAAACACATAATTTTCTCCTCATTCTTGTTTGTAGTCTATATTATTATTTATTAGCTTTTAATTGTACTCCTTACATCAACTTCACTCTAGATTAACTACATCTCTGTTACTTGCTTCTTCTTGTTTATATATTAGTTATATATACAGTGTATTTTTCTATACATTGTGTGATTTTTGAGGAAGTTCCTTCAACTCTGTGGCTTAGTTTTTAGGAATTATTGGGCTGGTTTGACTGAATACTACAATTCCTTTTAGTTCTGAATGTTATTTCTAAATCAATTCCTTTTCAAAGAGGTAAGGTCTGGACTGTCTTGATTATCAATGTGATTAAAAGCACATTGTCCTACTAGGTCCTTGCCTTTAGTCTGAGAGTGAGATATAATAGAGGAGCACAGAGTGCTCAGATCGCAGACAAGTAATGCAGTCAGCTATGAAGTGTACAATAAAAAAAAAAACTCTTCCTTTTAGTGGTCAGCATATAGAATTTCAATAAATTTTTTTTTTTTTTTTTTTTTATAGAGGCATGCTTTTTTTATCTATGTATTTATTTGTTTGTTTGTTTGTTGCGTTTACACATGCACTGGGTACAGTCAGAAGCGCAGGAGGGTGAGAGAATTCACCAGAGCCAGAGCGGGGAGCAGAGCAGGCAGAAGGACCGAGGCACACTGCTGAGGGGAGCAGCGGGCGGCAGGAGAGGTCTGCGCGCCATGTGGGACCCTCCGCCGGTGACCGGGGAGCAGCTGGGGATCGAACCGGCGCCGCAGAGGCTGCAGGCAGCCTCGCAACCCAGCGCTCAACCGCTGCGCCACTGGGGAGGCCCTCAATAAATTTTTTTGTCTAATTTTCAAATCTGTACTTTGCTCATTTTACTCCATGGATTTTTAGTTAAAAAGTAATCTTTGATAAACTGATCATCAAATAAGTAAACAACTGTTATGAATAATCTTTGACAAAATATAATTCAAGTAATTATTATATTTATGCTATTTATTTTCCATACTTAAATTCATTTAATCTTATTAAGTCTGTAGCCACCATACATGTGAACACTTTGAATTATTCATTTTCCACTTTTCGCCAATCAGCATCACAGGTTTATATATTTAAATGCTGAATTGAAAAACTAAATAATAGTGGGGCTCCCTGGGTGGGCCTCCCGGGTTGAGTGCAGTGCTGTGAAGCTGTCCCTCTGCAGCATGGGTTCAACTCCTGGCTGGCCTGGGAGATACCCACATGGTGCGGCAGACCTATCCTGTCTCTCCTGCCCACTGCTCCCCTCAGCAGTATATTTCAGTCAGTCTGTCTGTTCTGTTCCCCACTCTGTCTCTGGTGAATTCTCTCACTCTCCCATGTCTCTGGTCTGTACCCCAGTTCTTGTATAAATAAATCTTAAAAAAATATAATAGTGTAGATAAAGCTAAATTTTGTTCAAAGATTTTTATAAATTCCATTCTTTAGAAGTTAAGATTTAGATTAAGATTTGATATTGAATGAATTGTAGCTGCAGTTATAATGAATGAAAACTAATTAAGCTGACTCCAAATGATGTTAGTAAATCATTGAATGTACTATGAAATAAAAAGGTGATTAAAATCAAGTATAATAGTACAAATTATTTAAATTATTTTAATATATATTCATTTTTAAAAATTTTTTCTAACTGTAGCTGTAAGAATTCTTCCTTTGTGCAAGTTGAATAAAGTATTGCATTCTAAGAGCAATCTATATAATTTGCCCAATACATTGAAAATCTACTTTTCTAACACATCACTAATTTTATTTTATTTTTTATTTTATTATTTTTTTAAAAAAGAGTTATTATTTATACAAGCACTGGGTACAGACAGAAGCGAGAGAATTCATCAGAGCCAGAGGAGGGAGCAGAGCAGGCAGAAGGACCGAAGTACACTGCTGAGGGGAGCAGCGGGCGGCAGGAGAGGTCTGCGCGACATATGGGACCCTCCTTCGGTGGCCGGGGAGCAGCCCGGGGATCGAACCGGCGCTGCAGAGGCTGCGGGCAGCTTTGCAACCCAGCGCTCAACCACTGCGCCACCGGGGAGGCCCCACATCACTAATTTTAAAAGGAAAAACTGAACAATAAAATATGTCACCAAAGCACCACCAACAAGCTTTGCTGTTGGAACATCTAAAAATGGACTCCCCAATAATTCACATCACCAGAGCAACCTCTTTCTCAAGCCAACATATCTGAAAGTTTCAATCAGAAACCACATGAAGAATCCAATCTAAAATGGAATAAAGTATCTCTTTTCTTCATGTGGGCATGAGAAAATCAAGAACATCTCTGGATGTAATTCACTGATCCAGAGAGAAAGAATGGATCATGAGTTCTCTTGTTTTGATGATTTGCTATATTACTGAGAATGGAGCCGATATTAATTCAACCTCTACACAAAAGATACCCTTTTCCCACTTACTGATTATAAAACATTCCTATTTGTGAACCTATGAAAACGTGCAACACAGAGATATACACACACATTCACAAAACTAATTATCTTGATGAATGAAAGTCAAAATTAAAACTTCACATTTGTGTATCAATACCAATATGCATATTAGTGTGTATTATCACATCTTGTGTTAAATTTAGATATTAAGAAATTTGTTTTCTTTCAACAGTTATATAAATTGTAATATTTCGCTTTACTTTATATCTGATAAGGGTAATAAATATTTTAACTTTTGAGTAAACTGAAAAGGTATGAGATTAAGGGTCTGAGTCTTAAGTGAGTTACCAGGGGCTCTAGAAGGCAAGACAAGTTATATTTCCCACCAAAATATTTAACAGATTATCAATAACTTAGAGTAGACAACTTTACTATGTCTAAAATGGCAACAAAAAGATAAAAAGCAAAGTTGATTGAAAAAAAAATGAAAAGGGAAAAGAAAAATGTAAATGACAATGAAGAGGTTAGGTCAGGGTAGCTTGTGCTTGCTCTTCATCAACTTTTAACAGTGATACTCCATACTTCTTATGCCAAAACATCTCTTAATTCATCTTAATTACTATCATCTATTCCATGAATATCTTTTTAAATTTATTAAAGAGTTTGAACTCTTCCAGTGTTCACCTTAAGTTTTACAAATCTCTAATGTGACATTGACATCCAGTGGGTTAACCATCACATCTGACCTCATGTACTGGTTCTATCTATCATATATCTTCTTTCTAAGAATAGAAAATGCTGTGGGAATCTATTATATAATTAGTCAGTCTTACTGTCTAATACACCCTTCCTTTTTGTTAATTCTCATTAATTTTGAAATCAATTTTGTACTTTATTTTTTTGAAAGTAATACATGCTATTAATAATTTAAGCTTATCAGCATTGTGGATAACCTAATGTACTAATAATACGTTTTATATTCTTTCTATAATATATGTTATAATATTTTTATTACTAGTGTTATATTTCACTTCTCTTTTATAATTAAATTTCACATTATTGATATCTTACGTTTTCCACCTTCATGGTCTTTTGAATTTACATAAATACTGAATTTTGTTCTTTCATTGGGGAAATATTGGCTTACCAAACTGTATTTTTTCAGAGGTATAGGATCAGACTTCTTCAGATTAATGTTGCCACACTGTACTCACTACCAAGGTAGCCATCATCCTCCACTGTACTGCACTGGGTACCCTACATATTTTATGGATATGAAATCTTTATTTTTCCACCTTTTTTTTTGATGGACCATTGACAAATAAAGCTGTATAAATGTAAGGTGTAAAGTGATATATGCATATGCTATGAAGTGATTACCACAATAAAATTAGTTAAAATAGTCATAACCTCATAAGGTTATTTTTTTGAGTGTGTATGTGGAGAATATTTATGATCTTGACTTTCAGAAATTTTCAAGTATACAATACAGCACTGTTAACTGCAGCCATAGTGCTCTTCATTAGATCCTCTGAAATTATTTCTTATAACGGAACATTTACTTATTAATTTTGCTATTTTTCAAGCTTTTAGTATGTGTCAGCTAAGAATCTGACACAATCTCTTCCCATGGGAAAGCTACACTGGTAAAAGACATAGATTTGTGACAAATTAGCTTTAATAATGGCAAATGCATAATGTTATATACTGAAAGCTGTGTTCAAACTTAAGAGACCCCGCTAGCTGAAAAATAGAGATTGTGTTTCTATAAATTATATACAAATTTTAGTTATGAGTATTTTAATTATTTATTTACATAATTTTCCTTCACGATGTTAAACACAGAAATGCATCCCTTTTATGGAAATATTTATTGTTAAATATAATCTAGTTGCTTACTTTAACTGCTAAATACATGTGTCCAATGATTTTCAGACAATATTGGATGTCTAATATTTTAAGTACATGCTTTTAGTTTTGCTGCATTTTTTTCATTTTTAAAGCTAACAGGCTAGAATTTATATTCAGTTTTCTTGTTACTTTTTGTCTAGTGCAATTCAAATGTTATGAGTGAAAATTAATAATTTTTATGATGATGAGATTATAAAAGAATATTTATGACAGTCTCAACATTTTAGGACTTAATGCTCAACCTGACATAGATGAAAGACAAATATTTATGGTTTTTCTAATATTTTGTTCTGATTCTATTTACTCACTCCTTTCATGGCTCACATTAGCACATCTATCCTTTTTACTGTAGCTCACTCATAGGTGACATTTCCCTTAAGCATGATGAGATTAATTTTGGTTTTCTCAGACTTCCATGGTGACTGCCCTTCATTCCAGTCTTTTGTATGCTTACCAACCAGACATTCATAAAGAAGAAAAACTATATTTGTGCACCTTCTGCCAAGAAATGGAGTGTCATGTGCAGAGGAACACTGAATGCAAGATCTGAGCAAATGTTGTGTGACTGGATATCTCTCTGCTTAACGAACTTTACCATTGGTTTGAGTGCTCTGTTCAATTTGCGATTATAAAAGCCTGAAAGTGATCACAAGGTGAATTTCAATAAATTGAATTTATGATGAGTATAAAGGATAATTTGCTGACAGCTTAAAATTGTGAGCACTTCTTTCAATTGTAAATATATCCAAATTGCTTTGTTTTTCTCATAAGCGATTCAGTACCTTGAAATAAAGATTTGCTATAAAACAAGCTTTGCAACAAACATCTGCTCCCTGTCTCTAAAGACCTGACATAGGTGAAATAGAACTCTGGTTGTGTAAGTGTGTTTTAAAGCTCTGGCAAGGAAGAATTATTTATTCTTTACATTTATATCAAAAAAAAGGATTAACATTCTTTTCTAAAAAGTAAGAGTATCAGGCCTGTTTCAAATGTATTTTTCTTGTATGGACATGTGTTCTGACCCAGCATAAATCTAAAACTATTAATCTGAGTATGCTATTTGATGTCCCTTTTTCCATGTTGCCTGAAATATTTATATATTTAATGTTTGGGACAGTTAGCAGATATTTATACAAAAATATGACTCATTTATCAGAATTAAAAGATAACTATATATATTAGTTTGTCAATATTTGGAGAAATATAGTTGTTTATAGAAGAGGATATAAAAAAAATCAATAAACTAACATTGAGTTGTACATAAGGTCACTAATAACTAGGTAAATTTTGCTATCATTATATATTCACTGGGTTAACAAAAACTAGAAAGTGTGAAATAGAAACTGGGAGAAAGGATGTGGAGCAAATTGGAACTCTTATGCACTGCTGATGAGAGTATAAATTGTTAGAATCACTTCAGAAAAACACACATTTTCTAGTAAAGGTGAAAATACACACCTACAACTTAGAAATTCTATCCCTAATCATATATCTTAGAATATACCTGTCAAATAGAAATATAAGACAAATTCCATATTAAATTGAAATTTCCCTTTTCTCATTTTAACATTTTTTATTATGTGTATGAAGTAAATCTGTAATGCAAATATGTCTTGTACTAAAACAGCCATATTTACAAATAACACTATGTGGGGGAGCCCACAGCTCTATAGTAGCATGACAAACTGTGCCTTTACACTTTATAATGCATAGTTGGCTGCTATGAGGTATGTGATAACAGATGAAGAAAAAAAAAAGCTTGTCTGAATACACTTTTCCAAACACACAGATAACACAGCTTACAATGAAACCCCAATGGAAGCAAGTCAACTGATGTTTGATACAATAACTATAAAATGTAGACTGCAAAAAAAGTCACAGGCACATAAAAATGTTTTAACTTTAAACATAACTCAGTTACAGTATTACTTTCCTTGTGTCTGACCAGCTTGTACTTGTTGGTAAAATTTTGCAATATAGATATAATATGTAAGGATATATAAGAACTACAAGAATATTCCCCAAGCCCATAAAATTGTTCAAATGTGAAAACAGAAAAGATTTTATGCTGAAGAACTTGCTAGGGAGAGCCCAAACTATATAATACAGAAATGAGTCTCGAAAAAAATACATAGGTGTTACTACACTTTGCTTCCTCTTGCTCAGGAAATGAGGGAGTACTGTAAAGTTCCTTAATGTGACCCCTACAGCCCTTGATAGTTGGTAACAATCCTGGCCAAGTCAGATTTTTTATGTGTCTGTAAATAGAAAAATGTGATGATAACATCAGCAAAGTCCACTGAAAATACGTTCTGACTCACTTCCTCTTTTGTTTTCAGGACATTTCTTTGATTTTTTTAAATTGTATTTTGGCAAACAAGGTATAACAGGTAAAGATGCAGGAATTTAGAAATTTCATCACAAAACTATAATCAATGACTCTTCTTGACAGTGGTTTTGTGTTTCTATTTTTTTTTCTGATATCTGTATAAATGTAATTTTTTTTAGTAGCCAGAGTAAAAAAGATAGGTGAAATAAATTCTAGTATTTTTGTCACAATATTTATATGATATTATAATTTAATATGTAATCTATATAAAACTATGTCATGTTTTACATGTTTTTTACTGTCTTCAAACAGACAATTGTAAACCAGAGACATCCTGCAGGGGAGGAGGAGGGAGAGGGATCAGAGGGAAGGAGGGAGAAACACAGGGAACTGAGGTGATGGTGCACAGGTGCATTGGTGAAGGAAACTCTATGAGGACTACACCTGAGGGGATGGGGGAAATTAAATATTGTTTAAAAATGAACAATGATGTAAAAAATTATTAATAAAAAATGAGGTATCCATCTTATTAGGACACATGCAAATCAGAACAACTACATCATAACTGCTAAAGAGCTACATTGTGGTCACTCTCTGCTGCACAGGACATGCAGCCTCAGAAAATTTATATATATATCAGTATACACAGAATATTCATAGTGATATTGTGATTAATAACCTATATTTGTCAAAGTTGAGTAGTGAAACAGATTCCATGGCAGTGGTCAATGGAGGGATTTAAAAAACACAAAATCACTTAGTGTTACAAGCGCTAAAAAAAAAAAGACCCAAATACTGAGTCACTCTAGAAATAAACAACAGCAAGAGTTACATCTCTTAGACTGATAAAATCAAAAAGAGAATGCATCATCCTTTAAGTCCAAACACCTTATATTTACTAACAGAACTGAGTGATCTTGTACACTATTTGTTTCTCCATTTTCAACTAAGTATTTTTTCTCCTTATTAGTCAATCATCTCAACCTACATGACATTTCTAGAATATGTTCTTTTACTGTATTCTTCCATATCTTTGTGCCACTGAATATGTAGTGTAAGTTGCCTGAGAAGCCATTTGCAACATTCCTCCCAGTCATATGCTGTCTCTAACCTCAGGAAGAAGTATGCTTCACCAATGAGATTAAACACACAGTCATTTTCAAGCCCAGCACTGTCACACATACCAGATTTAAACACTTCTCATAGTATTTTTAAATAATGGTCTTCATCTACTTTTATTTGACAGGAGGTATTTTGGTAATTTCTGTAGGTATAAAAACAAAATTTAAGAATGAACTGAACAATTGTTTTGTTCAAACACAAGAAAGAGGGAAAAAAAACATGAAACATGCAGATTTTGAATTAAAAAGATTTGGTTTACATATGCTTTCCAAAATTATACTAGTTGCAATAATTTGAACCATCTCAAATACCAGCCAGATCATAATTAGTCAGAACAGAGGAAAGTATAATGCAAAATATAGATAATCAATGTAATCTGCACACTATAATTTAGAAAATGTTAATTCTTCATTTGATGTATTTGTAACTGCATAATTCATTTTAGTTCATGTATTACAAATAAGGTTGTATGGGGGAAATTATAAAGTAATTTTTATATAGCATGTAAAAACGTGAATATTGAAGTTTTCTTGCAGCTATGAAAACTATACCCCAGAACGGAAAAGATCAATTCCTTATTTCAAAATACTAAAAAACTGAATGTTTTAAACCATTTTTCACTTTGTATTTTTTAGGTGTTACATAAAAATAACTTTGGGAACAATTTATCCCTTTTATTGAACTCAAGAGGGCAAGAGAAGAAAACTGAAAGAATTCATCAAGGTAGTATGGCTACTATGAACCTTTGAATCAAATCTGAAAACAGACTGGTTTTCTCTTTAGGAATTAAAACACAGGCATGCAAAATGTTTATAGAATGGCTAAACGATATAAAGAATGGTTTTCTTATTTATTTTAGTGTGATAAACATTTGGGGATCCTTAAAGATATTTTTCCCCCATCCTTAGGACAAGAGGAAAATACATGTTAATTCTTATTGGAAGCACATAGCCTGCATCACATAATTAATAAGTATATTTAATTTGGCCAAGTTTATTGAGATCTGTCATTATCTTGGATTAAAACCAGTGATATTTTTCTGTCAGATATGTATCCTAAAACATTAGATTACTGAAGACATTTGGAACCAGTGTTTTTGTATTTTATATTATTGAAGTGGGGTACTTCATATATATATATATATATATATATATATATATATACACACACACATATATATATATATCCATAAGTTTAATTTTAAGCTTCTCTTAAAGTTCTGTTTTGGGAGCCTACAAGTAAAAATCTGCATATACATAGCTAAGACAGAGTGTTAGCTATTGCCCAGAATATTTATGAATATGATATTTTGACCTGAAATTTTTCCTCTCAAAAGTAGGTAGAATTGAAAATTTCACTCCATTGCTTTTATTTGCATTGCAAATATCAGGTGGGTTTCAACACACTACTTTATTTTACAAACTTATTTTCTTTAGAAAAACAAAGCCATAAGCACATAAAATATCTAACAAAATGGATGCTTCTAAATAGAGTATATATGAACTTTAGGGGAAATAAATCCGGCAAAAGCCAAGTCTCTAGAAATAACCCATTAATAGAAAATGCTTTCAAGTCTTAAGAATTCCATTCACCATCTCTTCTTATTGCCTTAGTGCTAATTGTTGAGTACTTGTATTCTTCCCTAAGGTTGTTTCATCTTTATGGCTGAAGGAAATCATGCACCACTGCCTAGACAGAATACCTGCAAGACACTTTTCTTCATATCACATGTAACCCAGGATGGATCTGTGAGTCTAGTCAGATGGGATACCATGAAAACCTGTGTTCTCCATGGTTTTTTAATGTGTAAAATGTGATTTTTCTGCACTTCAAATTTTATTAGTTTGATCTGTAGGGCTGGAATTCTTATATCTTTAGTAACTTTGATTCTTAAAAATTTAAAATTCTAGGTATTTTAAATCATTAAAATAATTTGATTTATTTATGTATTAATTCTGCTTAGCTTTCTAAATGAATATGAGAATCTTTAACTGTATGGATTTGTTTAAAGTATTTGCAGAATATCTTGTTCCCAATATCAAGTCTCTCTCTAACTTTCTCAAAATACCTATAATTTTAATTTAGCTTCTTTCTATCACGACCCTATGAATCACTTGAGAGATGGAGAAAACAGCAATCTGATATAATTTTTTGTGTAATGAACTTTTGGGAACCAAACCTAGGAAAGTTGAATTTATGGCGCTATTATGTATTTGGAGGAAAAACTCTGTTAGACAATACCAAGTTTCAAGATTTTTTTTTTAATAACAAGCCATATATCTAAAACAATGAGTAATTTAATTCAGTACTAGATTTTCTAAAATGTACTTCGTGTGTTATTAGTTTGACCAAAATGCTTTTGTTAATTTCAATGTACATACCAACTATAAGATTAACTTGCAAAAATATGCATTTCTTAAAACTTATTAAATTGAAATTGCCATTGTGGAATTATTCTCCCTCCAAAGTAAGCTTTTTCTCAGTATGCACACAATAGGTCTCTTCCAGCAAATATCACCTCCAATCAATTGTGTCTATAAGCCTCAGGAAGTCTGTAATCATTATTTAAAGAATGCAGCTTACTTTCAATTAAGGGGAGTAAATGTCCTTGAGGCTGAGAAGAGCTTATTTTGGTGTCAGTGTTCTGCCTTTTTTACTAATAGAAGAAGCAATCCCTTTATGATCTAAAAGTATGTATATATATGTATACACACATGCATACACACACATATGTATATATAATCTCCACATATATTATATCTATATGATCTCCATGGGTTGTCCCACTTTATTTTAGGATTTACAGTCATGTAATTTCTCCACATGTACGTTATTAAATTGATTTTCTTTTGCTGTCTCATTTGATGGTATTTTTGTCACTCGCCCAACCCAAGAAAAATCCAGAGGAATAGGGGATTGTTTCTTGCAACCAAGCACCACTGTGCATAAAAGAAAATCTGTGTGAATGAACTTAGTTAATATAATTAACTATCACTATGTCAGATGAAATAGGCATTTGCTAATGACCTGCAACTAAGAACATCATTAAGAGAATATAAATAATTATGTCATGAATAGATGAAAAAAATACATCACAACATTCTATTATATGTGCTAAATAATTCCTTAAAATTCAAGGTTGAGAAATATTTTTACCTTGTTAATATGTCTTTTAAATAAATTGAACTAAAATATAATTTATACTTTTGAGACTTAGCTCATGAATAAAATATCTGTTTACCCCCTGATTTCTGCTGTATTTTGCTTTCCATTACATCTGGGAAATATTCAAGATCTCCTGGAAGATTCTGTTATTTGTTATATCAAATTTCTTGTTTCATTTTATTGATAAAGATGTGCCCCCCCAAAAAAGAACTGCAGAATTTTTTTTTTTCATGGAAAAGAAGCATGTTCAGAAGGAAAAAAATTCTGCCTTAAATTTCAAGGGCATTGTCCTCAATGTAGCAATAAGGAATTTTCTTCATTCTTTCCATTTCAGAAAACTAGCTCTACAATTTGGTAGTGGAGTTTTGGATTTCTTTTTTGTTTGAAATGACAGGTTTCTTTAACTCCCATAATAGAAAAAAAATAATCTGAATCATCTGACTCGACTACAGAAAGGGATTCTAACAAAGTCCACAGTCATATGCATCATATTTATGTTTATGAACAAAGTTATTTCCTTTAGCTTCCAGATCACTAGGAACTTATCTCACTGGAAATATTGTCCTAACCAGCTGCATTTAATGTAATTCATATCACTAGTTGATATGTAATTCATATCACCACATCATATTAAAATTTGTGAGAATGTATGGAATTTGAAAGTCTTAGATCCTGTGTAATTTTCACATTGTGCTCTGATTCTGCCATCATAAGAGGAAAAAAAAACATTTCACTGTGAGATAATCAGCACATAGAGTGGCTTGCCAAATGTTGGGTGCTGTGCACTAAACTATTTATTCTCCCAAGTATACACACTTAAAAGAAAGCAACGTTTTAAATATAATCCATATGAATACATTTACAGTTATTAGTTTTATGTTGTCAACATTTTATAGGATACATATATTAATTTTACTTTGATATACAAAGAAAAGAGGAATATTTGTTTGATGCCTCCAAATAAAATTTTAGATATCCTCTAGTTATATTTTAGTATATTCTGGTAGTAGATACTCAATTATAATGTCCAAAATTCTACAAGAGTTTACAAAATTTAAAAACATGTGAATCCACTGACCTAGAGAAATCGTTTGAAAGTTAGACTCATAATTTTAGTAAATTCAATGTAATTAAAGAAAGATTTGTTATTTCTATAGGCTAGAGAACATATCTTAGCTCAAGATTATTTTTATTAAGATTTCTTCCTTACCTTTAAAAATAATCTGTTTTGATATGAATGTTAAGTACCATTTTTGCAAAAAGGAAAAAAAAAAACCTACTTATTAAAAGCCTAAAATCATCTGAATGGGATTAAATGTAAAGTGCACCTAAATGCAAAATTCAGCTGCATGCTTCTTGAAAAGTGATTTAACCATTAACCCAGAAAAAAAAAACAACAACAGATTTATCAACAAGATGGGAAGAAGGGTAAAAACAATAACTGAGTGAATATAAAAATATCAGATAAACTGTGTGGTTATGTATTGCATTATATAAACCTTCTGGACTGTGTCCCCAAGCAAAATATATCTTTGCTGTCAACTGTTCTGCTGGTACCAAGTTGATCAAGCTGTAGTATATGAGTTATTTATTCCAAAATTTAAAATTGAAGAAACAATTAAATAAGCAAAAAGGAAACATGCTGCCCAAAAGAAATAGGCTAATTTTAAAAGCATACTTCACCATTATTATATTTAAATGAGGTTCCCGATCAGTGGATCTGACCCTTCATGGTGCATAGCAACTGCAGTTGCACAAGGTATTTGAATGAGGATTATTATAATTTACTAAGAGCTACTGCAGGGGATTAGGAAACTTGGAAGGCCAGCGCTGTACTTCCATAACAGACATCATTGCCAGATAATTAACCTTGCTGTTTGTTTAGCATCCACCAAATGCTTCATTACTGATTCAGTCAATTATCTCCTGGTAATGACCGCTACAGAAGGTAGAATTGCTTAATTAAAATTATTTAGACCAAGGAGGAACTTTGATTGGGCCAAGCATGTTAGAAAGGCTTGATTAATCTCAATGAGATACACAACTTATTTAAAGCTTTATTCTATTATATCAATATGCAAAACTCATTCTTTTGCCAATCAAATATAATTTTTTTTGGTTGGCCAGCTACACTTATCAAACAATACAGCAGCAAAAGGTGGATGAAAACTAGTCTTTTCAGTGCTAATTTTGCTATAGGAAGGTTTAAAGGATGAATGTGTAATCCTATTTATTTCTTAAAATTTAATTGCTATAAATTAGAATTCCTTAGTATTTAAAGGAAACATATATCCCAGCAGATAAGCTGGGCAATATGTGTGCACACTAATTAAAAGATGCAAATACACTTCATCTTTACCTGATGAAACATTTAAGTCTGCTAACCCAAGCAATTAGTACTAACTTGGTGATTTGATGGGGAAAGAAAATGTTTATACTTCCAAGGCATTCTTGAATAACCACTTGGGGTAGTCCTTCAGCAATTTTAGTCATCTCTGAAAAGAATCTAACTCTATGTCACATATTTCCACAACATACACCCTCTAGGAACTCTCACACTCATATGATCATATGCTTGATTGAGTTCATTGAAATTTAGATCTGCTTTTGGAGTTTAACATTATAACATTTATATTTCCCTAAACATTATTTGTAGGAAAGGATATGATAAAAAGAAAAAATCACCAATTATTTATGTATTATCAATTCCGGCAACCAAGGTCTAAACAACGTGGTCCAAATCTCCACTATGTACTTACTCCACCAGATATGGTCCTGAACTAAGAGGTCCTGGCCTCGAATAATTGATCTATTCATCTTTAACTAAGTGGTGTAAATAAGTCATTCAGTCTCTCTGGAATTCAGTTTTTCTCATCTCTGTACTATGCATCTTATAGGTTTGCAGGGATAAACTGAAATGATATAAAGAAGGTCCTTGAATAATGTTCTTTCATTCATTATCATTTTATTGTGACATTAATGAGAAAAAAGAAATCCTTGCCAACACGGTACTAAAAGATGCTACTTGAGGACCTGCTTTCGTTACATATTGTTTCCTTTAATCACATCCACACATATATGTGTGTGGATATATGCTTGTTTTTGTGGTTTTACAAATACCACTGAATAGAATAATATACTCTTACCTATTTTTTTTTTTTGCTACCAAATAGAATTACTTATTTATAACTTGTACTTCCGAAGGGCTTTGGAAAACTTTAGAATTTTCCATTAGTTGATACATAAACACAGAAGTTGTTTAAATTAATCTAATGAAGAGTGAGGAAGACTAAGGAACCATACTCTATTCTGAGAACTAAAATGCCCACTCCCACATTATTGAATGCTGATGAGTAAGTATGAAAGAGAACCAAAGTCACGTAATTTTTTAAAACTCCAGAATTTTACCTATAGATTGGAGGCAGATTTTCTCGCGTTCCACCACCGCCAGATCATAACTTATCTTTCCACCACTCACTGATTTGTGAAGGTAGCTAAAATTGTGAGACTGTTGTGAAAATGAAAGAGTTTTTTTTTTTTTAATCTATCTTGATCTTCAAGAAAAATACAAACTTTAATGCAGGTTTAAGTTATTTCCCTGCTTGCCTCCCATGAGATTACTTGGCTTCAGAGGGAATAATAAGGAATTCCAATTTGTGCCCTCTACTGTAGTCTTCACTCAATTTATCAACCTTGGTCCTACAGGGGACAAAATACAGGTTGAGCATCATGTCTGTTGTTTCTTCCCAAATCTATTTTCATGAATTCATGTCACTTGTTCTACCTACAATGCTTTCTATTTCCTCAGTTCTCAACAGGGTCTGTCTCCCTAGTTTTCAATCATTCCCCAAACACTGTAACTCCTAGCAATTTTCATTATATTTAGTTCTTAATGCCAATAATACTTGTCATCATGTATTATATTGCATACCATTTTCTGTATATGTATATACAAACACATATAATTTCAATAATGTATAAGTTAAAATGTGTAAGAGTAAATTGACTGGCAAATACCAATATACCTTAGTTCAAAAGGTATATTGCTTAGTTGAAGAATGAAGATCCAGATTCTGCATATGAAAGGCATTTACATATGGGTAGTACATGTGTGTAGCACATAGATGTGTTGGGTGTAGGAGAATACAATATAAGAAATAGAAAGTTTGCTTTTAATTTTTATGCCCACTCCCATGTCTAAAATTTAGTGTAACTCCAAAGTAAATAATTTGCTTTTTGATTATCAGTATTCAATGACAAAAAATTACTATACGATAATTATAAATTGCAGATATGGACATTATATTTTTCCTATGATTCACATGGTTGATTATTAATTTCATTAAAATAAAGCTTTTAGAGTAGACACACCACTCGTGACAAGTTAAATAAGCTCTCATTATTCAGGGGCTGATTTGCAACTCAAAATCCTTATTTTCCCCTCCAAAATTATAATCAACTTAAAATAGAAATTAGAGAAAGTACAATGAATTAAAATTTCAAGTATATGTCAAATCTTCAATTTCTGTATAAAAAAATAATGAACACAATGCAGGGCACTTCAAATCCTATTTCTTTTACAAAGAGAATGTAATAAGAATGTAATGAGCACTGAAATTAATAATTTTAAAATAAATGTCTATAAGAGAAAAAATGCATTTCAATCAGTCTGTAATTATTTTTTCAGCATTGTAAATTAATTCCCCAATTAATATCTTTCAGTGTGCCAAATTTATTATCCATTCTTGTCTTCATAGTCTATCTAAAGCTTTGTGTTTCTAACTTGACTAAACCATCACATTATTAAAAAAAATAAAACAAAAGGTATTTGTTAATATCTTCTCTGACCTCCTATCTTTTTCTTGCTGATTTTAAATGTTGAAATACAGCTAGAGTGCATAAGAGTTCTTTTCACTGGTGGCTCAGAAATGAGAAGAGTAGATGCACAACCTACAAGGATAGTAGTATAGTTCATGGAAAATGAATAAGCTGAATACTTATTACATTATAAAATAAATTAAAATACTGTTACTTTAGAAGATAATTTAATACAGTGTGAATTGTGGGGTATCATGATAGATTTGGTATCCTGAGACTGATTTATTGATTTATTGCATGCCATGTTGAATGTTTGTTTCTGTTTATTTAATTTCTTCATCTAAGAGAGCATGAGGAAAAATTCACATAATGGTATCATTATGGGAAATAAATTAGGTATTTTTTAAGCTTTTAGCTCATTGTCTGTCAAATGCTAAGTACCAAAAACGCTAACTATATTAACAAAATCACTAAATTAGTCTTCAATTGCAGTAACATAGGTTTACAACACTGTACATAGTTCAGAGATATAGTTATATACCTTTACAGATATATATTACCACACCACAGCCTCCAACAAGGCAACATAATGCTCCTTCATAAACCATTGGTCCCCCTCGACTATTTGCTCTCCACTATATGTTGTTCTTCTGGCAACATTAAATTTGCAAACATCTAGGATTTGTTATGAGTTTGAATATCTTTGATTTGCTTTTCTATATTCATGTGAGTGAAACTATCCAGTAATTATATTTCTCTTTCTGATTTATTTCATTTAGCATAATCCCTCCAGTTCCATCCATGTTGTTGCAAATGACAATAGTTTCTCTTTTTATATATCTGAATAGTATTCCATTGAATATACATATATACCACATCTTGATATTCCACACATCTGTCCTTGGACACTTAGGTAGCTTACATAACTAGGTTATTGTAAATAGTGTTTCAGTGAAGAGAGGAATCCATATATCCCTTTGAATTAGTACTTTTGCATTCTTGGGAAGACATATAGTAGTGGAATTGCTAGATCATGTGAGAGATATATTTTTAATACTTTGAGAAGCAAATATTCTGTTTTCTATAAGGGCTGTGCCAGACTACATTCCAACCAATAGTGTATAAATGCTCATTTTCTTACACCTCATTGCCCATACATGTTGACTTGTAAAGAACCACAAAATGCCCTGAATAGCTGAAGAAATCCTGACAAAAATGAACAGTAGTATCATACTCGAAGACCTAAACTACATTATAAAACTATAGTAATCATAACAGTATGGTACTAGAATAAAAATATATACAAAAACCAAACGGAGCTGAAAAGGTCTGCACAAGGAAAGACTCTATCATTAAAGTGAAAAGAATATATAGAATGGGAGGTAACATTTGCATATCATGCATCTAATAAGGAGCCAATATCCAAGACCTAGAATGAACTCATACAACACAACAAAAAGAAAACAAATATTTCAACAGAAAAGTGTACAGAAGACCTAAATATACATTTCTTACAAGAATATAACTCAATGGGCACATGAAAAAATTCTCATTTCCTCTTATCAGAGAAATGCAAGTCAAAAATCACAATGAGATACCATTTCACATTTTTTTTAATTTATTTATTTATGCATACAGGACCTGGGGTACAGGCCAGAGATGTGGGGGGGTTGAGAGGATCCACCAGAGACAGAGTGGGGAACAGAACAGGCAGAGTGACCAAAATACACTGCTGAGGGGAGCAGCAGGAGAGACAGGAGAGGTCAGCCTTGCCATGTGGGTTTATCCCTGGCTGGCCAGGGATCAAACTCATGCTGCAGAGGCTGTGAATTGCTTCATAATATGGTGCTTAACCCCTTGTGCCACCATGTAGGCCCCCATTTCACATTTGTAAGAATGACTGATAAAAGTCAATTATTCTGCTCTTTTATACTTTGAATGTGTATAAATAATCATTTTGGAAGCTAAGGTTGTATAGGCCTATAAGAAATATTTTAATATTTCCCTAGAAAATATTGAAAATTTATTAATTTTTAATAAGGTACACATTATTATAGTCCACTAACAGAAATAAAGTGCGACTAACAACAAATTTGAGTTTGTAAATAAATTTTGAGTTATATTTTTCCTTTCTCTGAAAATCACTTCATTATATTTATTCTAGTTTTTTCCAACTTTGTTTTTAACAATGATAATGTATATTCTGAATTCTCTATTATATTGCAATAAACTCAATATATCTTCAATTGGAAGAATGGGATTAGAATATTTTATTAACTACTATTATCAAATTACTATTGCACTTTACCCTAAGAGCAGTTTCATTTCCTCCACAAATATTGAAAATATGTTATCATAAACAAATATGGATAATTTGTTCATAACATAATTTGTATATAAGGGAGGAAATCTTACATATAATTTATGAATACTAAGGATAGTTCTACTCTGATTTTTTCAGGTCCCCTACCTTTATCTAAATTTAGCATAAGAAATCAAAAATTCCACAATTATCCATTGCTTTTCAATGGCCTTTATAACTCACTTAATTTTTTTTTCTGAATGCCTTGGATATATTGGGTAACTTCATAAAATAATGGGAACTAAGATTGGGCTCAGGAGTTTGAGTGTAGAATAACTTCTACATATTTCTCAGAGATTGAGGTTGATGATAATGGTGTGCCTTGGTCTGATGAGGTTCTTGTTTCCTTTGCATAAAATCAACCTGTTTGCAATTACTGTTTTGTTATATGCTACTACCAAATATTTGCAATGGAATCCTGTGCCACCAAAATAATACTTTTATATTTTGTATTATAAATTTCAGAATCTAAGTACAATATTAATTAATCTTTTTAGGATACTTTCATCCTAAAATCTAAACACTATTAACAACTCTGGAGCATCTGAGATTTTACACTGGTTGCACAATAAAATGCGGGCAAAAGACATGCAATTTGTGGGTCAGAGACAGACAATATCATCACTTATGACATAGTAGCCATTATGATGAACTCCATGTTCATACCTGATCTTTTTGCTGTTCCTACAATCCCACAGTTTCACACACTCTGTGATGCAGTCTGGTGGTGGCTGCTCACGCAGAAGATCTTTATCGCAGCAGAAATAAATTGAATTAGGGAACCACCAACATTATTAGAGAACTGCTAACAAAGTTGTCTGACATTTGCCTTATATGGAGACTTCATCTTTAGTATCCTAGGTAAGAAACAAATTTGTCCTTTGTCACCTCTTTACTAGAGAGAGACATGGCCCCTATATTTCAAGGTGGTTTGATATTCAAATATCTTTGAAACATAAACCAGCACAGAGTGTTAACACAGCTGCTCTGTAGACTTTCAGAAAGAGGGGAAAATTCAGGGGAAAAGGAGAAAACCATTTTCTTCCATCATTCTAAATGACCTCAGATTCTGACACCCTTAGGAAAATAAATTTCTGATATTATTTCTCATCCCTATTCCATATCAGTTCATAAGTCAGTGGAATGACACTCAATTAGTCAAAATAAATCCACAATCCTGATGATAGTCAGCCAGGAGACCACATTGAATGTATTATCAAACGGCATCCCTCACAACTGTAAGCATTTTTTTCCCCAGGGTAACAGTGTGATTTAGGGATTATGTTTCTTGTATGGTATGCCTCCCTTTCCAAAATGTGAAGACTTGAACCTAAAGATTGGTCATAAGAAAACGTCATGTTAAAGAAGCACCTGGGCCCTGGAAGTCATTCAGATCAACCTTAACTCACTAGCGAGGGTTCTTATGTATGATAGATTTGCTCTAGAGTTCCATTTTTCAGACTTAGATGGAATCTGTACATTTGCTAATGCATTTTGCTATACCTAGATTAATGTCTCCCAATAAATGGAAAGTTAAATAAAGAAATATAAGGGGAAACCAGTTATTTTTTTAAGGTGGGCTCCAAAGGTTTAGAGAATTTGTAAAGCTGGGGCCCTGAAATGGCATGGAGGTCAAAACTGCAGCTTAGTATCATCCTGCTACAGGAATACCATTGATAGTAGTCAAAATAATTTGCTACATGAAAAATGAGCTAACTCTGCCCAAGACAATCAATCAGACTTCTCAAAGTATGTGATGGACTACTGTACTTGTGTGGTTTACTAGAAGTCAAAATGATGTAAAAATGAGGGATGCATATTATAAGGTAATTTTCTGCAGATTTAATGTGTATCTACACTTCTTCTGAGTAGAAGTACTGACAACTTTTGTCTGAACTGTTTGTTCAAGGATGTTTATGTAGTAAAGAGCCTGCAATGATAGAGATGATATGATCTCCAGGAGAGACCACTTGTTTGTTGTCCAGGGTGATAAAGATATTTCCATTAGACAAAGTTTATGCAGGTTTGTTAGCAGCCATGTTTTAAAATTGGGGCTTACCAAGTTTAGTATTTCTTAGCTATAAAACAAACTATCACAAGTGCATTTTCTATCTTGATAGTTACATAGGTCCTTATGAAACTTGGGGACAAGAAAAAACAATACAGTTGTCAATGTCATTTTTTTTTTTTTATAGAGGCATGTTTTTCTTTATTTGTTTGTTTGCTTGTTTGTTTGTTTTGTTTATACATGCACTGTGTACAGTCAGAAGTGCGGGAGGGTGAGAGAATTCACCAGAGCCAGAGCGGGGAGCAGAGCAGGCAGAAGGACCGAAGTACACTGCTGAGGGGAGCAGCGGGCGGCAGGAGAGGGAGGCCCAATGTCATATTTTTTGATCTCACATAAGTAATGAAATCCTTGGTCTTTGACACACAAATTGCAGGCCTTTTTCTAGCATCTATATAATTGTGGGAGACTAAGATTTCAGCTTTTTCATGTGATAAATGTCAGAAAACACCAATTTATTAACAAAAATTACACCAATTTTATTAACCAGTAGAGGTATTGTTATAGAAAAACAATGATTGTGTTAAATCTTCAGTAATTTAATAATATCTGTTGGTGAAAATTATTTATTATTGATCTCATATAGTGCCTCAATAAAATATTACCTAGTGAATAAGTAACATTTACTTTATTTTTCTCTTTTCTTTGCACACTGAAAATTCATGTGTTCACACTGCTATGGTTAGGGTAAACAAGTTTGCCTTTAATATTAGTCCAAAATTTATAGGGCCTGAAGTGATATTGTCATTTTGATGATGTTAATTCTACAGTGAACACAGGATATACTCCTATTTGTGTCTGCCATTTTTTTCAACAATGCCATACTGTTCATAAATATTCAAGGCAATCCTTATCAAAGACTCAATGGCATTCTTCAGATGAAAAGGACCCAAAACTCTTGAAATTCATTTGGAACTGTAAAAATCCGTGAATAGCCAAAAAAAAAAAATAGAGGTTGAAAGCTCTCTGATACCCGTGTGCTACAAAACAGCATGGCATTTGAATAAAAACACACACAACTCAGTGAAACAAAAACCCATACTTTTATGGATAACTATTTTATAAAAATGAGTCAAAAGCATAAAATAGAACTAGGAATTGTTCTTCAATAAATGGTGCTGGGAAACTGGACAACTGCTCGTAAAACAGAGACAGTAGACCATTATTTATTAAATAAACAAAAATTAATTCAAAATGGATTAAAGACTTAAATGTAAGGTCAAAATCATAAAATACATAGAGTAAAACAAAGGCAATATGTTCCTTGACTTCAGCCTTAAAGTTGTGTTTGGGGGCTTCAACAGCAAGAGAAACAAAAACAAAAATAAATAAATGGGGCTAAATCAGACTGATATGCTTCTGCACAGTGAAATAAAAAGGCATCAAAACTAAAAGACATCCTATTGAATGAGAAAGGGTATTTGTACACCATAAATTTCATAAGGAGTTATTACCCAAAATATATTTTAAAAATTATAAAACTCAACAACAGAGCAAACAAACTAATTAAAAAATGGGCAGAGGATCTGAATAGACCCTTTTCCATAAAAGACATACAGATCTTCAACAAGCACATGAAAAGATATCCGCTATCATTATTACTAGGGAAATATAAATCGAAACCATGAAGTATCACTTTACACCTGTGAGAATGGCTACCATGTAAGATATAACAAAACGGCAGATTTGGAGAGGATGCAGAGAGAAGGGATGCATTGTAATTGATGGTAGTGTAAACTGGTGCAGTCATTATGTAAAACAGTATGAAGATTTATCAAAACTTTAAACTGTTACACCATTTTGGGGTGTTTATCCAAAGAATAAAAAACACTAATTTAAAATGAAATATATACTCCAGGTTTATTGAGTCATTATATACAATAGTTAATATTTGGAAACAACCTAATTTCCCATGGACAGATGATTGTATAAAAAAGTGTGTTATAGGGCTCTCTGGTGGCACAAGGGGTTAAGCACCACCCAATGAAGCAATCCACAGCCTCTGCAGCATGAGTTCGATCCCCGGCCAGCCAGGGAGAAACCCACATGGCGAGGCAGACCTCTCCTGTCTCGCCTGCTGCTCCCCTCAGCAGTGTGTTTCGGTCAGTCTGCCTGTTCTGTTCCCCACTCTGTCTCTGGTGGCTCTTCTCACTCCCCGCATCTCTGACTTGTACCTCAGCTCTTGTATGCATAAATAAATCTTTTTTAAAGGTGTTATATATACATAATGGAATACTACTCAGCTATGGGAAAAGATGAAACATTGCCATTTGCAAAATGAGAATGAAACTACAGGTGTTATGCTTAGTGAAATAAGTCAGAAACAAAAACAGTATGATTTCACCCATGTGAAGAAAAACCAAAGGAATGAATAACAAAAAAAAAAAAACATACATTTTTAGAATGTAAGGCCAAATTAATGGTTAACAGAAAGGAATAAAAGAAGAAGGGGGTGGATAATTTGGGTAAAAGAAGCCAATAGTATGATAAAAAATAGAATTGTATTATTGGTAGGAGCTAAATGTATTATATACAGATAATTTACTTATACTATGCAGAACTGAAAATTATATGATGCAATCATGCAATATTGCTTCAAGAAAAAATATTTTAAAAAAGTCTGAAGACTTTATATTCCTTTAATGTATCAATTTTTAACATACAAAGGTTTGTTCGACTTATTAAAATATCCACTATGTTAGTAGATAATCATTTAAACTATTCCCTTCATTAAGACAAGTTCTATTCAATCTTCAGCATTTTGTAGATATTTCTAGTTCCACTGCTACCTGCCTATTTTCCTGTAAAGACATTTTCAACATCTATTTCTTGAAAATCTGATAGGTCCTGATTTTTCAAATGTACAATTCAATGTTGTGTGTTTTCTAGGATGCCTGCTTTTCACTGGTGAATAATTAAGTATCCAAATTACTGTCACTTGTTTTTTTTTTTTTTTTTTTGCTTTAATTCCTTTTACCAGCTTAAATAACCAAAGCAGCATTCTGAAAAACACTGATGGCATGACAAATAATTCCCTATATCAGTCTCTCCTGATAAAGACTGATTTGCTATCCAGGAGATCTTATTAACATATTGGCTTTGGTTCCTGTGCTATGGTCCACAGAGTTTCCCACTCTGATGAGAAGAATTAGGTATCTAGAGAAGCCACGCACAATTCTCTCTGGTATTCTTTTAATTATTTCCAGTATGAAATATTTTCAAAGAATTAAATAGAGAAGGGCATATCAGAAGATGCAGAGTGACACTATCATTCTATCCCGAGCAATGAGCTATAATTGGAAAGTTTCACAGGCATGTAATTTTCATAAATCTATGTTCAGTTATGCATAAAATAGAAAGTGCACTGGTATTTTCCAGCTACAATTTCAAAAACTGAGGTGATTTAAATCATGAATGTTTGATATTTTTAACTTTTTTCCCCAAAACCTTTAGGACTCAGGCCACTTACATTGTTCTGATTCTTATTATTTTCATTCAACATGGTTAACTATGAAATGGTGATTATAAGACAACACTATGGCATGAATAAAATGATATTGCTTATGTCAGTGATAATGATTAATGATTATTAGGATAAAAGGAAACAAATAATATATGGGAACTATGGATAAAGGGAATAGCTCTATCTCAATATCCATGACACATTATATAAACTGTGGACTTATTTTGTTGTGAAACCACAAAGAGGCAGATTTTAGGAGCTGCAAGTTTTTATTAAGAAAAAAAATCAGATAATCTGTGTTTTAACTGCTTTGCATAAAATTTGAAGCTCCATGGAGAAATACCATTTCTATTCTCTGGAATTTTACTGACTGTTCTAGATATAAATTTCTGAGGCAAGGAAAATGACAGGAAAGACAAAGTACAAGGAATAAATTCAACATGGTTTGGCAAAAAATGTCAAAAAGGGATAGTTTTTAGAAAACCTATGGAGCACTTTGAAGATGTAACATGAATCTAGGAAGGTGAAATTATGAAGTTGTAACATAAATATGCAATCGCAGAGGAAGTTCTACATTGTTTTCTTCATTTAGAATTCCCTTAATCCAACAATTTAGATTCCTTGATTAAAATATTCTATAATCTCTGATTATGAGAGATTATGTTATTGTCCTCAATTATTCACTCTTTTTTTCTCACTATTTCCTTCGTCTTGTGACTCTGTCATTCTTACTCTGATAATTGCATATAACCCTTTCTTTGGAATTGGGGCTAAGCCATATGCCTTTCTTTGTAAAAAGTGATATTATGATCAATGTGTGTGGTATAGAGTAAATACACAGATGACATATTTGTGTTTTGGGTTTTAGTTTTTGAGACTCGGCCATGAGAAGACCATTACTCATTTAATTTGAAGTCCTAGTACAAGGAGAATGAAAGAAATGTGGAACAAATCTGGATACATTGCAGTTTGCAATTGACAAACTTTACTCTGTTAAAATTTGGCAAACTTCCTGGCAAACGGCAAAACGGCAATATGGTTTAGGTGACTTATGGACCCTCCCTCCTGTTTACCTATGATAAGGCCAGGCATAGGCCCTCCAAATTCCTATTTTTGCCTTATAAATGTTCAACTGAGTGGTTTTTATCCACTGACCAATCTTAACAACAAGTCTAACTTGATCAAATTTCACCTAGTCTTAACTCCTTTCTCAAGTCCTTAAATTTTGATATACCTTTAGCCTGAGCCAGCACACATCCTTTCCATTATGGCTCCTGAGTTTAGGGTGACCACAAGGCAGACATTCTCTAATCAACTGAACATTCCACCCTCTCCCACATATTCTCCTCTTTCTAATCTTGGATACTCATCCTTATGAGAAAATTCCTTTCTACCTCACCTTTGAGATGCTTGTTGATCTTCACAATTATATTCTCCATGTTACACTAATCCCTTGACACTAATTGCAATAACATCCTTCTCTCTATTGCAATAATCTTTCCAAATAATGTATTTTCTAACCTAAATTCAGATTTGGATTTTTGTTCATAGTTTCCTGGTTCTCTGATTCAGATTCTATACCAACCACCCCTAAGTAGTGCATACTGGAAAAAGGCTATTTCTATGATTATGTATAGATTGTATTAGAATACATGGGCACTGTGTGTTTACTAACATCTTTGAAAGCCTGGGGTTCTCACTCTATAGGATTACAAGAGGGTTTTAATTTGCATCCTGCAACACTGCCCTCAATTAAGACAGCTATCCTGTCCTTAAATGTCTTGAAGCCTGGAATTAATTTGGTCTCCTTATGAATGAAAGTCCTTCCAAGCATCTACTTCCAGAAAAGGGAGATATTTTATCCATTGTAAACATTTGCTATAGCAAATAACTTTTCTCTACAATCATTTTATCTAGAATTTAAAAAAAATATTTTAAATCTGCTTTACACCAACACTCACAGAATCACTACTCACTTTCACATTATGGAATGTGATATCAAAGTAACAACAGTTATAAAATACAATATAAAACATAATGAAACATTATAAAGTATACCTATTATTTTATCATTTGTTTTTTTTTCTTGTCAATAATAAAATATTAAAAATAATTATACATTGGCCAATAACAACATAGTTGGTAATCAAGATCAGGGCATTTCTTTGTAGTCTCAGCTCAACAGTTCAATGATTGTTCTGTTAATATCAAAACAAAAAGTATACAATTCCTAGAGCAAAAATGACAATTCTATCAGAAGCTCATCAGATTGAGAGAAGTCATCATTAAACTTTTGAATTACTAATGGGCAGAGAAGCCAAAATTCATTCTATTGCCTCAAGATTTATTTTAGGAGATTGGAATTTTTTCAATAATTGATTTTCTGAATGCTTACATGGTAGTGATGGAAAATTAGCAGGTCTCAAAAACTGTCGTTAAAAAAGATCAGGAAAGATTATGCTTGTATCTAACTGCAATACTCACTTGAATGCTTTGACTGAATTGCTCTTATTAATTTAATTTTATTAATTGTCACTTTACTGGTCAAATTTTCACAAATAGAACTCGAACAACTTACTTTTCCTTGTAAGGACTTTAGTTGCATTAATTAAATTAACTTCAGGGTGTTTCTTGACTGTGATTTTTGATTCTAAACAGTCAAATGTCATGTTTTTCATTGACAGAGAAGTCATATTTTTCTAAATTGTGATTTAAAAATAAAAAAAAAAATATTCAAATAAAAATATTACCCTTCACAAAAATGTCTAGTCATGCATTGATGCAATACATGGACAGCTATGAAATTTGTTCATGGATTGCCTTGACATGGTCTCTATCCTTACAGAGCTTTTGTTTGGAAAGAATAATTATTTCAAAAGAATAATATAGATAGCTAATTATATATTCATTGCATTTGTAGTCTTTCGACAAAGAGATGTGAAATTTGTTTCAATAGAAATATGGGATATAACCAATTAGAAAAACAGTCACATATCACCCTTGCTTTTTTAATTCTTTTCAACTTTAACAAACAATTGTAATCATAATTAGAAAGCAAGAATATTGATAATAAATTCAGTAACTTGCCTTTTAGTTCTGCATATGTCACAGATTTTTTTATTTTTTATTTTTTTAATTTTGTATTCCCCATACAATTGTCACAGATTTTTTTAAGGGACATAGGACTAGACATAATTATCCATGTCAGTAAATTTCAACTGGAAATCATTTGTACCTTTTAAATCTCACCAAGTAAATAATTTTTTTTTAAGATGTATTTATTTATTTATACAAGAACCAGGGTACAGGCCAGATGCGCCTGAGGGTGAGAGGATTCACCAGAGACAGAGCGGGGAGCAGAACAAGTAGACTGAGGAAATACACTGCTGAGGGGAGCAGCGGGCGTGACAGGAGAGGTCTGCCGCATCATGTGGGACCCTCGCTTGCCGACTGGATGGAACCAGCACTGCAGAGGCAGCAGACAGCTTCACAGCAATGTGCTCAATTGCCTGCACCACCAGCAGAGTCCCAAGTGAATAATTCTAATGTTCTCTTTTTCTCTAATGACATTAAATTATATTAATTGCCACTATTAGACAATATTACCCCCTCAGAAATATAATGAAAGCAGTGAACTTCAGAGAACTGATACAGGTATTCTTACTTCTTTCAATATGTCCCAGATCTTAAACAACTTTTAAAAATTATCAATTTTAATTCCTTTGGAATGGAATTTTGCCTTTCCATCTCATTTTCCTTTATGTTTACATTTATAATAGCACTCAGAGTCAGAGACATTATTCCTTTCACTGTCATTTTGTATTGATTCATACATACTATATTATCCATCAAAGATAGCTAATTTAAAACCTAGGCTGTAACAATTTCATAGGAATTCTAATTAAATATAAAATTAAGGGAGTTGCATTACTGTAGGTCAGGATAGGGCACTAAGCAGGTTTTCTGATCTGGCAGACGGGTAAAGGAGAGTCCTAGAGCCCTTGGTGGCTTTCTCAGGCTTTTATTGACCTGTTACATATAGAGCAGCAACCAGGTACATGGCAGACAGGGGTGCTGGTGGGGGGGGCAAGAGGCCCACAGGTCCTCCAAGCCCCCAGCAAATTTTCACTCTGGGCTTCTCTAGCTTCTCTTTTATCCTTCTCTCTCCCGGCTCTCTCCTGCTTCTGCTTCTCTGGGTGACTAACCCAATACTCCTCCCATGGCCCACAGAAGTAAACGAGATAGTTTTCAATAATGTAACACCTGCAGATGCCCCATCAAGCAGGGCAATCTTAATGGTGGGAGGGCAGAAAAGCCTGAAAACCATTTACCCTACAATTACATATTGGAATAGAGAAAATTTCCTCACTTATACTGCATATTTTGAAAAAAGTCTTTTCAATTGTCCTCTATAATTTTGACTGAACCCAATGAGAGGGCATTTCTGACTAGATAAGATTAATACCTATTAAACAGTGAATCACTGAAAAAAATAAATCTCATACTTTATATGAAATACAACATGGATATAAGAAATTTGTGATAGAAAAATTTTATATATTACTTCTATGGAAATTTTAACTTTCCTGTTGGAAACATGAAATTTACTATCATTTATGAAGTCTCTGATCTTTTAAAATGGTGGTACTTTGAAAGTAAGGGAATATGCCAAGAAACTGACTCCTATTTCCACTACTCAATATTATGCTGGCATCTACCTTTTCTGGCAAAATAAAACTTATAAGTAAAGATAAAAGTAGTTTCATCATAAATCCATAGGAAAAATAGATACCTTGGGGTTGCTTTTGATGGGGTTTAAGGACTATTAGCAAAAAAGATATGTACTTATGTTTAAGAAAGAGATATTACCATATCTCAAATACTTTACTCACACCCAGATAGCTGTAATAAAAACAATATATTAAATATGTCTTAAACAATAGTTATAGTAATTGTAATAATAGATATCAAAGCTCTAAGAAAACCCAAACCACTGTTTATATGCTATTTCTTTTCACCTAATGACAATTCCGACAATTCCTTCAACACCATTTCTTCTCCATATGGTAAAAATTACTTTCCTTCTAGAAGTCAGAACAAAACTGAAGCCTGAAGTTGAGCTGGTCAGGATTAGAATGACACAGCATGGTCAGTCATTACCTCATGTGGCAAGGGATTTAGATCATAACTGAAAGAATCACCCTTGGATACACTGGCTAGTTCTCCCTTCTTCAATTAGTCATCAAACCACTTGGGGACATCTTTGGGGGTGATAAATTAGCTGGATCTAATCAAAGGCCTTGTTAGAAAGGTCTCAAGTTTGCAGAAAAAAATAACTTAAAAATTAAAGCCTGCTATTCTAGCTGACATTTTATCATTCTCTCTATATATTTCATGAATCTCTATCACTTCCTATGGTTATTTTTTCCTTTCCTTTCCTTGGAGTTAATTGGCCCTTGTCAACAGGGGGGAAAAAGTATATTGAAGAGACCCTACTCATGAAAGGTGAAATTGAGCAATGTATGGTATTTGGGTAAGAAAAAACATGGTTCAGAAAACAACCATAACTCAATAATTAGAAATCTACACCCATGATAAGAGTTTATCAGTTATACTCAGTAAGTTCTGAATATTGTTTCCCTGTACAAATTCTAGTTGAGATAATGTAATATGCCCCCACAGAGCTTGTTTGATTTATTGAGAAAAATAATATGTGTTTTGAAAAATGAGCTATGTGATTATTGATGAAAAAGACCGAGCGGGCACAGAAGGAGTGGTTACAGTCTGCTGCGCAAATAATGCAGTGGAGATCTGTTCCCATTCAAAGCCAGAAATAAAATCTTATCTAATGGCACCCAAAGTGTTAATTCTTAAACTCTTTTTCAATTAGGAATGTCACCATCAATTTTCTCTTTTGAAGATAATTAAATTAATTATCTTGAATTTAAAGATGACCTAACTTTTAATGATCTTTAAAGATGGATTTTGGCACAAGAAAATTATTTACCTGAAGATGTATTCCAAAGATAATCTTTTTGGTTTGTATATTTTAGCATAGAATTCAGAAGTTTAGAGATTGTGGTTTAAATATAAAATTTCTCAAGTTGGTTAAAAAAACTATCATAAATGAACTTAATGAGCCATTCAAACCGGTTAACAAAGAAGTTAATAAAATTAATAAATCATTTTATGATAGGATGCTTGTGAAATTAAAAGGACAAATTTTAGACAGTAACTTAGAAAATGATAAATTTAACTTTTCCCTATTTTTTTAAAATGACTTATTTTTGTGTAGAAAAACTGGGCTGTAGGCCAGAGGTGTAGGGTTGAAAGAATCACCAGAAACAGAGTGGGGAGCAGAGCAGATTTAGTGAAATGCACTGCTAAGGGGAGCAGCGGCTGAGGCAGGAGAGGTCTGCTGTGCCACATGTGGGCCAGCTCCCTGGCCTGGGATCAAACTCAGCCTGCATCAGTGATAGCGCTGAGACTTAATCCTTAGGCCATAGGCCACTAGGAGGCTCTAAAACTTTCCACTGTATTTTTGATGGAGCAGTTATGACGTTAATATTTCTTAATTTTAGATAAATTTCCAAATAGTACAAAAATTGTAAAGTCAATTTTAAGTGCCTATTACACATTTTTCTCCTAACATACTGTACTGCTCATGACTTATTATGCGCTTATATGTTTGTCTTTCCTTTAATCATCAAAAGTTGGGTTCAGTCCAATCATATCAAAATTTGAATGATGACAGCATGATCCATGGTGTAAGATTTTTTTAAGTACTTCAAACATTTACTTGCATATATTAGTACTTTACTCTGAAACAGAAGCTTATCAATTATCTTTTCTTCCTATCTTTTCTTACCTCAAGTAGAAATAACTAAAATGTTGAGGTTTTGAAAGTCTGGCAAAATTAATTTATATTTTTTAAAATAATATAAAATTATAATAATATAAATATGTAGTTCCTACATAACAGAGTTCTCAATTTCAACTCAGAAATTTTCATTCTTGTTTTATCCCCCCTAATACTTTAATGATGTCTTTCTAAAAACTTACATCTTAGCAGATTCTTATACAGTTAGACTGCCAAAGACTGAATAATACAAATAATTGCAAATCACTTTTTAATACATATATAATACGTATGCCATAGTGTAAATCTCTGACCTTATAGAAGAGGAATTATTACTGATTTTATTGCAGAGTCTCGAGATATGGAATTGCAGGAAGATCTAGTACATATGGGCAAATACAGACATCAGAAATCCAGGTTCTAACTCCATGACTTCCTAGTTATGAATACAACATATTAATATGGGTGCATTATATTCACAAACATTATGTTTATATGTCTAATTGGTGTCTGATTTTGTGCTAAATACCTTCATTGTTTATCTAATTCTCCCAAACAATTTTTGAGGCAAAATACTTCATTATAGCATTTCCCAAAGATATTTAGATTTTTAAAAAGCCATTTACAAAAGCTGTTAAGTATAACAAAAGGATTTAAATTCAGTTCTGTTTACAATTCAGACTATGTTCTTAAGAATTTAACCATTTGGTGCCCTCTCCAAGAAAAAAAAAAAAAAGAAAAATTCATTAGATGCATATCACCTTCCACTACCCTCTGAGGGCACGCAGGCATGTCTTCAACGCTGGCCAGTGTAATTGTTAAGGACTAGGGGATGAGTCAGTACGTAATTTTTTGTTTTTGTTTTTAAAGATTTATTATATTTATATATGCATAAAAGAACCGGGATGTGGGATGTGAGCAAGAGGTGCAGAGGGTGAAAGGATTCATCAGAGACAAAGTGTGGAGAACAGGCCGATCTACTGAAATTTCTGCTGTGGGGAACAGTGGGAAAGATAGGAGAGGTCTACTGCACCATGTGGATTAGCTTCCTGGCTATTGATGGAACTGGTGCTGCAGTGGCTTGATAGTGCTGAGACTTTAATCCCTGTACCACCAGGGAAGCTCCCAAGGTAACTTATAGCCAAAAGAATTTATAATAGAACACTCAAACTCTAATTCAGAGCATATTTAACTGAAAGTATTATAAAAGGGAACATTCAAACAACAAATGCCCTTACATATAACACAAGTGACATGTTGCTTATACTTCTCCAGGATTTCCTTCTTGCAGGGTCTCTGGACAAATTACATCATATATCTCTTTGTATTTGTCCATCAGTGGAAAGTAAAAATCTTGGTGGAAAGTAAAATCGGTCCATACCTTTACCAACTGCAACAACAGTGAAGGAATCAAGTCACCAAGTAGCAATCTACTTTTTAAAAATTATTTATTACTGAGGTAATGTCTGGGTACAGCCATCATGTATTACCCTCATAGTGAACCCACTACCACCTCACCCATATTCCACCACCATAGACCATTGTGCTTCCTTCCCTCCTTGTACTTTCTCCTCCCCACCTCCTCCTTTTATTTATTTTCATATTTAATCTTGAAACTATGTATAGTTTAGCAATAAATACATATTATATATAAAGTGGATAAGCTGGGCATTTTTTGAATGAATCAGATCAAAGAAAGCAATTTCATTTTCTGGTAAAAATCAAGATTTAAACCATATTCAAATGTATGGTAAATCTTACATAAGCAATTCCTCAAAAATAATGGAAAAAGTCAGAATCAAATTTATGTTCCCAAAATTGAAACCAAATGTATATTATGTATTTATCACTTAGTAAGTCCTTAATTTGCATGCATTGTACTAGTGTACTAGTTTACCATACCAGGGGAAGTAGAATAGATATAATTCCAATTTTCAAGAAATGTGTAATCACATAGAGACAATAGTAATAATCATGAACAGTGAATAAACATCTGGAGAATAGTATTGCAAAGTCAATTTCTAATTTATATAGCTCACAGATAGATTATGCTGAAGTTCAAAGTCTTCATGCTACTATATTGAAGAACTGTGCAGTATAGGTGAGTGACCTAACAAGCAGAAATCATTGATAGCATTCACCTAAGATCCCTGTAGGCAATCATCTTGGGAAATGGGATAAAGTCATTAGTTGACTGCTGCAGCAAAGTATTTCAAACCTGGAATGTTATTCTAGGAAAACAGACTTCTCTGTGAGGTAACACACTGCAGAGATCTGAGCTTATACAGGGAGATGAAAGATGATGAAACTTTTTGATCAATAGATGATTCACTGAAAATTTAAATTCATCTTAATTAATCATTTAGAAATTGAACCCCATATTTATTTTTTGAGCCTAGAGGAAAAATCACTCTTCTTCATTCCTATATTAAAAAAAAAGATTAGTGGGGCCTCCCGGTGGCGCAGTGGTTGAGCTCTGGGCTGCGAAGCTGTCTGCAGCCTCTGCAGTGCCAGTTCGATCCCCTCCCACCTACGAAGGTCCCACATGGTGCGCAGACCTCTCCTGCCGCACTCTCTGCTCCCCTCAGCAGTGTGCTTCGGTCCTTCTGCCTGTTCTGCTCCCCGCCCTGGCTCTGGTGAATTCTCTCACCCTCCCGTGCTTCTGACTATACCCAGTGCTTGTATAAATAAATAAATAAATCTTTAAAAAAAAAATAAAAATAAATAAAATAAAAAAAAAGATTAGTTTGAAGATTTATTTAAGTAAAGGGATTTATAGAATCTGGCTGTCTAAGACATTAAAGAATGGTGATTCTAAATATATTTTTTTTAACAAACCTATCTGTTTTTATCTATGTGAAGCAAACTTTGACCATATAATTTTCATATATTTTAAATGAAATGTACCTAATAATTATCAGATTATAATATTTTACTGATGAGAATTTCAGATATCTCATTATGCAGTTTTTTACTATTGAGTTATTTTCTCATTTCCAATATATTTCTACTTTAAAAATACCTCTTAGAAGAGATTTTTTTAAATTAGCTATTGAGTGTTCTTTTAGGTAATGCTAATGTAATTAATAATTACAATTTCTATTCCATAAACTGAATGAATTTTTCTACTAATATTGATGAAAATAATTATAGACTTGGAATAATAGTTCTAATATTTTCCAAGTTTCCTTTGTTCATGCAACAGGACTATCAGGAACATTGAATATTTAAGATAGACTTAAATGTGACTGAACCAAAAGGAATCCATATTACTGCTATTATCCAGGCCTGTGTGTCTCTAGAGTCCACATAGAGGGCAGATTGCTTATTTCATTTACAGAACCCAGGATGGTTTAGTGGAAATAACAGACAAGATGCAGCTTACTTTTTTAATGGGCCCCGAGATATCAAAAATCAATAGCAAACTATGAAAGCATTCATCAGTCTTATATTCTCCTGATAACAGATGCAACATTTAAGAATCAGAAGAAGGTGCAGGACTCCCTTTTTCTGAGAATATGTCTTTTTAAATTAGAAGATTTCTCCAATGTTCACTTTGGTACAAGCAAGAAAGTTTGTGTTTTTCATTTTTTTCTATATATTTCTTTTTCTCTTTCCTTATTTAGTAATGTATATAGCTAGATTGTATTTTATCCCCTTGAATACTGCTTTTTTTTTCTGTTTAACCCTGATGGATGACTGTGTCCTCTTTGCTAAAAGGAAGTTTTTCAATAACTTTACTATATAAGTATATATATATAATTTAGTAAAGATATACATATATATTACATATATAATTTCAACTATCAACACGTTTGCTCCTCTTAGTAGTGTATTTCAATAAATCTGCCTGTTCTGCTCCCCACTTTATCTCTGGTAAAAACCCTCATCCCCTACCTCTGGCCTGCACAGTTCTTTCATGCAAAAAAAATAAAAAATAAATAAATAAATAAAAACAACCCTTGAGGTCTGGACAGATATAAACAACTAGTCAATGACTATGGGTATGAAGAGAAAGAACTATAGGTACCCGGAGACTGGGTCTATAACCAATGGTAACGAAAAACAGAAACAAAAAATTATCAGCTAGAGCAAACAAATCTATCTGCTTTCCAAAGTTGCCTCGGGCCTCCTCTGTGGCGCAGCAGTTGAGCGCTGGGCTGCGAAGCTGCCCGCAGCCTCTGCAGCCTCTTCAGCGCCGGGGGTTCAATCCCTGGCCACCAGGAGAGGATCCCACAAGGCGCACAAACCTCTCCTGCCACCCACTGCTCCCCTCAGCAGTGTACTTCGGTCCTTCTGCCTGTTCTGCTCCCTGATCTGGTTCTGGTGAATTCTCTCAACCTCCCGCGCTTCTGACTGTACCCAGTGCTTGTATAAATAAATAAATCTTTATTTTGTTTTTAAAGATTTATTTATATAAATATATATCAATATTTTGTTTTTAAAGATTTATTTATTTATTTATACAAGCACTGGGTACAGTCAAAAGCGCGGGAGGGTGAGAGAATTCACCAGAGCCAGAGCGGGGAGCAGAGCAGGCAGAAGGACCGAAGCACACTGCTGAGGGGAGCAGCGGGCGGCAGGAGAGGTCTGTGTGCCATGGGGGACCCTCGCATGGCGGCCAGAGATTGAAGTGGCGCTGAAGAGGCTGCAGGCAGCTTCGTAGCCCAGCGCTCAACCACTGCACCACCAGGGGAAGCCCTGTAATTTCATTCTTATTTAATGCATTTGCTATAGTATTTTTAAAAATACTAACTTCAAATAATTATTAAAAAATTTTTCATATCTCTTATTTAATACATTTTATGTGAGATTATTTTGAGTGTTAACTGGATACTACCCATTCGCATTTTGAACAATTCTTACTCATCTTCTAAGTTTATTATAGTTTCCTATCTATCCATATATGCACAAGGCATTTTTACATAAAATTTCACTATTCTTCATGAACACATTAGCGACCATTCATTCACTACTAAGGATTTACTGAATTATTTTCAAGTTGTCAATTACTTGTTCTCAAATTTGATTTTATTAGTAGCAAATAGTGATCTCTCCAAAAATTTCCAAACTAATTCAATTGAGAATGACTTAGTTGACTAAATACACATCTTCCTATCATTAATTTTTTACACTTGATTTACATATGACTACACAAAAGACTCAGACCTACTCTAAGCTATGGGTTTATGAATAATGTAAACAAAACACCATGTGATATTTTATCATCTTATTTCTTATTCTGCTTAAAAATGCATAATGAAATGATTCCAGTTATTTTGCTTTATGGATCTCTGTTGGAATACAGTCACAGAGATCATTTAGCATTTTACATTTACACAACACAAATTGATGTTTGAGGCAAATGCCCATTATGATGAATAGCTTTGTGAAAGAAAGTCCCCATTGAAATAATGGTCTCGATGTCCAGGCATATGAACCATAACTCATTGATTTGTTGATTTTTTTTACAATGTATTTCTACCATGAATAATCAGGTGCTGATATTTAGTACAACAATGGTTTTGGTATCATAGATTTTTTTCTTCTTCTAATGCTTAAGGAATGTATAACTTTTGCTAAACTCAAACAGTTCACTGGGAAAACACAATTTGAAGAAAACATGTTTCATTTTTCCCTGTTGTGAACATTTTCATTAATAAGTGCATATTTATTTCTATCCAGATTTTATCAGAAAAAAATTAATACTCATGTACTAACCACTGTGCTTCAATAGCTGTGAACATTTCACCTTGCTACTTTCATCTATCACTTAGTACATTTTTGTTACAGTATTTTAAGGAGAATTCAAGGCATTTTAACATTTAATCCATAAATAGTACATTATGCATCTCAGACCCCATTTCATTACCTAACTAATATATTGCTATATTTATGAAAACAAAGAAAATAATTTCACATATTATCAAATTCCCTGAATAGCTAATGCATGACTTTTTATAAATTATTATTTTATTTTTTGAAAGGGGACACAAAAATGGAGACAAGGTTTATTTATACAAAATGATAACATACTTTATAAGTTTATTTTAGGTATTATTTAATCTAAATAGATTTCTTTAACTTTTTCTTTTTATTTTATTGACTTGAATTTGACTAAGTTGTATGACATGTTTTCATTCAGAGGAATATGTGTGGTGTTTGTTATGTGTGTGTTTATGTTATTTTTTAATTTTCTACCCAAATGGAACAAACTATTTGTCTACTACAGTCCTTGTTTATTTTTTCCTGAGAGATATAAATTGATTTATATGATGATTGTATACTAGAGTTGTCAGGACATTTATGTGGATGTAGATAGCAAACACATATTTTCATGGATAGATAAATAGACCATGACACAATTCTAATTCAAAAATAAGATTATCAAGATTCTACATAACTGCATTTCATTTATACTTGCATTTCTTTTATGTTAAAAAGTACCTAAAAATACAATAACTATCAGATGTATTCTATAGTATAATATTTCAAAATAACTCTAAGAATGTACTAAGAATCCTATAGAATAAAATTTAAGTTTCTGTTATTTTTTGGTGTTTAGATAATATTCAACTGTATTTAAAAAAAAAGAATTTGGAATTGAAAAAAGAGATTACTAATTGTTCTTCCACTAGAATGCAGGGGCCTCTGGGGATTATTTGATCCTATGGAGCTGTACACCTTTGTCTTTGCCTTACTACAGACTTGGCTTCTGTACAAGCCTGTAGTAATAGAAGTTAACTTATAGTCAACTGAGAGCAATGCAAACAATTATTATACTTATACATACAAATTACTTGTGTCCAGTAGAATGCAAGTAATTATCACCCAGTGAATAAATTAGTGCTTACAAATTGATTTAAATGTTCCTTTACTGAGTGTAAATATGTGGTTATTTGACTTTTCACTTAATTGGTTGTAATATGTTCCAGCTCCTCATTAGTTAAATAAATTATAATACATTTTCATGTTTATATGAACTATGAATTTAATTTCTTTGAATTTTTTTTTCTTAAAATGATTGAACATACTTTGTTGTTTTATGATTGTCCAAATTGATGCACTCTTACATCAATTTTTTTAAATGACTTCTATTTGAGGAAATGCTTTCTTTTATGCTTAATATTTGCATTATTTTAAATGTTTAGTAAATTCAGCATTATAAGTATAAAATACAAGTCCAGATTCCACAATAATCCGATTTAATTTTAGCAACATTCTTGATATCATCCCTACCAAGCTGTATAAAATATTTCAAATACACACTATTTGAAGACCTCAATATCCTACAAATGCAGATATATTGTACCACCAGGATAAATGAGAAGAAAAATGAACTTGCCTATTTTATACATTATTTTCCTTATAATATGCTCTATGCTAAAAATACAACTGTCATTATAAGATTACAGTAGCATCAGAACAGCTGGAATTCAAGGTTTGCTAAGAAGGAAGATTCATGACAAACAACAATAAATTGGGGTTTAGAAGTATGAAATTTGTAATTTAGGATTTAATGACAAAAGACATAGACCAGCCCTAAATTTAACTGAAACCCAGAATCAAATAATTCTGATCATTTATTTAATATTATCTGACTTCTGATATGCCACAGTGATGACAGCAAAAGTAGTCTTCAAAACTACAGAAACTTAAGGACAGACAATACCCAACAGAATTAATCAAAAGTAATGATTTTTAAGGAAAATACTGAAGACAATTTGTGGATAGAAACATAGGTGAGAAATATATGAGGTTCATGGAGTTAAAAATCAAAATATTAACAAAAGAGGTAAAGGGCCTATAGAAAGAAAACTATAAAACACTCTTAAAAGAAATAGAAGAACAACACAAAGAAATGGAAAGCCATCCCCTGCTCATGGATCAGAAGAATTAACATTATCAATATGGCCATCCTACCAATTTACAGATTCAATGTTATTCCAGTAAAATTTACAGATTTATTATTCCAATAAAATTAACAGATTCAATGTTATTCCAATAAAAATTTCAATGACATTCTTCAAAGACATAGAACAAATACTGATGAAATTCATATGGAGCCACCAAAAACCCTGAATAACCAAAGCTGAGGCATCACAGTCCCAGATTTCAAACTATACTATGAAGCCATAAAAATCAAAACTGCATGGTATTGGAATGAGAACAGACACACCAGACCAATGGAACCAAATAGAAAATCCAGAAATAAACCCACAGATTTACAGTCAACTAATCTTTGACAAAGGAGCAAAGACTATGCAATGGAGCAAAGAAAGTTTGTTCAATAATGGTGCTGGGAAAACTGGGTCGCTACATGCAAAAGAAGGAAGCTTGACTACTACCTCATACAATGCACAAAAACCAACTCAAAATGGATTAAAGAACTAGACATAAGACCTGAAACCATAAAATATATAGAAGGAAATATAGGCAAAACACTATATGACATGCACACCAAAAACATCTTTATAGACACATCACCCAAAGCAGTGATAGTGAAGGAAAAGATAAACAGCTAGGACCAGATAAAATTAAAGAGCTTCTGTACAGTAAGAGAGACAATAACAAAAACAAAGAGAAACCCCACTGACTAGGAGAAAATTTTTGCACACAACACTAATGATAAAGGACTGGTCACAAAAATCTACAAAGAGCTGATGAGACTCAACAAATACAAAGTAAATAATCCAAAAAATGGACAGAAGAGCTAAAAAGAAACTTCTCCAAAGAGGAAATGCAAATGGCCAACAGGCATATGAAAAAATGTTCAACATCACTTGTAATCAGGGAAATGCAAATCAAAACTACAATGAGATATCCTCTCACACCAGTGAGAATGGTACATATTAAAAAAACAAGCAAAACAAATGTTAGCGAGGATGTGGAGAAAAAGGAACACTCCTGCACTGCTGGCGGGAGTGCAAACTGGTCCAACCACTATGGAAAGCTCTGTGGAGATTCCTCAACCTACTAAAGATAGAGCTTCTATATGATCAAGCAATTCCACTCCTAGGTATTTACCCAAAGGACACAGAAACATTAATTCAAAATGGCACCTGCACCCCTATGTTTATAGCAGCACTATTTACAAGAGCTAAGATATGAAAACAACCCAAATGCCCCAAAATAGATGACTGGATCAAGAAGATGTGGTACATATACACAATGGAATATTACTCAGAAATCAAAAAAGATAAACTCATGCATGCCATTTGTAGCAACATGGAAGGAGCTGGAAGGGATCATGCTCAGCAAAATAAGCCAGAAAGAAAAGAAAAATACCATATGGTTTCATAGCAGGAATTTAGAAAAAACTAAATAATGGACCAAGAAAAAGACTAATTATAATAAAGTAAAAATCAAAATCAACAAGCAACTATAAACCAGAGACACACTAAGGGGGAGGGGGAGAGGAGGGATTAGGGCCAAAATAAGGGGGGTGGGAATTGTATGGGGAATATAACCAAAATGAAAATACATACATTGTGCAAAAATGATAAATGATGTAAGAATTGTATAAAATCAAATCAAATAAAAAAATAAAATCTGCTGCAGTTGGAAAAATATTAATCATGTATGTTCTTTCTAAATTGATCTATATTTAGTGTATCTTTTTATATTTAACATGTCTATATTTTCTATATTTATCTGCATTTCCAATGTAAACCCAATCAAAATGGAATTTCTGCATATGTGCAAATAAACAATGTAATTCTAAGGTATCTGTGGAGAAAACAATGTCAATATTATCAAGATAAGGATGAGATGGAAGAATACTGATGGAGGACATACTCTAAAACATATAGGAATGAAAATAGTAAATTGTTGGCATAAAAGCAAATCTTCTGTGTTGAAGAACTTTTGCTGATTGTATCTTGAAAGGAATAAAAATCCAAACAAAAAGAGTTAATCCAATTGTTCCTTCAAGTGTCTGTTAGGCAGGAGCTAACAGTAAGTCAGCTGACAAAGGACAAGTGATTGCTGAATCTTAAGCCCAAATAATAAAGCTGACGACAATAGACAGGCTGGAACTTAAAAGCAATAGTACTATTACCTTCACATTATCAAGTTTACTCCTAACTATATGCCCAAAAGACATTTCTATACATATGTGAACCAAAACAGTTGTGAAAAGTATTTGCAGTAAAACAAAAAAAATAGGATTTGAAATGTTGAATGATAAATGAACAGTGGCATATGCCTATAACAGAATTCTGTATAGCAATAAAATATCACAAACTAATTTTGCACACAATGTATGAATGCAACTCACAAAACAAATGTGAAGTGGTAGAAATCACATAAATAATACGTTTTTTTAAAAGATTTATTTATTTATACAAGAACCAGGGTATAGGCCAGACGTGTGGGAGGGTGAGAGGATTCACCAGTGACAGAGCAGGGAACAGAACAGGCAGACTGACGAAATACACTGCTGAGGGGAGTAGCGGGCACGACAGGAGAGGAATGCCAGGAGAGGTCTGCCACGCCTTGTGGGATGCTCCCCAGACAGCCAGGATCAAACTGGCCCTGCAGAGGCTGCGGACAGCTTCACAGCATGGTGCTCAATCATCTGCACTACCAGGGAGCCCTTCATATATTTTTAAAAGATTTATTTATCTATTTATACAAGAATCGGGGTACAGGCCAGATGTGTGGGAGGGTGAGAAGATTCACCAGAGACAGAGTGGGGAACAGAACAGGCAGATTGATGAAATACGCTGCTGAGTGGAGCAGTGGGCACAACAGGAGAGGTCTGCTGTGCCATATGGGACCCTAGCCAGTCGCAGGGATCAAATGGGTGTTGCAGAGGCTGCAGACAGCTTCTCAGTGTGGCGCTCAACCTCCTGCGCCACCAGGGGAGGCCCAATAATACTTATTTTTGATAGGAATCAATTTCATAAAAGTTGTATGTTAAATTTGGAAAGGAGAATGGGGTCACATATTATTAGCTTCTTATGGCTGTCTTAGCAAAATACCACAAACTGGATAGCTTTAAACAACAGAAATTTATTCTCTCACCATTCTGGAGGCTAGTGGTATATCTTAACTTGAAAACATATGCATCCAGTCTCTGCTTTCATCTCCACCTGTCATCCTCCAATGTATGTCTATGTCTGTTTTCTCTTCTTGCAAGAATACCACACATTGGGTTAGGGTCCTCACTACCCAAGATGATCTCACTTAACAAATACATCTACAAAGGCCCTATTTCTAAATATTTCCATATTCTGGGTGAACATGAATTTTGGTGGTACACACTAAACCCAGTATAGGTCATGAAAGTATAGGGCTACTTGTAATGGTAGATAATGCTTGACCTGTGTGGTGGCTCATGAAGCTTGTTCAATTTGTGATATCACATAAAACTATGCAATTTTTTTTCTGTGTGCATGGCATACTATATTTTAATAATTAATTGATGTAAGTTAAAAATACAATGATATATAATTCTTACATATTAGCAAAGGAAAGGGGCAATGGAAATTAGCATACACTGCTGGTGTGGTTGAAAATTGCAACCAGTTTTCAAAATTGTTTGCCATTATCTACTCAAGATAAAAGTGTCCTAGCACCATTATTGTACATAGAAATTTTACTCCTAGATAAAAAGCTAAAAAAATTCTATGCAAATATGGATCAAAATACATGTGGAAAAAAGGTTCACAGTAAAATGTCCATAAGAACTGAAATCTAGTGATATGAAAGGAGAATTTCAAAAATAGGATTGATTAATGAGTTATAGAATAATCATACAATAGCATACTCTATAGTAATTTAAAACATAACAAGATGCAAGTTCATTTACAACATGGATAAATTTCATAACCATGTTGACAAGAAAATTTACATTACTGAGATTCTCTTTGATCCATTACATTTCCCTTTCTCATTTCTTGTCACATATTTTATGAGAATACAAAATGTCTCACCTACAATTTGGCAAGAATAAATTCATTTCCAAAAGGATATATATATTGTTTCACTTAAAGATCAAAATTATTTACTCTTAATAAAGAGACAGAAACAGAGATAGAAACAAGATGAAGGCAGTCTTGTCACTGAAGACAGAATGGAAGATGATCACTTGACAGAGGGCCTGAGAGGACTTTCGTAGTACTATTATCATTCTAGAGTGGATGTTAGTTACACGATACATTAATTTTATGATAATTCAAGTCCAGGCTTGATTTATTTTCTTCTATGACTATTATTTTCATTAAGGAAATTTTAAATTAATAGAAAAAATGATATAACAAGTACATTCCCAGAAACCTCATTTCCAGTTTTCTCCTCACTCCTGTCCTATTTCCTATATTTACTTTTTCAAATGTATAAATATACCCTAATCTTTATTCTACAATATTACTTTTAATCTACAAAATACATATCTTATTGTTTCACTTAATTTTATGTGCAATATAATTTTTTTTTTAATTAGATAATAAATTTTATTGTTATATTCCCCATACAAATGCAGCGCCCCCATTCTGACCCCAATCCCTCCCCTCCCGCCCCTGCCCCCCTAAAAGTGTCTCTGGTTCATAGTTTTTTGTTGATTTTGATTTTCACTTTCTTATAGTTATTCATTTTCCTGGTCCCTTATTTAAGTTTTCTAGATTCCTGCTATGAGTGAGACCATCCGGTATTTTTCTTTTTCTTTTTGGCTTATTTCGCTGAGCATGATCCCTTCCAGCGCCATCCATGTTGCTGCAAATTGCATGTGTTTATCTTTTTTGAATGCTGAGTAATATTCCATGGTATATATGTACCACATCTTCTTGATCCAGTCATCTATTTTTGGGCATTTGGGTTGTTTCCAAAGCTTAGCTATTGTAAACAGTGCTGCTATAAACATAGGGGTGCAGGTGTTCTTTGGAATTGATGTTTCTGTGTCCTTTGGGTAAATACCTAGGAGTGGAATTGCTGGATCATATGGAAGCTCTATGTTTAGTAGGTCCAGAAATCTCCACACAGCTTTCCACAGTGGTTGGACCAGTTTGCACTCCCACCAACAGTGCAGAAGAGTTCCTTTTTCTCCACATCCTCGCCAACATTTGTTGTTGCTAGTTTTTTTAATATGTGCCATTCTCACTGGTGTAAGATGGTATCTCATGGTAGTTTTGATTTGCATTTCCCTGATGACAAGTGATGTTGAACATTTTTTCATATGCCTGTTGGCCATTTGCATTTCCTCTTCAGAGAAGTTTCTTTTTAGCTCTTCTGCCCATTTTTTGACTGGATTATTTTCTTTGTTGTTGTTGAGTCTCATCAGCTCTTTGCAGATTTTTGTGATCAGTCCTTTATCATTAGTGTTGAATGCAAAAATGTTCTCCCAGTTGGTGGGGTTTCTCTTTGTTTTTGTTATTGTCTCTTTTGCTGTGCAGAAGCTCTTTAATTTGATGTAGTCCCAGCTGTTTATCTTCGCCTTCACTATCACTGCTTTGGGTGATGTGTCTGTAAAGATGTCTTTGATGTGCAAATCACGTAGTGTTTCGCCTATATTTCCTTCTATATATTTTATGGTTTCAGGTCTTATGTCTAATTCTTTAATCCATTTTGAGTTGATTTTTGTGTATGGTGTGAGGTAGTGGTCAAGCTTCATTCTTTTGCATGTAGCGACCCAGTTTTCCCAGCACCATTTATTGAACAAACTTTCTTTGCTCCAATGCATATTCTTTGCTCCTTTGTCAAAGATCAGTTGACCATAAATCTGTGGGTTTATTTCTGGATTTTCTATTCGATTCCATTGGTCTGTATGTCTGTTCTTGTTCCAATACCATGCAGTTTTGATGATTATGGCTTTGTAGTATAGTTTGAAGTCTGGGAGTGTGATGCCTCCATTCCCTTCTTTTTTTTTCAGGAGAGCTTTGGCTATTCGGGGTTTTTTGTGATTACATATGAATTTCTTCAAAGAAATTGTTCTATTTCTTTGAAGAATGACATTGAAATTTTGATTGGAATAGCATTGAATCTGTATATTGCTTTTGGAAGGATGGCCATTTTAATAATGTTTATTCTTCCAATCCATGAGCAGGGGATATCTCTCCATTTCTTTGTGTCTTCTTCTATATCTTTTAACAGTGTTTTATAGTTTTCTTTGTATAGGTCCTTTACCTCTTTTGTTAGATTTATTCCCAAATATTTGATTTTTTTTGTTTCAATAACAAAAGGGATGGTTTTTTTTATTTCTTCTTCTTCAGATTTATTGTTTGTGTATAGGAAGGCTACTGACTTTTGCGTGTTGATTTTGTATCCTGCCACTTTACTGAACTGATTGATGAGTTGAATTAGCTTTTCTGTGGAGTTTTTGGGGTTCTCTATGTATAATATCATATCGTCTGCAAATAGTGATAGTTTCACTTCTTCTTTTCCTATTTGGATTCCTTGGATGTCTTTCTCTTGTCTTATTGCCCTGGCTAGGACTTCCAGTATTATATTGAAAAGCAGTGGTGAGAGTGGACATCCTTGTCTTGTTCCAGATCTTAATGGAATTGCTTTCAGCTTTTCACCATTGAGAATGATACTGGCTGTTGGCTTGTCATAGATGGCCTTTATGATGTTAAGGTATGTTCCTTGTATCCCAAGAATTTCAAGGGCTTTTATCATGAATGGGTGTTGCACTTTGTCGAAAGCTTTCTCAGCATCTATTGATATTATCATATGGTTTTTATATTTCTTTTTGTTGATGTGTTGGATAACGTTGATTGATTTTCGGATGTTAAACCATCCTTGTGTCCCTGGAATGAATCCTACTTGGTCGTGGTGAATTATCTTATGGATACATTGTTGGATTCTGATGGCTAAAATTTTATTGAGGATTTTTGCATCAGTGTTCATTAGGGAGATTGGCCTGTAGTTTTCCTTTTTTGTGTTGTCCTTGTTCGGTTTTGGTATTAGTGTAATGTTGGCTTCATAGAACGTGTTTGGTATTGTCCCTTCCTTCTCAATTTTTTGGAAGAGTTTGTGAAGGATAGGCACTAATTCGTCTCTGAATGTTTGGTAGAATTCATTTGTAAATCCATCAGGTCCTGGGCTTTTGTTTTTGGGGAGGCTTTTGATTACCATTTCAATTTCGCTAATTGTAATTGGTCTGTTTAGGTGTTCTATTTCTTCTTTATCTAGCTTTGGGTGATTGTAGAGTTGTAGGAATTTGTCCATCTCCTCTAGATTGTTAAACTTGTTTCCATATAACTGTTCATAGTAGTTACTGATTATTCTTTTGATTTCTGCTGTGTCCGTTGTGATTTCTCCTCTTTCATTGATGATCCTGTTTATTTGTGCTTTCTCCCTTTTTTCCTTTGTGAGCGTGGCTAGGGGTTTGTCTATTTTATTTATTTTTTCAAAGAACCAGCTCTTGGTTTCATTGATCTTTTGGATTGTTTTTTTAGTTTCAATTTCATTTATTTCTGCTTTGGTTTTTATTATTTCTTTTCTTCTACTGGTTTTGGGGTTTTTTTGTTGTTCTTTTTCTAGATCTTTGAGCTTCGAGATTAGGTTGTTTCTTTGAGTTCTTTCTTGTTTCTTGATGTGAGCTTCTATTGCTATATATTTTCCTCTTATTACTGCTTTTGCTGCATCCCATACATTTAGGATATTGGTGTCCTCCTTGTCGTTCAATTCAAAAAATTTTTTAATTTCTTCTTTCATCTCCTCATTAGTCCAGTGGTCTTCCAGTAGTGTGGTTTTTAATCTCCATGAGGTAGGAAAGTTCCTTGCCTTCTTTTTATGGTTTATTTCTAGTTTGATGCCTTCATGGTCAGAAAAGATGGTTGATATGATTTCAATCTTGGTGTATCTGTTGATGTTTGTCTTGTGCCCCAGTATGTGATCGATCCTGGAGAATGATCCTTGTGCGCTTGAGAAAAATGTGTACTCCGTTTTTTTGGGGTTTAGTGTTCTATAGATGTCTGTTAAGCCCAATTGCTCTAGGTCCTTATTTAGAGCTTTGGTTTCTTTACTTATTTTTTGTCTTGTTGATCTATCCATTGTTGATAGTGGTGTGTTGAAGTCTCCCACTACGTATGTGTTTTCTCTGATGTCTGTTTTCAGAGAGGACAACAGTTGTCTGATATATTTTGGTGCTCCTTCGTTTGGTGAGTATATGTTAATGAGTGTTATTTCTTCTTGAAGTATTGTCCCCTTGATCATAATGTAGTGACCATTGGGGTCTCTTTTTATCTTTTTGAGTTTGAAATCTGTTTTATCTGATATAAGTATAGCTGTTCCTGCTTTCTTTTTTGGTCCATTTGCTTGTAGGATTGTTTTCCATCCTTTAACTTTGAGCCTATTTTTATCTTTTGTAGATAAATGTGTTTCCTGGAGACAGCAAAAGGTTGGGTTTTGTTTCTTAATCCAGGCTGCCACTCTGTGTCTTTTTATTGAAGAGTTTAGTCCATTTACATTTAGAGTTAATATTGATATGTTAACATCTGTATTTGCCATTGTGTTTGTCTTTCCTTTGATTTTATTTATTTATTCTTTTAATAACTTTTTTTTTTTTGGCCTTCTTTCATTGTTATTCGTCCCTCTGAGGTTCTGGCTTTAGGACTCCTTGTAGTATTTTTTGGAGTGGGGGTTTAGTTGCAATGAAATTCCGGAGTTTCTGTTTGTCTGGGAAAGTCCATATTCTTTCTTCAAAGAGGAAGGAGAGCTTTGCGGGATAGAGTATTCTTGGTTGGCATCTGTTTTCTTGGAGTCTGTTGACTATGTCCCTCCACTCTCTCCTTGCCCATAGTGTTTCTTCGGAGAAGTCTGATGTCAGCCTGATTGGCTTTCCTTTGAATGTTATCTGTTTCTTCCCTCTTGCCAGCTTCATTATTTTTTCCTTGTCCTGGATTCTTGGGAGCTTTACTATTATGTGTCTTGCTGTATTTTTCCTTTCATCGTGGAAGTTTGGTGTTCTTCTTGCTTCTTGTATATCAATTTTCAGCTCCTCCTTCACATTTGGGAAGTTCTCTTCAATTATCTCTTTGAATATTTTCTCTGTTCCTACTTCTCTCTCCTCTCCTTCTGGTATTCCTATAACTCTTATATTTCCTTTCCTCATGGAGTCAGATAGTTCCCGAAGTCTTTCTTCATTCTTTTTCCTTCGTACTTCTCTTTCCTTTTCTGTTTTGGTTCTTTTTATTTCTGTGTCTTCAAGAGTACTTATTCGTTCTTCCATTTCATCAATTCTGCTTTCATTGCTTTTCCCAGAATTCTTTAGTTCTTCCATTAATTCTTTGATCTCCTGCATTTCTTTTACTTCCCTCTTTAGGGACTCAATTTCATTCTTCTGATCGTTGATTATTTTTCCCTTATCATTGTTTTCCTTTATGACTTCTGTCAGTTTTTTAATCACGGCAATTTTAAATTCTCTTTCTGGAAGGCTCAGAAGTTCTTCTAAGTTACTGTCGTTGCCATCTGGGGGCTGGTTTTCTTTTTGTGGTGTGCTTTTTCTCTGGAGAGTTGCTAGGTTGCGTGTGGTTCTTCTCCTCCCTACTGTCTGTTTTCTAATTTGCCGTATGCGTTGGGACACTGTGTAGTTGGGACTGGCCGGCATCTTGGGTGGGCTTCTCTGCTCCCCCCTGGTTCCTCCAGGAGTCATCTGTCAGTTTCAAGCAGTCTTTACTGGAGAAAGGTCCCTGTTCTAAAATGCCGATGTGGGGACACACTCCCCTGTGCGCCTGGTCTGCCCCGGCGGTGGGTTCCTGCTCCCCCTCTGGGCTTGGACAGCAGGCCAGAGGGGGTCTGGCGTGGGCGAACTTCCCCCGCTCACCTCTGGCTCCTGAGGAAGCCTTCTGCAGGTAGTCTTTACTGAAGAAATGTCCCTATTCTATAATGGTGATGTGGGACACACTCCCTGCGCGTCCGGTCTCAGGCACACTCTTCTGCGCGCTTGGTCTGCCCCGGCTGTGGGTGCTCGCTCTCCCTGTGGGCTCAGACTACTTGTTCGGAAGGGGCCCGGCGTGGGCTAACTCCCCAGCTGGCCACTAGCTCCTTCAGGAGCCTGTGCTGGCTTCAAGTCGCTAGGTGGCGCCAGAGATCTCTCCTGGAGCCCTTGGGGAGCTGATTTTCCACCCAGTGGGACAGGGAGCAGAGCAGGGATGGTAGGGTACACCTCAACGGCTTTGGGGTGCTGTGTCTGCCTTGTGCCCCACCGTCGTGGGGAACCCACGCCCCTAATTTCGTGCCCCGGGTCTCAGTTCCAAAGCCCTCAGTTCCAGGACGCGGGCTGTAGCCCAGATCAGTGGCGCGGGAATGGCGCCTTTTGAATCCCGCTCCCGTGCCTGGGCGCCTGGTTCCTGCTCACTCCGGGAGGGCCTCCGTGCGTCTCCCCGCAAGCCTAGGTCGCAGGCGCCGGGACCTTGGCAGTTGCGATCCGATCCGCGCAATCCGCGCCGCTTTCCCCACGCAATCCCGCTCCGAGTCTGTTTTTCCGGCGCGCTGCTTCTGCGCAGGCTTACCGGGCGGCCGGGGCTGTGTGCTGGGGCTGGTCTCCTCCTGGGCGGGGCTCTCTTCAATGGCGCCCGGAGCTCACCTCTGCGGTGGATCCTGCAGGGTTCTCCACAGCTCCCGTTCACAGGGTGTGGTGGCTGCAATAGTTCCTTTCCACGCACAGTCCCGCTTGCTGCGTCCTTTGTTCTTGTTGGCAGTTTTAGTTTGTTGTTTTCCTCCTCTCTGCCGGTCGGAGAGTGCCGCCTCTGTGGGTGGGGGAGGGGAGCAGGGTTCTGCGCTTCCCTCCCTTCTGGTCCTCTTTTATGGCCACTTTCTTCTTCGGGCAGTTTGCTGGCATCACCCGTTTATCTTCCGTGTCCTGGTTCTCACTGGGACCTGCCGCTTTTCCTCCCTATTAACTTTTTTTAATGGGAGATCTTACTCGCAGCGTCTCCTCGCCGCCATGTTGTGTGCAATATAATTTAGGATAAATCCATGTAGTTATTCCCTTTTAAAGATGTACAATGCTGTATTATGGTAACACACTGTAGTTCATTCAATTCACCTCTCATTGATGATTATTTATATCATTTTCAATTTTTTGTTATAAACAGCACAAAGTATAAAAATGTATCTATGCCCTTTTATATTTTTGTGAGTATACTTTTGGAACATATTTCTATGAGAATTATGATTTCATGTCAAAGTGATGGTGTTAATATATTTTTGTAAGATATTGCCAAATTGTAGGTGAAACATTTTGTATTCTCATAAAATATGTGACAAGAAATGAGGGAAATGTAATGGATTAAAGAGAATCTCAGTAATTTAAATTTCTTTGTATCCATGAGTGTCTAAGAGAGGAAGAAGAGTTTAGCATTCATTGAGTAAGTGTATATTGGAAAAACAAAGGGACAAATCTGCTTTATATGAACTAAAGGACTATTGCACTTAATATTAAGAGAATGATTGAGAACTAGTGGGGGGAAAAAAAGAATTCTTAGTTTAAACATATTGGGAGTTAATGACAATCAACATTTTTAGAAAAAACTAAGCCTTGGAAGTCACTTGAAATAAAAAATAAAAAGAAAATCTTGCAAATAGTATCTCAGTAAAAGACCCCAGGCTGATAGTTAAATTAAACAAAATGTGAGATGAGTAAAATGTCACTAAAAGAAAAATTGTCTCTTGACAAAATTTGTACCCTGGAGATAGTCTTTGATTTTATAACAATAAAACAAGTTCTAAAGATACCTATCACTCAACATCTACACTTTAGCTAAGAAATTTGAATCTCACAAAGAATATTTGATAAGTCCCTAAAACCAAAGGCAATTCCAAGATGTTTTGTGTCCTCAGAGGTTGAATTACTACCACACAGGTTAAGATTCAAACAACTGAAAGTTTTAAATACTATCCTTAGATATTCTGAAGACGAAGTCTTTCAAAGTCAATGATAATATTAAAATTATACAGAACCTATCAAAAAGAAAATAATAAAATAAAAATAAATACAATATTTGGGAAGTCTATCACCTATTGCTGCTGCTCACTAAAAAGAAAATACCATTTCCAAAGAGCATGGATCTAGAGGGTCAGTATATGAATAGTACATTTTTTTTTCACTAAGATAAATAACAATATATTACAAGAGTTTCTGGTTTCTTTGGTGATCCTCTTCCAAATTCAGAGTTAGAGGACTTAAATGATTTGAAGTCAAGAAAAACTTGAGGGGAAAAATAAATATATGGAAGAGACTGCTTGACCTTTTCATTGTCCTAAGTTACATAACTAAAAATATGAATATATATATATATATGGGATACCAATACATGATTTGCTTCATATCTCATATTATTTTGTCTCAGTGACTTAGTAGTTGAAGGTATCAATGTATAAGTGAAGCAAACTTCACTCACCAATACACTTAAAAAATTTATTGAGCTAAAATTTAGTTCCATAAGATCACAAAGCCTCTAAGTCTTAATCATGTCTGTGCATTCAAAGATTCACCTTAATCTTTGTTTATTGGCTTCCTCTTTTGTTTTAAGAATCAGAGGTTGTATCTTATTGATGATTCCATTACATCTTGGCCCCAATTTTCTACTCCAGCCACTGTTTTAGTGATAAATTCCACAGAGTTTACACATTTAAAATTCAACAAGTCCTTGCCTTGTGTGCTGCAGCTGCTTGTTTCCTTCAAAGTGATTCTTTGTTGTTTCAATGTGAATTAAAAAAACAGACACTGACATTGATTTATGTAGAACCTGGATGATTGTAGGGACTAAGGCACACAAGGTCTACTTAGACCAACAGGGGATAATGCTAAAGTGTATCTCTTCCCTTGTTTACCCTCCATATTGATGTCTTCTAAAATTAATTTCATAAGAATTCTGAAATGTCCCAAGGAATTAAGCACCAGGCTATCCCAAGAGTGAAGGCTGTATTGCACCCATTTATTGACTTTTTCTCCTTAACTTCCCTGGTCACCAGTGTTCACCTACTTTCTGAAATCAAATTGACAATAAACTATCTTCATTTAAACTGTTATTTTGCCTTCGAGGTAATCTAGGTTAAGACAGTGGGTAACCTTCAGATAGGGTTTTGAAATTAGATCATGTAACAAGCCAAGTAACAGGGAAAGAGGTCCTTATTACTTTGGTAATTTATGGTGATGATCAGCATATACCTGTGGCAGTATCAAAATGATCATGAATCTCACCTGAAGTGATTGCGGTTAAGGACAGAGATAAAATGTCAATGGCAAGATAGCTATAGCATTTAAAATGAAGTGGCAAATATTATGTAATGAGTGTGCCGTTGTGTAGTTTTATAAGCTTTAGAAGCCTTAAAGTATAAAACAGTAAACTTTGGTTAGCCTTCTAAATAACTCAAGGAAGCTGTACTATTTTCTACAGTGTCTGCTCAAATTTATATTACCAAGAGTTCACATGGGTTCCTTTTTTCCCCTGTCTTCTCCAACAATTCTTATCATTAGTTATTTAACTAATAGTCATCCTAACAGAATGAGGTATATCTTCTGTAGTTTGGTATTACATTTCCCTGAGGATTAGAGATGTAAAACACATTTGAACATTTTCATATTCCTGTTGACTATTTGCATGACTTTAAATAAATGACATTCAGGTCCTTTGTCATTTTTAAACAAATTATTTGTTTGCTATTAAGTTGTAGGATTTCTCTATAAATTTTGGGTATTAAACTTTTATCAGATATTTGGTTTCCGACTGTTTTCTCCATTCTATAGTTTGTCTTTATATTTTACTGATTGTTTCCTTTATTTTGAAGAACTCTTTTAGTTTTATGGAATTCCACTTATATATCTTTGCTTTTGTTGTCTTTACTTTTGTAGTTATATAAAAAATTCACTGAAATACCAATCAAGTAAATTTTTCCTTATGTTTCCTTCTAGTAGTTTTATGGTTTTTAGTCTTATAGTTAGGTATTTTTGATTTAATTTAATATATGGTGTAATATATAGGTCCATTTTCATAATTTTCAATATGGATATCCAATTTTTTGAGCACCATTCATTGAAATGACTAGTCTTTCCCCATTTTGTATCCTTGATGTCCTCACTGATACATAAAACTAGTAAAATTGATACACAAAAACTGACCATTACAACATCTAAATTTTATTTTTGTGATCTTATCTGCTTATCTCTAGAGAAGCCATAGTTCTGCTTAGACTTAGAGAATTTAGATAAAAACATGATGCATGCTTAACTTATGCTAGTATTTAAAACAACATTTGTAAAAGAGTTTTTCTTATATTTGCATGGTATCTAATGATTACTAGACACAGTTGCAGTTATTGTGACTATCTGAATGCTATTCTTTCTGGGTATACACTCAAAAACTTTTATTTTAACGAATTATTCAGGTGATACTTTTCCAAAATAAAGATTTAAAAACCATTTAACCTAAAGACATTGACATTAATGTTCCTCAGCTCTGATTCTGTAACTCTAACTAGTATTGCAACAACTTACATATATCCTAATTTGGATTGCTAAGGTTCTTTCCTTATTTATAATAAAGTGATTCATTACATATGCTCATGTATTTCAGATGAGAGTTGAAATTAATTAGAATTTCCAGATGGCAGTTTAACAGTCTATACCCAGAGTCTTCAAAAGTTAGTTATAACACTTGACCTAGCAAATATAAATACAATCCAATAAAAAAATCAAAATATGTTCAAATCAGATTATCAAAAGCCATGAGAATTAAAGGAAAATGTATGATGAATAATTTAAGAATAATTAGGCAAATTAAAATTTATCTACATTGTATTTCCATCAAAATTATGCTTTACAAAGGTAAGAACATGGGAAATGCTTGTTTCAAAATTGTTTAAAATAATATGGACTTGGGCCTCCCCTGGTGGCACAGCGGTTGAGCGCTGGGCTGCGAAGCTGCCTGCTGCCTCTGCAGCGCTGGTTCCATCGCCGGCCACCGGCGAGGTCCCACATGGCGCGACAGACCTCTTGTGCCTGTGCCTGCTGCTCCCCTTAGCAGTGTATTTCTGTCAGTCTGTCTGTTCTGTTCCCTGCTCTGGCTCTGGTGAATTCTCTCACCCTCCCGCGCTTCTCACTGTACCCAGTGCTTATATAAATAAATAAATAAATCTTCAAAAAAAAAAAAATGGACTTGTAGATGACTTCAATTATTTATAAACATATGATTCCTAAAAATTAAGAGGAAATTCCAGAAAAAGTCACAGTGGTAAATAAAGACTGTGGGATAAAAATACTATCTTCAACAAACGTATCAGTGAAAGAGTTAGTTTTCAAAATATATAAAGAACTCCTACAACTCAATACCAAACCAAACAAAAACCTCATTTACAAAATGGGTAGAAGGCTGAAACAGAAATGGCTCTAAAGAAGAGATACAAATGACCAACAGGGTTATTAAACGATGCTTAATATCCTTAATTAACAGGGAAATGCAAATCAAAGCCATAACTAATTATCACCTGTTAAGATGATAATTATTTGTTTGACAATGAGGAATTGATCACATTATGAAGAAATTAGAATACTTAAACACTGGTGAGAATGTAAAGTGGTACTGCAGCTAGAGAATTAGGGATCCTCTGAAAGTTAAAGTAGAGATTCCACTAACAATTCAAAATAGAATGTCCATAAAGTCCACAATCCAACTTCTAGGTATACTGAAATAAGAATCTCAAAGAGATATTCGCATGCCTAAGTTCATTGCAGTTTTATTCACAATAGCCAAGCCTGGTGTAGAATCTAAAAATTCATCAATAAATAAGCAGATAAAGAAAATATGATATATTCATGCAATGGGGATACTATTTGAACATTAAAAAGAAGAAAATTCTGTCATTTGCAATAATAATGACGAATCTGGAAGACATTACAATCAGTTAAATAAACCACTTAGAGAAGAACAAATAACTCATGATTCCACTTATATGAGGAATCTCAAATGGTCAAACTAAGAAGTAGAGAACACAGGGGCTGGAGGATGAGGGAAATGGGAAATTGTTATTCAAAGGATATACTGTTTCGGTTATGGTAGAATAGTAAATTCTAGAGACTGCTATAAAACATTACCTATAGTTATCAGTGTTATTTTGCACTTCACAATTGTTTGAGGGTAGATTTCATGGTAAGTGCTCTTACTACAAGAAAAACAAAACACAAAGGGATGTAGGGAAACTCAGGGAGTTTAGATATTCTATTACCTCAATTATGGTTTGTGTATATGTTCAAATTTGCTATATTGTACATTTTAAATATGTACAGTTCTTCTTATAACATTATATCTCAATAGAGCTGTATTATAAGAAAGCTATCAGCAGAAAGTACTGATTTTATTATACCTAAATACAAAATAATATTTTAAATATTATGGATACCATAATTTGAGACCATTTATTGACCTTTTCTCTCTTCTCTCTTCCTGAATTCTGATTAGACTAGTCCCAACAAGTCATCAGTTTGTGTTTAAATAAGACAAGTTTAAAATAACACATTATTATACAATATTTTTAAGGCAAACAGCACTAAATGGGAGAAAAATGAGCAGCTTAAAATAAAGGTAATCTTATTGCATTTTCACCTGGTATATTAGTGAAATAATTAATGATTTTTAATTACTCTATTAACTACTACCAACAACAAAATAGCTGTGGTTTTATGTTGAGATTCTAAATAGAAGTTATTATAACTAAAATTTCCCAGAAGTCATTTCTGAATCCTTTAGGGGGTCTTTGAGCTAAAGTCTATTTCAGTGTTAACTTTTATGAAGAAAAAAGAAAGGTTAAGTATATGAAAAATAAAATTTGTTCATATTTTTTTTCCATTAAGAGAGTTTGAAATTACTGTATTGCTTTAGATGTCCCAATGGCAAAACATTTGAATGTTCTCATGGTGACTTATTTGAGATATCAGTTTTTAAGATGGAAATCGGGTATAATTACATACCCTTAACAAAGGGGAAAAACCCTCAGGAAGTTTTAGAACATGATAAAATTTTGCTTTTAAGTAGATGGAATGGTTTGTGAGGAGTTTTCTAATTACATCAAGGTTTATTTTAGTTAAAAAGTTAACAGCAAATTTCAGATAAAGGTGAAAAAAATTATTGACAATCTGCTCCCTAATTTTCTAGTACAGTATTTATTTTTTCCATAAAATTTTTCTTCTACTAATTTCACATTTTCAGAGGAGTAACCCGTGGATATATATTTAGTAATTTTAGGACTGTAGAGTGTTTTGTACACCCACATACTCAACAAGAAACATCAATGCAATCTATTTGGATGTGCTTTTATTTTTTATTTTTTTTTTTTTAAAGATTTTTATTTATTTATTGTATTTATTTATACAAGCACTGGGTACAGTCAGAAGCGTGGGAGGGTGAGAGAATTCAGTAGAGCCAGAGCGGGAGCAGAGCAGGCAGAGGGACCGAAGTACACTGCTGAGGGGAGCAGAGGGCGGCAGGAGAGGTCTGCACGCCATGTGGGACCCTCCTCCAGTGGCCGGGGAGCAGCTGGGGATCGAACCGGCGCTGCAGTGGCTGCGGGCAGCTTCGCAACCCAGCGCTCAACCGCTGCGCCACCGGGGAGGCCCTGGATGTGCTTTTAATTTTAATTAACCTGCCTATTGCTGACTTCTGTCCTGACTATATGTGTTTTTGTTACTGATATTTTTAGTACTCTCAGTCCCATTAATTACTTACTATTACATTTTTTATTTGACACTTACCAAGTGTCAGAACAATATATACTTTTTGAATTGTTTCCAAACACTTTGAACCATTTTTTTTCTTTAAACTTATTTCAAATTTATATAAATTGTTATTTTCAATTCTCTCAATTTATTTTCTCCCCAAGTCCTAACACTGGAAATCTGTGTGGTAAGATGTAAAATATAAGAGGGAGTTATAAAACCTCTGCTCAATTCTTGAATTTTTCTTGAGCTAATTACTAACATCACTCTTGGGATGAGACCACAGCTCTAGGTGACTGTAAAGTCACTTTACCTTTGATATCTATGAGTCTATACAACATTAACAGAAAAAAGAAAACATTACAAATCCTACATTTTACTAATAAAAGCACTTTCCTTGTGTAACTTGTTGTTTAATATGATTCAGCAGAGCAAGATCTTGGGCTCTGATTCAAGATAAAATAGCTTCAAAGCCTCATTCCTCTATGCTACTATTCTCTAATGACTTGTAATGAGACTTTGAGAAATATTCTTAATCTCACTAACTTAATGAAATTAACAGGGAATAAAAAGTGCTGTGTGTGTGTGTGTGAGAGAGAGAGAGAGAGTGGGTGAGAGAGAGAAAGAGAGAGAGAGAAAGAGAGAAAGTCAATACATGTAGTTAAAACACTTGGCATAAGTGTATATTCAAAATTAATTATAATTAATGCTATAATTATTAAATAACTATGAAATACATATACATTATGCTCCTCTTTAGTATAATGTGTAACAACTATATCTTGTTGCCATTAGCATATGGACACAGGCAAAATATCCTATAGAAAACAGAGCTTAAATTCACACTTATTGAATAATTATACCATTAATTTATTGAATAATTATAGTACTAATTGTTCAACAAATACATATATATATAGAGAGAGAGAGAGAGAAAGAGAGAGAGAGAGTGTAACAGCTGATAGTGGTGTCAGTGAGAAACACAATAGAACAAGAAGGTCATGATTTCTCATCAGATCATATTGGAATAATTAGAATTATGTACCAGATGGGAATTTGACAGATTCATATTTATGAAGATGTAATTATTTACAAAATTATAATTTATCATTAAAACAAAGAGACATCCTACTCAATGGGAAAATATTTGCATATCATATGTCTGACAAAGTACTAATATTTAAGATTTCTGAGAACTTCACAACTCACAACAATAAAATAACTCAATCAAAAACTGGACAAAACTTTTGAATAGACACTACTCTAAAGAAGACATATAGATGGCCAACAGGCACATGAAAATACATCTATCATTACTTAACATCAGGTAAACGTAAATCAGTATCACAATGAGATCTCATGTCATACATATTAGGATGCTCTATATCAAAAGACCAGAAACAACAAATGTTAGTTAGGAGAAAAAGGAACCATTATACACTGATGGTATGGATATGAACTGGTTCAGTGTCTATAGGAAACAATATGGAGGTTTTTCAAAATATTAAAAATAGATCTACCATATGACCCAGCAATTCCACTTCTATGTATCTGAAGAATATAAAAAAAAAAAAGCTAATTTCAAGGGACACATGCATTCTCATGTTCATTGCAACAATAGTCAAACTATGGAAGCAATCTAAACACTCAAGAAAACAGATGAATGGATTAAAAAGATGTAGTATTTATACATAATGAAAGATTATGCAGCTATAACAAAAGATGAAATCTTGCCATTTGCAAAATGGATAGAACTGGAGGGGATTATAATAAGCAAAATATATCAGGAGAAAGACAAATCCCTGATGATTTTACTCATTCATGGAATATAAAGAAGTTAAACAAAAGAATAGACAAAACCAAAACAAATCAAACCCTTGGAATCTCACAAGATCTGAAGTTACCAGAGTGGAAGAAAGAATGGGTGCAAAAGGTGGCCAGTTTTTGGTAATTTGGTGGTGGGTGTTACTTGGTAACAGACATTTGAAAAGGTGTGAACCTGCACTTCTAAAACATAGACACTGTAAACTAGCATTATCTCTATTATGCACACACACATTATATATATAATTTCTTTGAGCACAATAGTATAATAAATCTTGATTGTTATGTTAAACTACATACTTAACATCCAAATTCTCCTTTAAAGTAAAATGGTGTTCTACATGTTTTGTTTTTATTTAAATTTTTAGCCATATTTTAGAAGAACTTAGAATGCTCAAGATCTTCTTCAGAAGAACATATTATGTGGTTGGATAAACTGACTAAGCACTAACTAGATTCCAGAACATGGACATGAAAATATATTTTAGATATCTTTAAGAGTTAATATATACTGGAGTTTTTGTTTTGAGGATCTGGAGGAGAAAATGGGTAAGAGTTTGTACATGGAGCATTATAAGGGATTAAAAAAATTAAAAGAACACTAATTTCATTGAAGCGGATTGCCACTCCATCTACCACATTTTTCTCAAAATATTTAAACTTTCACTATAAAGAAATTATATGTAATTACCTTTAGAATATTTAGGAAAATACTCAAAAATTAATTACCATAATTAAAATATACATTAAGCTTCCATTATTGTTTGTAATTGGATTCTGTTACAAATATTTTTGAAATACAAAGGAAAAAAACAAACACACTTTTTACGTCTATTGGGACAATCTATAAGAGCTAGAGATTAAGTTAGTGCTATGATAGAAACTCCATCTGGGGTCTTATATGCTGCCAAAAAATAAGTGCCAATAGACAAGAATTATGCTCTAAAGGTTTACATTACTCCTCACCCTCTATCCTCCCAAAATATCAGTTCTACTGTTCATCAATTCTCCCACTATTCTATTTATGAACATTGCACAAGTTTCCATTGTTAAGGTTTACAATACTGTAGGAGGAGCTCTAATTTATGCATGCTCATTTAACTTCCCTACTTAACTATGAATACCTTAAGAACAAATTACATCTTGTTCCTGGGATGTAGACTATAAAATGATAATTAGAAGTTACTGGAGAAACATTTGCTATATAAATAAAATGAATCAAACTGGAAGAAAAATGGACTTTGTTGAATCTGTGAAGATAATCATTCTGCTAAAGTATGCAAAAGAGCAGAGATCTTCCAAATTATTGCCTTTCTTTTCCTTTATCTGAGGTCAGAGGAAAGAACTGGAGTCAGGAGGGCAATGAAATCTCAAAGAAATTGAAAAATGATAGAACATTAGATTTGAAAGAGATATTTCAAGTTGACTTACCCTATTATCTAATTTTTCAGAAGATCAGTCATTTTAAGTGCCCTCCCAAATAAATCATAGTTATTTAGGTATAGGAAAAGAATTATAACCCTAGGTTTTAGACTCCAAAGTTCTTTCTTTCATCAACAATTTCCAAACTTGTTAAACAAAATGGCTTGTATTACTTTGCTCACAAGGTTGTCTGATTAAAAACGTGGGTGTGCTAAGATGAGTACTTTTGATTGGGGGAAATCCTATCCTTCCAAAACACTAATAACGATGTAAGTCCAGAATACTTCAATGAAAGAAATAGCATATATGTATATGTAAAAAAAAATCATTTGTATTAAAGTGACTTTTAATTAGCAATAGGTTTTCTTGCCTTTTAATTAATAGTAATTGGGATTATGGTAATAATAACAATATTGCTTAATAAGACATTTTATCAGCAAATTTTGTTATTAATATTAAATAATTTTTGATTCAAAACCCAAATGCATTTTAGTTTGTAAAATACTAAAACATGTAAATTATTTGAGTTTTATAAAAATATTGAGACCAATTCAGGATTTTATGTCTAATTTTCCAAAGCTTAGCAGCCCAAGGATTCTGGAATGGAACTCTTCTATTACATTTTAGCATTTCATAAATGTCCTATTCTATAGCTGTGATTATATCATAGCTAACATGCTGGTAAAAAAAAAAAATCTTATATGTGAACTTGTGATTCTGGAAAAAAATTCCTCTTTTTTGGTTTTGAATAGTATGAAGTTTTAAACTAATGCTATTCAGTGAGAATATTAGAAAGAATGTTTAGTGAGGATATCCAGCAAAAATTCAAAGAAATTATTACTGTGGCAATTATAATAATTTTCCCATTATATAATGTACGCATTTGATGAAAAACATAAAATATCATTGTCCCATCTTAATTTGTCCAATAAATAAGGATGTTAAGAATCTTACAGAAATCACACTTTAATTAATAAAAACATTATTTATGTGTCATATGGCTAGACTGGTGGAAAGTGTGGCTAAAGTGGATGTTTGGGACATATAAGCATCATTTAACTTCCTTTCTGACCCCTACCTCCCTGTTCACATATGCCCTGCAGTTAATACCATGCAGTATAAAATCACTCTTATTGAAAGCTATGTCTTCACATTTCTTAAAGAATTAAACTATCCTAAATTCAAAAATATTTGCTGATCCACATTCTCATTTTCTCTATATATCTCATGACAGATTCTCAGATGTTACAAAGTATCCACTAGAGAAAATTATTTTAATTTAATTTTTCCTGTTGTTGGTTGAATATACCTCCTCCTCCATTCACATTGTACTAGGAGTCATACAGATGACAGTATGAATGCTACAGTATGAAATGTAGTACATGGTGATACACTGTCCCATCATTCCTGCTTTAGAAGCTAGGTTCTCATTTCCCCATCATGACTATTAATAGCTCACAGCTGAATCCTACTTCAGGCATTGCCTTCAACCAAAGGTGATCACCTGCACTCGAAGACTAGGTGACATGAGGATTAGTCCAAACTAATCTCCGCTTCAATTGGAGACATGTTTGAAACCTTCTGTCTTCCTAGCTTCCCTGTGAGATCAGCAGAGGGCAATATTGTAACTGCACTGCAGTTCAAGTTCTTCTTTACCCCAACATGCTTTCTTTTCTCAGCTATAAGTATTATTCCTCAGAATAATACCCAATAAATAAGTGTATTCAAATCGTTAGTGGGCCACCTGGGACCTCCAAACCTGCACACTCATAAAGGATTCAGTGATCCACCACTCAAAGAGAAAGTATCCTCTTACTCTAAGAGAGCTATGGTAGGGTAATGTGCATATAGAGAGAAAATATAGTTTCCCAATAAAATAATCAAAGTTACCTACTCCCTCAGGGTAAATGCCCAGCTAAACAGAATTGGCCCAAAGTGGGCCGCTGAGGCCCAAAATCTTGCAAAAAGTCTAAGGCGCCATCTACCACGGAACCACAGGAAAGGGGCAGAGGGGCCAGGCAAGTCTGGGATGAAAGGGAAAAAAATCAGAGTACAAATCAGGGCAAAGACTGCCATTGGCAGCCTCCCCGTGTGTCTTGGGTCTCTCACCCACATCTATTCCAATTGTCTCTACCTATCTCGAGTCCATATGTCTCCTTTGTCCTCCAACTCTCTGGTGCAAATCCAAGACTGAGAAGCAAGTGAGCCTTCTTCTTCACATGTCTCTGACCCACATGCCTCCACCAAGTCGTCTTTTCTGAGTCTCCTTCTAAGTTTTTTCTAGCTTCTCCTCCCCATTCAACTCCACCTTTGATTAGGTGGGGCAGGAAACATGGAAACTCCCCCTTTTGTGGAGCTTTTACTGTAACAGATCTATATCTCAGAAGTTATTACCTGGAAATGAGTTATGAACCAGATGTACTTTAATATGCAATATACTTTAATCTACAATATACTTTAATATACAATGATTTTCATTATTAACTTGGATTTTCCTTATTTCAGTACGGATTTATTTTTTCTAGTGTGAAGACATGGTTTTAAATATTTAACTGGAAAATCTTTTATCTTCTAATAGTGTATTCTTAAATAAACAATTATGCTAATGTATTGATAAGAATTCTTTTACTTGCAAATAAGAGACATAATTTGAAATAGCTTAAATAAATAGAGTAATATACAGATAAATGAAATGGAGTTAAAAGTCAGGCATCCTAGCTTCAGGAGTTAAAAAAAAATCACTATTTCTTTCTCTCAATCTTTACCAATTCTCTCTGTGAGATGGCTTCAGTTATCATTTATTGAATTTTTTTCAAACTACAGGGAAGAGATGTCCGCCAGCAACTCACATGTAGAAATACTAAAGACAATTCACTCAGAGAAAAAGAAAGAATTGAACTTTTCTGTTTTGATTCCTTTTGTAAATATCAGAGAAAAGTATTCTCATTTCCATACATGAGTCAGATTCTCTCCCCTGAAGAGCAATCAGCTGTGGTAGTGTTAGCAGACATATTTTATTACATGACAACTATAATAATTACGTGGAATGTCTATGGGTCAAGAGTGATTTTTCAGATTAAGGCAGAAGAGGTTAGGACTATACACAAATTATACTTAATAAAGCATGATATTTACCTAAGAAAGGAAGAAAGGAACTAAAAATGAAGCAAAGTATTTTAGTAGCTCATATAATTCATCAGGAAAATCCATAATAACAGGCAAAAGATTGTGACATTAATCACTCTGTCCTAATAAACCAGATAAGAGCAAAGGTCAATCAGAGTCACTGCTGACTTTCTTTCCATTTTAAAAGAAAACAAAAAATAAAAACCAAGATTTATTACTCACCTATCCGTAGACCGCACACCTGGGGCCATGTAGTAAGCTTGAGGGCAGAGCTCAAGCCTCAGGTTCTGCTTTGATTGGCATCCAGGCCGGAGTGTCTAGGGCTTCAGGGGATCACTTTTTATCACTGATTTAAAACATAAAAACGTAAGAGCAAGAGTGTGAATTAAGGCCTTGGGTAGTAAAAACAAGTGGCCAGGTGGTCAGTTATGTAAATCAGCCAGAGACTGCAAAACAAAGGAAACTTCAGGAGTGAGAGTGGGACCTGGCTCTTTACCTGCTTCCATAGCTTGCAAAGTGTTTATTTGAAAAGGATGCTGCCTCCGCAATCAAGAGCTTAATGGCAGGCACTTGGGTTACAATAAAAAAACTCAATTGTCAGGTGCTTACACTACAGTTAACCTTCTCCATCCTTCCTCATCTCTCCACAACTTGCTCATATCCTACCCTTTCTTCAAGATAAATCTATTGCTGTCACTTTCATAAAATCTTGTCAAACCTGAGGCCTCTCACCTTCACTGTGACCCCTATTTTCCAGAATATTTTATACTTCTTTCAAATGTTTTTCCTAGTTTCTGAGTGGAAGAGCTTTTTAAAATACAAGTCATTTTCTCTACAGATTAAAATTTATGTGAGGGCAACCTTAAATTCTTTATCATTAAGTTTTTGCTGCATAGCTAAAACCTCCAATATCTTAGTGGCCTATAGCAGGAACATTTATTCACTTGCTCTAAATCTGCAGGTTAAAAACAGATTAGCTGATTGTAGGGGACGTGAAAAAGTACCAGGCTTTTCTGCCCTCCCACCATTAGGATTGATGATGGATCCCTGAGGTCCTGATGCATGCCTGATGGTGGGCACCTGGAGTAGGGTGTGGGCATATGTACATGGGATTCACCTGGGCTAATCTGGTATTTACCTCCCGGCCCCCCGGCACAACTGCCTGCCATGTACCTGGTGAATCCCAATAAAAGCCTGCAAAAGCCACCGAGGGCTCCAGAACTCCTCCTTTACCCTGTCTGCTTGGATCACAGAGATCCTGCTCCGTGGCCATCCTGCCTCCACACTGATATAGTCTGTGTGCTGCTGGGTAGTGATGCTTCAGAATCTGGCTGCATTTGCATAGTCTTATGTTGGGCTTGAATCTGTTCCATGTAGGTGCCTTTTGGGGACTGGATCGAAGGGGAATACTGAAGAGACATCTCTATAGGATGGATCAAAAGACACAAGAGTTTTACCAGGAGAGCTCATTTCAAGCTTATCACATAAGGAAGTTACTGCTGACTTTCTTCATGACCTCATCATCCATTCCAAACAGAAAGTTCTTTTTCACCGCCATACTTGAAAAAGACATATTTCACGCTAGGATTCTAGGTGAGAGATCTAACTATCTGGCCTATCCTGAGGATGTGAAACAATAAGGAGATAAAGCATATTTACCAGTTATCCTGAAGCCAGGACATGGATTTTTATGTCATCTTAGCTGTGACAAATGGATATAACAGCCTCAAAGTGGTGCTTAGTGAGAAAACATTATGTTACAGTAGTAACTGATGTCACCTGATTGCTGCTCTTGCAACTGTCCCCATATCACAGCCTTAGGCAGATATAGCTATTTTTGTCTTCCCGCCCCCCCCTAAATATTGTGGTTTGGCAGTCCCACTTTGGTAAATGCTTTTTTCTCTATCCTATGCTTTAAGCCATGTGCAAACCATCCCATCTTTTACATTGGCTCCTTGAAAATAATTTATTATCATATTTGGCATAAAATTATAGCAAAGAATCATCAGTCATTCAAAATTCAAACACACAGAAATTTGATAAGGTCTTAAATATAATATGTCAACTGCACTCATATATAATATAGCATATATTGTAGAATAGCCTAAATATATATGAATTTTAGGATCATGTCTGAATTTATATCAATATTAAAATTAGCATATATGAATATTACTAAACAAAGCAGATACCAATTTTAATATTGACATAAATTCAGATATGATCCTAAAATTCATGATATATATTCTATAATATATGCTATATTATATATATAATATATATGGCATACAATTGTATTTAACCTAAATAGTCAGGATCAATTATACGTTCCCATAGAACCAGAATGAAATCATGCTGTTTTGCTAATTTGAAACCTAGAATTACTTCATGTGTAAGGTAAATGAGAAAGACTAGATATTAAAAATGCTCAACACCAAGTCTCTTAGACTAGGGAAATGTAGTATTTTTTCCAGTTTTAGACAAAGTATTCAGCAGAGCGTTAGCATTTGCCTCCCTTCTGCAAGCTAAATTTACACTAGGTAAATTTGTTTTGTACGTATATTTATTGTGATAGTCTGAAATTTATATGTTTAAATTTTTTATATGAAGACATATTTACAAATATATCAATAATTTGCATGGAGAAGAAAACAAATCAAATAAGGTTAATCACTACTCCCTGTTATCAACATGTATATTCTTTCAAGAGATACTCTTGTGGTAATTTTCATATTTTTAAAATAGCATTTAATAACCTTGTACAGATTCTATTAATAATAATGAATGGTGAGAATTTAATGTACATGACTCTCTTTCAACCTTTACTATTAAATACCAGATTTTTTTTTAAAATCACTGCATTATTGAAGTTAATAGGAAACATGTTCATTAGATAAAATTTTAGCAAAAAAAAAAAATTTAGTCCATTCCCAACCTGATAGATAATATATTAATCTATATATAATTTTGAAGGAGATGATTATTGATAGAATAGGAATAAAACATAGATATGCTTACAGAAAAATTGTCATAGTATTCTGTTACTTAAAAAAAAAAAACTTTAAAAATAATGCAGGGGTACTATGACTGCTACGGCCTGAGTTTGATTCCCGGCCAGGGAGCTAACCCTCATGGCACGGCAGACCTCTCCTGTCTCGCCTGCTGCTCCCCTTAGCAGTGGATTTCAGTGGATCCAACTGTTATTATCCCCACTCTGTCTTTGGTGAATCCTCTCACAACAACCCCCTCACCTCTGGCCTACACCCCAGTTCTTCTATGTAAAAATAGAGTAAAAATAAATAAATAAAAATAATGATGTTAAAAGAATTGCCAAACTAGATAACTAAATAACTTCATTTCAAAATAAATGTTACTTCCCAAAACATCTCTGAGTTAAGGAAAACAAATACTAATAGTAATTTTAAAAATAATGTGAAGTTCTAGTGTGTCTAAGAGACAAAGTCTAAAATTAGAAACAACTGGTACTTTGAAATTTATTTAAAACTCTCCCATTTCCTCCCACTACCTTCTAACTATACAATTTTGCCATTTTTTTTTTTATTATTTTCACATTTTAAGTACTTACAGCCTTTTATATTTGGCTCTGTAATCATTAGGTAAAATGTTCAGTTTTGATTTTACATTCAAATGAATGCTGTTCACTGGTCATTATTTCAGAGTCCTTTGCTCATATATTTTTTTTTCATTAAAATTTATCTCTAATTGGCTTAATTTCAGCATTTAGTCTCTTTATTGTGGATGAGCTAGTGGATGCCATATTTATTGTGCTATTTTATGTTTTAGAATATTAGGTGTCATATATTTTCAGTGAAATTTTGGTTGAGTAAGTAGTGTTGAACTACACTTACTTTAATATCAGAATTTGGGAGAAATAGTCCTTTAACATTTAAATGTTACTGGATTGATATCTACGTCAATATAAAGTTTTCTCAATTTTCATGCATTTTGTTTAGTTTAAGCATTTCTTAATATTTAAAGTTAATAAGTAACTTGCTATTAATGTTTCTATGTCAACTTCCTGCTTTCATTTGTATAGGATATGTAATTTTGGTTGATAATTAATGGTATGAAGGAAAATAAAGTGAAGTTATGAACTTAACACAGGAATTGAATAAAGTCCTTTGTAAAGAGCTGACATCTGAAGAGATAAATTGAATGAGGATGTAAACCATGAGAAGGAGGGTATAAACCATGTTAGAAGTTGGTTTCATGCAGATAGAATAGCAAGTCCATCTCCTTATAGAGGAAATGAATTTAGTTGTTTATCAATCACCCTATACTAGTTTTTGCAGTGCCTCCCATGATTAGGGGTTTCTTACTCATATGTTATACACACCTTTTTGATTAAGTACATCTCTGCTCAACCTTCTTTTTAATACTATAACTTAGGTTGATTAAAAGTTTCTAATTTAAATTTGCCTCTAAATATTTGTCTCAAAGTTTTGATTTGTGTAAGTATATACACAAAATGAGGATGATAAAAATAAGGTATTGCAAATAGTAAAAATTTAGAAAGAAATGCATATGCCTAGAACAAGTTCTAAGGTGGTCTAACACATTAATAACAGAAATTCTTCAAAGGACCAGTATTTACAAGTTTTCCACATTCTGGAATTATTTTTTAAAAAGCCAGATTCCAAAATCAATGAGAATAAGCTATCAAAACTCAAGTTTCAAAAATATAAAAGTTCTCCCCAAATTTGTAAACATCTCACTTATGGGTAATGAAGCTAAACTCTTGCATACATTATTAAAGAGAAAAAATATATATATAGCGTAAGTAGCAGCTAAAAGTGGTTGAGTAAAAGGAAATCCATTACTATAACTAATCATGCTGATAAATATGTGACTATTTGGTCTGTATATTTGGAAAGAAATATCAGTAAAATTGAACAATCATTCTGGTAAAAATCTCTGAAGGAAATATGAATAGGTTCTTTCTTCACTGATCAGCAAACTTTAAAAGTAATGTGTATTTTTCTTTATCATCATTATTTCTCAAGTTCTTATGATATGGGATTAGTTTTTATGAAGTTATTAAAATAGCTTCAAATAGCATACATACATATCCTTATTTCAAAATTTCTGAAAAATTTAAGAACCTACAGATTCTGCTATGTATTGAATGCCACATCTGGGAAATTACATTTATTTGGTTGTGATACAGTAAACTTAATATAAATCTTATTTTCATGAAAATATGTAATAATAAGTGTTTACCAAGCTTTTTTTTAAAGATTTATTTTTATTTATACAAGAAGTGGGGTACAGGCCAGAGATGTGGAGGGTGAGAGGATTCACCAGGGACAGAGTAGGGAGCAGAACAGGCTGACTGACTGAAATTCACTGCTGAGGGGAGCAGTGGGCAAGATGGGAGAGGTCTGCTGCGCCATGTGGTACTCTTCCTGGCCAGCCAGGAATCGAACCCGTGTTGCAGAGGCTGCGGACAGTTTCCCAGCACTGTGCTCAATCCGCTGCGCCACCACAGAGGCCCCTGCTAAAGCTTAGCATCACTTGATCTTCTCGTTTTTCATGGTACGGGGTAAAGATATTCCTTTGCCTCTCTGAGGTTTCTTATTTTTGTAACTGTGAATTCATTAAAAAAATAGGTAGAGATAAATAAAATGACTTTCATATCCATAAGAACAGCTAGCAAATTAAAATTTCATACTTTTATTTTACCCACCTTTTTTAATTTTTTGACTATGGCACCTTTTTATTTTAAACCAACTTTTCAAATAGCATTGAAAGTCCTATTTTTTTGAAAAAAAGATTTATGTATTTCTGCATACAAGAACTGGAGTATGGGCCAGAGGCACAAGGAGTGAGAGTATTCACCAGAGACAGAGCGGGGAACAGAACAGGCAGACTGACTGAAATGCACTGCTAAGGGGAGCAGTGGGTAGACAGAAGAGGTCTGCTGTGCCACATGGGTCGATTCCTGGCTGGCAAAGTATGGAACTGGTGCTGCAGAGGCTGGGGATAGCTTCACAGTGCTGTACTGATTAACCCCTTGCACCATGAGGGAGGCCCGAAAGTCCCATATGAATAGAACTTTTATTTTTCAGTAGTGTTGTTTTTTTTTTTTAATTTGAGTATGTTATTTTTATTGAGTAACAGTGGTTTCCAAAATTACACATGATTTTTAAGAGATTTCAAAATAAAACACCCCTGTCCTCTGTTTGCTATATCAGTCTCTTTGGCATTTGCTTATAATTCCTCATTTACTATTGGTATTTAGAGGAATTTAAATTCTTTCTAAATCAGTTTGCATGACTTTTCTCCAATGTGTAAGTATATGGCACAACACCAGAAAACAGGAATTTCAGCAGTAGAGATGAAAGGAAACATTTTGTGATAGGAAATGTGTATTTACCAGAGAGAAAAGTGAGTCAGATGAAAAGTTAGATAACTGAAGGAAAAATGACACATAAAAATTATGTTAAGAGTTATACCTACATGCTAAAAAATAACAGAAAATAGTTTACTAGCAAGATATCTTTAAACACCTTAACAATTTACATACTTACAGAAAATATTTAACTATTTCTAAAATTCCTTTATTATTTTAAAGAATATCCATTCATAAATATATTCATGTTCATGAATATACATTCTATGATGATCTTTTCAGAAGATTTCATTCATTGGTTACTCTTTCATATTTCATTTGTTTTAGTTATGAAATTTTATCTGTTTTAGTTTTGAAATTAACCAGTAACTTGACTACAGCCAAACCATGCATCTCAACCCAACATTTCCAACATCCATCCTTCTAATATTTACTGGTTACTTCCTAAATTTCCAAGCTTTCTCATCATGTGTTATTATCACAATCTCTAGAAACTGTCTAGACTCTTATATACTTTCTCATCTTTATTTCTTTCTCTATTGATTTATTAAACTGACTCAGGTATGGAATTTTAATTTCTCATATTAAAAATAAGATAAAGAAATAAGAAAACTTCACAAATATGTCAACATCTTCATCAATCTCTAATTCTGTGTTTCTCTTCACACCCTATGTTTTAGATATAATTTTCTATCCTTGCTATTAGGATTTGCACACTTCCTACTGTCTCCTTATCTCGGAGAAGACTATATACACAATAGTTCACAGAAACTGATGTTCTTTGGAATAGCAAAAAACTAAAGTGAATCTAAATAAATTGAAAAGACTATTCTCTAGACTTACAATGACTTCATAACATTCAAAATGGTTGACTCCCTACTCTGTATTGAAACATGCTTCCCTCTATACTCAAAGAAGCTGTCAATTTATTATCCTATTTCGCTTTATTGTCTTTTCCTTTTTTGTGTTTCTCTATGACACTTCTTCATCTTTCTAATCCATAAATATTGAGATGGCTAAGGACAAAATCATGGGCCCTCTTTTTTTTCTTGATTAAATGCTCTTTCTAGATGATCACAGTCACTGCAAACACTTTGATTTCTGTTTTTAAATGATTAGATAAGTCACTCAAAGGAAGTTAGATTTAAGCTCAGTGTGAATTCTAACATTCGGTCCTTCCCACTTTAAGTCATTTACCAGTAATTACAAATTTTAATTTCAAAATCTTTTAAAAATCAGTCTATTTCCCTATATAGATTGCCACAACTCTAGTTCAATGCATTGTTTTCTAATTTTCTCTTACATATCTTAAATCTCTTTAATTCATTAATTACCCTGTAGAAGAGAATAACAACTTATTTTTAATGCAAGACTTGCCATCTCACTTCTTTACTTAAAATCCAGAAATGGTATCACATGGCTCACATAGTAATATATCAACTTAGCAATTAAAACTCAGAAATTTCATCATAAACACCCCCATTAACTTGGGTTTATGCTGTCTACCACTTCTTATCCAATCTACAAGGGGACCTCAGAAGTCCTCCCTTGAACTGGTGCATCATTTTCTTTATTTTAGATCCTTGAACAATGCTTGGGTTTCTGTTTAAATATTATGTACACACATGGCACAGCACACACTCTTGCCTGCTGCTCCCCTCAGCAGTGTACTTCAGTCCATACTACTGTTCTGCTCCCCACTTCTATCTCTAGTAAATCCTCTCACCCCCTTACACCTCTGGCTTGTACCCCAGTTCTTAATTGATACATAAATAAATCTTTAAAAAATAAATAAATATTATGTCATGAAAGAAACTCTCCTTAGCCCCCGTAAACTTAGACCTCCTTGTTAAACATTTGTAGGTTAACATTTGCTTATAAATAATGTCAAATTATAACTACTTTATTTTTATTTTTAATGTTTGCATTCTTCCTTGGAATATTAGTGATTATGTTTTAAAGACACAGAAAACTATGGCTAATTAACACATTCTAGATTATTAATAATTGTTCAGTGAAGGAGGGATAGAAGGAAGGAATTGAGATAGAATTTGAGTGAGTAAAGGGGATATGACAGTAATAATTATGAGTATGAGAACAGATACTAATGCTATATGAAAGGAAAATATTAAGTCATAATGTAAGGATGATGTAACAGTGTAGAACCAGGAATGCTTTCATTATTTGAGATTCTTATGGGTTGTATGCAGTAGAATTTTCTGTTACTAAAGTGCCAGTGTCCAGGGAATATCATATAATTGTAATCATATCATTGCTAGTAATGGATTCGAGATTAGTATAGATTGGTATAAATCTATAATTTGATAAATAAGGATACACAGTATAAATAAATAATTTTTAATTTCCTAATGAACTTATAAACAAAATAAATAAGAATTGATAATGCATCACTCATGTGATACCAATTTTTCCAAGTTGAAAATTTGTTGATATTTTCACAAAGTGAAATAGTTGCAATAGTGCTAAAATATTCAATATATTAAAATTTGTAGTTCCAAAGTGGACATATCATTAAGTGGGTTTGCTAAAAATAATCTGAAGAACTAATATTTTAATATTTACTATTATTGGTTAATGATGAGCTTCATGTAAGTGGTGTATATCGATCACATCACTATGCTAATATTTTGCTGTTTTTCAGTTCGTTGAATACATTTAAAAATAAATTTCATTTGTTTATAATTAATGGATTTCTTATATGCACACACAGTTAACTCATTTAACTCTATCATTTAAAAAAATAGGTTTGATTAATTCAGAGACATACAAAGGAACTACAAATAATGCATATAAAGTACCTTCACATCTATGAAGAAACTATCTTCAAAAATGAGAACATACTAGTTACTTTGATGCTTTCTTAATGAAATACATTATTTACATGTGGGATCTCAAGACAATAATATATTTACTGTTTTATTTTTCAGAGGCAGTGACTTTTGTTTTTCATTTTTATTACAATAATAGTAGGACTTTTTGATATTTATGGGAGGTAGAATTGTTTGTTTTTCTACAGTAATAAAACCTTATTTTATTGCCTATTCTGTTTCACAATAATTATTATGACTTTGAAACCCTCCTGGCATTTTGTAAGTAACAGAACAAATAAAACCATGTCAACTTTTCTGTTTATTGTAAAATTCTAGTACTGGAAAGTTGTTGATGAGGAGCTTTAAAGCTAAGGGGCTTTATAATGGGAAAAATATAATCTAGTCCCTCAGCAGTGTTTCAGATATGATGCAAGATGGTATTGATCAAAATTACCAACTACCTCAATGATAGTTATTCAAAAGGAAAATATATATGTAACTGTAGCTACTAATGTAACTAATTTTCTTCAGTGATGCTACTTTGGAGCTAAGTTCATAGTTTGTAAATAAGATTAGAGTTATTTGAAATGTTTGAATTGACAGTTATCTTAAACATAGTTTTTTAGTATAAGCCAATCATTCTCACACTCTAAAGCTGGGTTGATGACATTCTAAAAGCTTTCCAAATAAATATATTTCCTGATGATCTGGACAAGTAGAAGCTGAGCATTTCTGATTTAAATGGACATAATTCCTTTACATTATCTGGCACGCTGCCTCAAACAGACAGTAGCTATTCATTGCCAAAGCTGATGACTACAATTTCCATCTGTCATATCCTGGGCCATGTTGCCTGGTGTGAGAAAATGCTCAGATCGGTCCCATTTACCAATATAGCTTCAAAGTGTGAATTTGGTCCTCAAATCCTACTTGCCCCTCCTGAGTATGTTCAGACAATAAACAATAAACAATAGCCAATTCACACAATAAACAATTGCCAAAAGGTGATGTGAAAGTCTTTATTGATATTTGAGCAAGCACTCCATTGAGTCCCAGCATAGGATTTCTTTTATAAGTTCTTGTCAGCTCTTGCTATAGGGCACTCCAACTTAAACTTGAGGTGATGAATTTATAGGCTTGTAGACCCTGAAGCTCTTCCTTAAATAGCAACATGGGTAAGGATGCCTGAAGGAATTGTTCTGAGAGAATAAAGCCTGCTCATAGAAGTCAGGAACAGAATATTAGAGAGAAGGGGGGAAGTTTCTGCTCCTTTCTTGAAGGAACAACACTGTTGTTAAAGATAATATTACTGACAATGTTAAAAATATTAAACCTGCAGCAGAGTGTGATGGATATTACCTAAGCTTTCCTCCCCAATAAAAAGTGAGCCATGCATAGAGACCAATTGGACCAAGGACCAATGAATACTTCAAACAGTTTCTTTATACAGAAACTAGTCATAGAAAAGGAGGAAATGTCTTCCTTTTAGTTTCACTTAATTGTTGTAGCTTTTGGTTGTTTAGGAGACAATATAAGAAATGAAAATCACATACATAAGACTTCAAGTCCTACCTCTTTCACTTACTTGAAATCCTCTTCAAAAGAACTTTAAAATATCTATTACTCCTACCTTCCATTCACAAATTGCTAACAAAATTACTCATATTTCAGGAATTTGAATGAGTTTCTTTTTTTTTTTAAAGATTTATTTATTTATTTATACAAGCGCTGGGTACAGTCAGAAGCGCGGGAGGGTGAGAGAATTCACCAGAGCCAGAACAGGGAACAGAACAGGCAGACTGATGAAATACACTGCTGAGGGGAGCAGCGTGGAGCAGGAGAGGTCTGCGTGCCATGTGGAACCCTCGCCAGTGGCCGGGAATCGAACCAGCTCTGCAGAGGCTGTGGGCAGCTTCCTGGCCCAGCACTCAACTGCTGTGCCACCAGGGGAGGCCCATATTTCAGGAATTTGATTACAAGTAAGATAAAGAGATTTCAAGAAGTGATCCATAAATTATATCTATGCATAAACAATAAAAGAGTTCCACAGCCAGTCATGTTTGAGATTATCTGTTTTTTTTTTCCAGTTTTATTGAAAAACAATTGACCTACAGTATTGTTTAAATGTAGGTGTGATGATTTTATTTACATATATTGTGAAAGATAGACTATCTCTACTTCAGCACTGATCAAATTTTGTAATATGTACTGGAAATCTCCATAGGAGGAGATGGCACTTTTTTAAACTAAATTATTTTTCCATGGAACTTCTCAAAAAAAAAAAATCTCAGGGGATTAACAATTTGTTGAAAAGCCTTTAGGAAACATCAAGTTAGGCATCATAAACAAAATGACCAAAATAACCACATTTAATGAGATCAAATTTTTATACTATGTGATTTGTGAACAATGCTTACTTTGTGTAAATGATATCTTTATATCATATTATGTGGTAGAAATTAAACACTTGTGTGGGATACATAAATGTGAATTGGAAATTTCATAAAAAAGCAGTGGGCCTCACCAGAAAAGACATATAAATAAAAGGTCTTTTAATCTGCATATTGTTCACGCTGAGTTTTGATAAAACTTACAGGAGGAAAAAAAGAGAGCATTAGTCATCATCATTCAAAATTTTAGAATTGTTTTTTTAAATACTGGGTAAAATTAGGCTAAAAAACCAAAAGGATGGAAAGAAGGGAAGAAAGAAAGGAAGAAGAGAAGATCAGAGGGGTCATTCCTGGGACACAGTGACAGAGATATTACATTAGTAATTATGCCACTTAGCTGATGAATCTTTTTCTTTTCTTGATTCGAATTAGTCTAGACTATCGTTCTGTTGATGCACCAACTACTATTGGAAAATTTTCACATATACAGTCAATTACTAGTTACCTCAAGAAAGAATAGGGGAATGCCATGACTACAATGTTAAAATCTGAAGAGAAAGTCAGTTCTCTAGCAGTAGTATTTGTGACTATAAACATATTATTAATACAGATAATGCAGAGAACCCCTTTTATCAAAATGTCCAAGATTTTTCCCCCTATTATCTTATATTTAATCTTCACTGGGGAGATTAAAGATTAAAGATTACTATATTTGAGTCATTGCTTTTTATATTATCCCATAGCTATCAAAGTAATATACTTTATTAGTTAATTCTTTAGTGTTTATATTGCTCACATTTATACTAGCATCCAACTTTTTTCAATTTTATGTACTTATTTCCATTTTGAATAACCAGTAATAAACCTGATATTACAAACCTATCATTTTTCAATGATAAAAGGACATTAAACTAGAAGATGTCATTGCTTAAGACTATGAAAGTAATTTGATGATAGAAAAAGGAAGGTTTTTTTTTGTTAATATCCAATAAGTTATTTTAGAAATTTAGAACTGAAAAAAAAAAATCACATGAATGTATCCTTTTACTGTAACCAAAATCTAGGTAAAGGAAAATAAAGCATTGAGATCTGGCTTTAAAAACTGTTTCCTATTGTTATGTAGCTCCATCTGCACCCTATTCTACTACTTGCTGCTGAGTGATTTCACAATCCATTTCCCACTCCGCTCTGTGTAACTTCAATGAGCATAATTTCAGATCTGTTACAACTAGAGTGTTTTGATGAATAAAAAGATATTCTAAAGAGAAAAAAAAAAGAAAACTTATGATCCACTTCAAGGAAAGTCTGCCAAATACTATTTAAAATGCTAGCATTTCTCATCCAGAAACCAATGTAAACTAAAATATAGATGACTTTATTCATGTTCCATTTAATAAATTTCCTTAATTCCACAAGGCAAGAAATCCTGGGTTGACATTTAGTTTTCCAGTAAGAGAAAGTGCAGTATTGTGCAGGGGCAAATAAAACACTATCTCAGCGCCTGACTTTATATCTATCCTCTAAAAGTCTGTAAGTGTCACTGCTAATTGTGCAGTTAGTCCTCAGGGGTCAGGAACTGGAATTCTGATCTGACAAGCTAAGCACACACCAAGATTAACCACAGGAAATGCTACATATACCCAATTCTCCTAGAGAGGAAGTATAAAACCCATTACTTGTGAAGTAGTGGGAATTTAAAATATTCTATAAAAATTCAATTTATGAATATTTTCTATGTGGGCTCAATATAGCCAATATCTTTATACTAGGATGGTTGTCAGAGGAAAGGGAATTTGACATTGTTGGTAAGATTTTCCAAGTGCAATAATATGGACACAGGGACTGGATATAGCAGATATTGCAATTATAGTTTTATGGTCTCTTCAGCCCAAAATACTTCAGTTCCACCGATTGCTTGTTGAGGAAAGTAAGGCTATGTAAAAGGAATATTTCAAAGGGTGCTCTACATGGTGGCTTAGGCCTGTGGGATTGGCCTATTTCTGTCTCTTCAGTCTCACTTCAATTTGTTTACTTCTTTGAGAATGGTACCCCACTGATGAGATTGCCGTACAGCTGTAATAAATTTAAGCAGTTCCCTTTAGTTCTGTGTTAAGAAAGAGTTCAAGGTCACATTCTGACTCAGAATTAAAGTGTGAATAAGGAGAAAAATATTTGCTGTATATTTTATATCTCTGATGGACTCTTTTCTTCAGAAATACAATTAGTTATTTCACCTTAATATATGGGCTCTTTGTATTCACCTGTAGCAATATTTTCAAATACAGATTTACTGTAATGATACTCTCATTGATGATGTGCTTTGATAATTTTTCCATAGATGGTTCTAATCATGGACAAAAATACAGAACTAGAAGGTACATATCTGATTAATCATTTCTATGATGCCCCTTTATTAACTTTGTTCCTGTAGCTGTCAGTCTTGTGCATGGAGTAGCACCCACACGTCACCACGCACCATGTTTGTTATACTATTTAAGGTATTGAATCTCATCTCCAAATACACCCATAATCCCCCACCATAGACCACTCAGTTTCCTAAATACTTTTTTCTCACCTTGCCCCCATCGTAGCCTCAATTTTACATCAACTCTTACCATTTGAATCTATAGATTCTGGATTTGGCAGCCTATGCAATATATAAGTCAAATATTTAAATAAAAATTTCAGTGTTTTCCTCTCTATATCTTATTTACTATGTTTCTCTGGAGAACTTTAATATACATTAGCCAGTCATTAATCAATCAAATTCTTGTTAGAGTCAGTAATTTCTTACACTTTACAAACACATGTTATTATGTGAGCTCTGCCTCCTAAATGGACCCAATTTGTCCAGTGATTTTGTAAACACACTGGCAGTATATAGGTGTGTGAGGGAAGATTCTGGTGATAAAGTTGGGATCCTGAGAGAAAGCATATCAAGTATGAAAATGTATTTCACATGTTTCCTCTGTGTCCATCCCTGTTCACATTTTTCGAGACTTCTGGACATCCTGGTTTGAAATGAGGCAGTTGAGAACAGGTAATAACTAAAATAATCACAGTTACAAATATACTTTAACAAAATAGAATTGGATTTATATGATTTTATTTTAGCATATATTATTTTCCTGATTTTTATTGTGAGAAAATTTGGAACAAATGAGAAAAGATAAGGAACATCATTAATTCACTAATTAGAATGAGCATCATGTTCTAAAAATGTAGATAAATGGAATTACTATAACTTGTAGAATAATAGAAGAAGAGTTCATAATTAGAAACAAATACACAAGTTCACAAATAGAAACAAGCATGAGGAATAGAAAATAAACATTTCAAAGGGGTAATTATATAGGAAAAGCAACTTCAGAGTTGTCTCATTCTTTTTTTTTTCTATAGAAATATGCCTCCAGTAATCAGATTCCTAAGAATCACTTTTTTGAAATCACATCTCTTAAATTTTTATATCCAATAATTCACCAAGCCTATTTGCATATATATATATTTCAAGTTAATTCATTTTTATTGTATATACACTATACTAACCTTTCTATTATTAGCCTTAAGTAATTTACTATAATTTCTTCCCCAGTTTTTTGCACTGGTTCCCTGTGTAACCTCCCAGATTTCATTGATTCTGCTTTCTATAATCTTCATGAGAAGTTTAAGTGATTAAATTATCTATAGCATTACGCCAATTTTCAACTTTAAGTTCATTGATGACTGCCCACAGTTTTAAAGATGAAAACTAAACTATTTAATATAAACAAAACAGGAAAAACCACCTAGCAAAAACTAACATTTATTGCACTTTTATGTTAAGCCAGGAACTTCTAATATTCTGCATGCATTAAATAATTTGTCATAACAAATTTATCTTTATTATCTAAATATTATTATTATCATTATACTTATAACTATTTCATAAATGAACAATTAAGGCACACAAAGATTAGACTATTTATTCATAAAACCATTGAGAATTACAGTTACAAATTGAATAGACTTCTAACTCCAGAATTGACAATGCTAATCTGTATGCTTTACTCCAGATTTATGCTCAGCATAATTCTCTTTAGTCATCTAATGCAGCTCTTATCTTGATATACTCTAACCACAACAGTATTTTAAACATTTCTGCCATGTATCAAAGTCCCTTCCGTTTTAAGCCTTCCCACAAGCTGTTTTATCTTCTTGGATTGCTTTTCCTCCCACTGTCCTCATGATTATATTTACTCATCCTTCAGGACTAAATTTAAATGTCACTTCTCCAGAAAATTATAGGATCACTGCCCATTATGAAAGGGTCCTATATATCACTTTTTCCTAGGATCTGTATTTTTAATATATTGCATTTATTATTAAAAATGTATAATTTCCCCTTTGATTGATATATCTTTTCTCAAATGAAGTACATAAGGGTAAGGATTGAGTCTTTTTTGTTCACCAAAGGCTTTCCAATGCCTAACATTAAACAATTTATGGATGACTGAACACGGGCGGTCTGGAGGCAGAACTCTTGATAGGAAGTGGGAGGGGCCCCATCTGGCAGCTTCTATTATTTCTATATTTCTGAATGGGAACTTTTTCAGCGGCGAAGAATAGAAAAGATTTGGATGGGTAAAAATATAAGTCTTGATACACTGTTGTAAGAAAGGAAGAATGAATATATAGTCTTAGCTGTCTGTCCCAAAGACTAATTGATTTTTTTCTTCTAAATGTCACTCATTTTTTGATAGTATGAGAAAAGAAAATAAGGTGGACATTTTTTGAGGTTAGTTGTGTTTGAGATATGGGCACATGTTTAAATGAGAAGACAGAAGTCAAGAAATAACCCTAAACTGAGATGCATTTATAAAACTGACAGTGTTTAGGGATGGACTCTATGCTGATATTAAGACAAGATGTTTGGTTAAAGTTGTGAATAAGAGGGGCTTGGCAAACAAGCAAGGAGAGAAATGTGCCAAGAGAAGAATATCTGAGCCATGAAATCAGTGGATTTCTGTTGCATGCAGGTGGCTGAGGGGAAATGGAGATCACTATTGGAGATGAGGAGGTAGAGGAACTCAGAAAACAGTGATAAAACCTATGAAGTAAAATATTTTTTCAATAATCCAAGCAACAGCGATGTCACAGTAGTATCAGAGAGTGATTAAGTTATCACCTACACTCTGAGTCATGAAATTTAGATTAATTGCTCTGGCAGGATGAATGGCATCTTTGTGATCTCTCATAGGATCAACAAGAGCCTAACATAATATTGTGTGGTACAGAAAGACTATGAACAGTTTCTTGCAGTTGAGGTGTAGGACCGGATATTGTTTTCTCCATAAAAACAGATTTTGGTAGTGGACCAGTTTATATGTGTCCTGCACTCAGTGGGGAGACCATAAGGACAAATGGTCCTAAATGCTCTGATTGGTGGTCTGTGTGGTTTGGTTGCACTTTTGCCATGTCTGGAATAGTGGGAAAATCCCTCCTGCCTTTTATTATTATCTTCCCAGCCTTAACTCTGGTTTCTAAAATATTCAATGTTTTTGAAGGCATGATTTTTTAAAATCTCTCACTTCAAGAGTCTTATTTCTTTTCTTATGTGAAATAGCACATTTCTTTTCTATGTGAAATACCACAGATGTTCTTATTTTATTTAGTATCAACTATACATTTCAGTTCTTGAACAAAAAAAAATAAACCTATGACTACAAAATCCTGGTCACTCTTTCTCCACAGCTAGTCTCTGGGCCATTTATTATCTCATACCACATATTGACTCCACCTTTACTATCACTTAAACTTCAGTCCAATTTCTTAAAATCCTTTTTGGCATTCCAAAGAAGGAATATTCAAGCAAATGTACAATGACCTCATTGGTATGAGACAACTGCTGCTCTATCTCTAGGTTTCATTTTGGTTTGTAGTTTGGATATAACAGCCTCTTTTTTTCTTCAGCTCAAATATTAGATTATGTTTAATAGTCAATACAGTTAAATATTGTTATAATTTAAGATATAATGATGTGTGCACTATTATTTGATGGGAATAGCACTGGACAAGAATTCTTTTAATTCTTGTGTTTTCAAGGAATCTAACATCAACAGCACTTACAGATTATCACATGGTAGTGTTGGATATGGTTTACATTACCAGTAAATACTGTGAAATCTCAAAAGCAAAAATATTAAAATGTAAACTATGTATATTATTATAAGTCATCTAATTTCTTTATACATCTGATAAAATACTTTTCCAGAATACATAAAGAATACTTAAAATTGAACAAAATTAAAAAAAAAAAAACTCCAATTACTTAAAAGGCAAAAGATCAGAACAAACAGTTTATATAAGAGGTACTATAGATTTTAAATAAATGTAATAAAATATTCTCACTATTTTAAGAAAATATAAATAAAGGCCACTATGAAATATCATTCCATGTCTACTAAAATGGCTAAAATTAAGATAAATGGGTAATAGGAAGTCTTAGAGAAGAAACAAAATTGGATCATAATTATAATACAAACTGGTACAGCCTCTTTGGAAATCAGTTTGGGAGTTTCTTATGAAATTATACAAGCACCAATATGAACCAATAATCCCATTCATGGAAATTTTCCTAAATAAAATGAAAAATCATGTTTTAAAAAAACAGGTAGGCATTATTCATAATTGTCCCAAACTGAAAATAACTCAAGTGTCTCTCATTAAGGACAAATTAAAAAAACGTTGGTATACTCATACAAATAATTCTACACAACAATAAAAGTAGCAATATGTTAATTTGAGGAAATATGTGAATTTAATTTAAATGAATTATGCTAAATTCAAGAAGTTAAAATTAAAAAGTTAAATGCTGTGTGATTCCATTTATGTAACATTTTGCAAAGGCAAAACTGTAGGGATCAATAGTAGGTAGGACGAATGATTAATTATAAAATATCATGTAGAAATTTGGGGTTGATGGGATTATTTTATAGCATTGTCATGGTAGTTATCACAAAAATTATGTGTTTGTCACTAATAATTATTGCAGAATTATGGCTACTAGGAAGAAAAAAATCTTCAGCAGAATTAACATTTTTCTGATGGTTCATGTACCTTACAAAACTATTTCTGTCTTTTATGTTGATGAGTAAAGACCTGTTCCTGAGTTTGAGAAGAAGTGAACACATGTTGAATTATTCCAAGATCATATTTTTCTGTTTTATACTGAGAATCTAACATGTGAAAAAAAGAAAAGTCACTTTGGCTTTTTCGACCCATCTTATATGTTGCTAATATGATGTATTCCCCAGGACACACCCATCGAAAATTATGCTATGTATTTTGCCTGCCAAATAATAAAGAAAATCTTCCTTAATTTATTTTTAGTAAGTAAATAGGGAGTCCTAGAGCTGCTTGTTTACTAACTAGCTTCATGGATTCTTCTTATGCCAGTTATAGAAATACATTAAGCATCACCTCTCCTAACAGCTTATTTGTGGTTTAAAGCAGAATAAAGAAATTAAGTATTTTATTCATAACTCAATAATTTGTGCTAATGAGCACACGTTTACCAATAGGGATTATCTCCCCATCTGTCGATATGTGTTCATTTTAGTCTCTATGTCCGGAGGCAATGAATTCCCCTCTCCTCCTGCTCTAATTCAAAGGAATGAAGCTACTGTTGGAAATGTGAGGCCAGATGGAATGAGAAGGTGGATATAACAAGCTGGAGAAGATACAGTGTAGTAATTTCTTATTTTACTTCTCAAATTCCAGGACGCCTAAGGAATGTGCTTGATGAGGCCAGTATAATCTGACTTGTGAGCTGAGCATCACAGTTCCCTGATTCTATGCAAACTGGCTAATGAATTAGAGCTACAAATCTGTGTGTCCAACCTCTTTTTATGTGACCCAAAGTAAGAAGTCCTGTGTCCTTGTTCCCCTGTCATTGTTAAACCAGCTGAAAAGACCTTGAACTTTTACAGTGAACCCACCGAGAGACTTAGGTACCAGACATTACTTATTTGCAGAAACTGGGTTGACTTCTGCGGACCTCTGGAGGACAAGCTAGTCTAGACAGCACATTGTTTAAGGGTACTAGTCCTTCTAATGGGCTGAAAATAAATTGAAACATTTAAATTGACCTTTTCTGGTGAAAAGTTTATACATGAAACCGTCAGAAGTCTTTAATTTTCATAAAAAAATATAAAAGTTCTTTTTTACACTTTTAAATTCATAGATGTACTCATAATAGATTTGCCTAGGCTCTGTTTTCTAACCTTTTCTACTTTGGAATTATAAACCATTTTGCTGGACCCTATATTTTCTATCACGTAGTTTTCATGATGCCCATGATGGAAAAGTTACTTAACTTCTCTAAATCTTCATTGTTTTATCTTCAATGTAAGCATGGTTATATTCACTACAAACACAATTGTGAAGTTAGAAAAAATTTAATGAAATAAAGGCATAAAGTTATAATATCTAGTATATATTTTCACCTAATACATGCATTTATTGTGATTATGTCTTAGTTCTTTCTGGCATTCATCCCCCATCATAATGCCTAACATACACTAGATCCTAGTTTAATAAATACCATGTAATTTCATAAGGCTTTTAGATATTTCTCCCAACAAGTTAGTTTTAATTTTTAAAAACAGTTGTATTTTTTTTAATGTGGCAGACTCTTTTTGTGATATAGCCTAAGTAAAATGATCAGTTGACAGTCCTTAAAAAAGACACAGTGTTTGGGAATTATTTCAATTACAATAGTATAGTAGTTTTATTAAGTACTTCACTGGATAACTGCTTATCATTAAAAGAATATAAAATGAGTTGAATTATTTTCTCAAAAAATGAGAAATTCCACAGGAAATGTGTAATAAATACGTGTGTATGTGTGTGTGTTTGTATGTTCTGTATGCTAATTTTTTAAAGTTAACTTTTGTATAAGTTCATTATATGTTTGCTCTGGCCAACCGTTCAGCTTTATTTTGTTATTTTTAAAAGACTGTGGTCATGCTCAGAGCTTTTGTTCTTTTGTTTGTTTGTTTTATAAAGATTTATTTGTTTATTTATTTATACAAACACTGGGTATAGTCAGAAGCTCAGGAGGCTGAGAGAATTCACAAGAGCCAGAGCGGGGAACAGAACAGGCAGACTGATGAAATACACTGCTGCCAGGGGCATCGAACCGGCGCTGCAGAGGCGGCGGGCAGCTTCGCAGCCCAGCGCTCAACCACTGCGCCACCAGGAGAGGCCCAGCTTTTGTTCTTTTGAAATAGGCATTCATAGCCTTGTGCTTATTTGAATTTCAGCTTAACGTGAAAATCTATACCTATATTCCTTTTAAATAAAGCATATCCCTTACTTCTTAAAATCTTCAGTCTTCTAGACTTCAATCAATTTTCATTCATTTGAAATTGTGGCTTCCAATTTAAGTAATTGATTAGTTTTAATTGAGGTAATATTAGTTTACTATACTATCTAAGTTTCAGATGTATAACTTTACACCTTAACATCTAAATATATCACATCATGTCCACTCTCAAAGGTCTAATTTCCATCCACCAACATCCAATTGATTTCCTCAACACATTAACCCCATTCCCATCCCCTTTGCCTCTGATTATTACCAGTCTCTTGCTAGAATATAAAAGTTCATTTTTATCATGTTTGTTCATGTGCTTTGATCTTTATCTTCTACACATGAGAAGAATCGTATGATATTTGTATTTCTCTGATATTTCACTTAGCATAATCACCTAAAGTTCAATCCATATTGTTGCAAATGGCAAGATTTTATCTTTTTTATTTTTTATTTTTTTAATTTATACAAGCACTGGGTACAGTCAGAAGCACGGGAGGGTGAGAGAATTCACCAGAGCCAGAGGGGAGAGCAGAGCAGGCAGACTGACCGAAGTACACCGCTGAGGGGAGCAGTGGGCATGGCAGGAGAGGTCTGCGTGCCATGTGGGACGCTTGCCCGGTGGCCAGGGATCCAACCGGCGCTGCAGAGGCTGCGAGCAGCTTCGCAACCCAGCGCTCAATCGCTGCGCCACCGGGGAGGCCCTATTTTTTTTTTTTTTTAAAGATTTATTTATTTATTTATACAAGAATCAGGGTACAGGCTAGATTCGCGGGAGGGTGAGAGGATTCACTAGAGACAGAGCAGGGAACAGAACAGGAAGACTGACAAAACACACTTTTGAGGGGAGTAGCAGGGGAGACAGGAGAGCTCTGCTTCGCCATGTGGGACCCTCACGGCCGGCTGGGATCACACTGAAGCTGCACAGGCTGCAGACAGCTTTACAGCGAGGTGCTCAACCGCCTGCGCCACCAGGGGAGGCCCAAGATTTTATCTTTTATTTATTTGTGTAGTATCCTATTGTGTACACCTATCATATCATCTTTATCTACTCATCCGTTAATGGGTATTTAGATTTTTCCATATCATGGTTTCTGTGACTAACACTGCAATGAACGTAGGGGTGCTGTTACCTTTTCAAATTAATGTATGAGTATTCCATGGGTAAATAGTAGTAAAAATGCTGGAAATGATGGCAGTTTTTTTTTTTCAATTTTTTCAGGAACTTCCATTTTGTTTTTCATAATGTTGCACCAACTTACATTCCTACCGATACTGTATGAGAACTTCCTTTTCTTTACATTCTTACCAACTTATTTTTCTAGTATTTTTTATAATAGTCATTTTCACAGGTGTGAAGTGATAATTCATTATGGTTTTGATTTGCATTTCCCTAATGATAAGAGATGAAGATCATCTATTCATGTGTCTATTGACATCTGCATATCATTTTCTGTTGTTTTTTTATCTTGAAATAAAATAAGTATAGATGAAACTACAATTCAGAACATTGATCTTTCATTCTCTCATTCCCCTCTTCTAGCTTATATAATTGTATAAATATTAAAATTCCAACAAACAATCCAAACGTTTTAATTTTTGTTATATTCAGAACTATTTAAGTTTTCACATGCATATTATTGTTTATACCATAAATTGCTTATCTATTTAATATTATGGCCTTTAAAAAGGGACATGAGATAAAATTATATTTCAAGTGTCATGAAGGTAGCCATTCTAACCATCTAAACTGACCATCTAAGTACTTTTAAAAATACGTCATTAAATTAAAAAGCTCTTTTAATTTAATATATACAAAAAGTCTAAATTCTTTTTATGATATAACAAATAACTTTTATAAAGTTTATATAGTAAAAAAATTCTTATTTCCTGCCTTCAATCTCCTCCTAAAAGAAAGTATATAGACAAAGGGTAAAAATCCTATTGTTGCCATTTCAATTTGCTGCACAAGGTTCACTCATCTTGCATTAAGGTAGTTCCACAAATTAAGCATGATTGTGGTATGTTAGTCTTATAATTAGTACTTTCTAAATCTATTCACAAGAGCCAACCACCTAATGTTCTTAGTCACATCTGATCTACAAAGCAAGAAATTTGCATGGGGTAAATGGCAGCACTTTCCAAAAAGCAGTTAATCATTAAGGGGGAAAAAGGCACTTGGCATTTATTGTTCACAGCACAAGAGAAAGGCATTAATACAGCTGTAATTTTCAATTCCAAAAGATTTTCTTCACAGTTTAACATAGATTAATGCCCAAAAGCCATTAAGTGTTTCTATACCTTTCTGTTAAAGAACAGAGCTGTTATTATACAAACTGATGAAATTTTTGTGCTGAAAATACAGTTCAGGTAACATTTAGAGGTACAAAGTGGCAATCAATGATTTAAAACGATTGCTTTGTTATGCTGCAGAAACATAGTAGAACTTTTATGCTGGTGACTGACTGTAATTGAAGAGTTCTCTGGAAGTTTGTCTATAGTACCCATCCTCTGCCTAGTTACCTGGTCATCATGGATGACTTTAATCTTTGTGAGTGGAAAAAAATGGTCATTGTAAGTAGTCTAGGCAAGTAATCCTGTATCAATAGTGGGAACTGAAACAAATGAAGGATGATGGACTCCTTATCTGTCTAGCTATTACCCATGAATAACACCAAGGATATCAAACAATCTTTACAGAAGCTGTTAAAGCAATTGTTAGCCCATTGACTTGTAAAATTAAAGTGGTAAAAGATACACACTGTAATTGGAAGAAGTAAGCTCCTCTATAACAGTAAGTGATATCTTGAGACTAAGATTGAATCTGATTAATTTTCCCTTTCCCAAATTTCAGAGTTTAGGTCATTTTCAACTATGTTATTATTGGTTCCAATTCTTTTTCCATTTATTCTCCTTCTCCACTTCCTTCTTTCTCATTCTTTTATTTCTCCCAATTTTTTTTCCACACCTAAAAGTCTACATTCTCCGCTAAGTGTTATCAGTGGATATTTGTTAAAATACACTACTCTGATGGGAGTTAAGATGCAACCTATGAAGTTATCCACAGACACTGTAGCACGAGTTCAATTCCCAGGCAGGAAGCTACCCACATGGCACAGCAGACCTCCCCTGGCCTGCCTGTTGCTCCCCTCAGCAGTGTATTTCAGTCATTTTGCCTGTTCTGTTCCTCACTCTGTCTCTGGTGAATCCCCTCACCCCCACACCTCTGGCCTGCACCCCAGTTCTTGTATGCATAAATAAATAAATCTTTAAAAAAATACACTACTCCGTGAATCTTATAATGGGTTGAAATCAAGGATATTTTGATAAATCTTGATCCCAAATGAACAGTCTGTATATTGAATACAATGGGATGGATGCAAAGAAAGGAAAGAATGAGAGGGACTTCCAGACCCACATTATCATACATACTAATCTACCTCAAAAATATAACTCTTTAAAATCAGGATATCCTTTCTCTAAAAGATTTTTTGTGAAAATGCTTTAAAAACCTATTCATGTGTAAGAAGTGATATAAACGCATTATTTTGCTATCACTATTACTATTGATATGCCTCTGTTGCTAGTTTGATGAGTCTTTTTCCATCTTTTTTACCATGTTCCATTTATACAGCTTTCTACACTGTAATTTTAGTCAATTTGTAAATAAGGGCAATGGAAAATAGTGTCTGACATATTTTCTATTATCTTTGCAACTATTAAAAAAAATTGCAAACTCAGAACAAAAAGAGCATTAGGATGAACCCTGGGCATGGATACAGAAGTAGAATATTTAAAAACTGTGCTTTTGAGCAAGACTTTTGATCTTTACAATCTTTCACTTCATTTCTAAAATAAGGATAATACCTAACTTAAACTACTATTGTACAGAACACATATGATGATTTTAAATTATTGCAGGCATATACTGGACACTGTATAAATATCAATTAACACACCAACAAATAATGTTGATATCTAGTATAAAAATGCAATACCACCTATAGCTATTCAATACATTTTTTAGATATTTTCAAGGAATCTTTGGTTACATTATTAGACCAATCATATCCAACAATTTTAAGTATATTTCCCAAGCTCTGAACATATATTTGTTTTAAAAATTTGTAGTAAATATAGTTTTATCAACATTGTAAAACACACATTCACACATACATATAATAAGAGGTTTCAAGAAAGGTCTTAACTCTATACATGTTTTTAAAAGTTATATAAAAATAATCAAAATGTATAATAAATGCAACTTAAACCTGATTAAGGAATCTAGAAATATTTATAAAATCAGGAAAAAAAGACATATTTAGGTATCTTTTTTTAAAATATGAATTTTCATCCTGTTTACCAACTGCTTTTCTTTATACTGGGCAGGGGACACAGGGGGGAATCCCCCTACCCTTCTGGCTTCTTCTGAGACTGGATGAGCAAATGAATTGCTATTAGACATATTTGTAGAAGAAAAATACAAAATATTAGAAATTTTAAATCAAACAGGACAACCTAGAGGGTTTATATCCTGTTTTAAGAGGTCTGGGGGATCAAGGAGAGAGAACAGGGTTTCACACGGCAAAAAGATGACTTTGTATGGCAAAACCTTGCTTCCAGATGCTTACTTTGCACTAGGATAGGTTTCTCCAATAAATTTTTTTTTTTTTTCTAGAGGTAACCATAAGTCTAGTTAATCTGAATGTGTAAGTAATGGTAACATTTCTCATGAAACCAAAAGTCTTGACTGATGTTCGTTCCATCTACTAAGGTGACATATACTAGGAAAAGGCCTACTGTGAACACTTTGGAGAAGTCTGCCTGAACCTTTTGGGGAGACTGGTTTTACATACTACAGGCCTGGAGCATGCTGATTCTTTTTCATTAGTGACACCAGGTTTCATGATAATTTTCAAGAAGATGTAATCTTTTAAATAATATACAGATTATATTGTTGAGGTTATAAAATACAGTCAAGGGCCTCCCCGGTGGCGCAGTGGGTTGAAAGCAGCACTGTGAAGCTGTTCGCAGCCTCTGCAGCACGGGTTTGATTCCCCACCGGCCAGGAAGATTCCCACATGGTGCAGCAGACCTCTCCTGTCTCGCCCACTGCTCCCCTCAGCAGTGCTTTTGGTCTGTCTGCCTGTTCTGCTCCCCTCTCTGTCTCTGGTGAATCCTCTCACCCTCCTGTGCCTCTGCCCTGTACCCCAGCTATTGTATAAATAAAAAAAAAGAGAGAGAGAGTAGTTCTCTTTAAAAAAATTAAAATAAATTAAATAAATTAAATAAATAAAAAATAAAATACAGTCAAATTTCTTACTGGATAAGATTGAATGCAAATGTTTATCTTTTTTTTTTTTTTTTTTTTTTTTTTTAATATTAAATTTTATTTTATATTCCCCCATACAATTGCAAACGCCCCATTCTTGACCCCAATCCTTCCCCCTCCCGCCCCCACCCCCCAAAAGTGTCTCTGGTTCATAGTTTTTTGTTGATTTTGATTTTGATTTTCACTTTCTTATATTCATTTCCTGGTCCCTTATTAAGTTTTCTAGATTCCTGCTATGAGTGAGACCATCCGGTATTTTTCTTTTCTTTTTGGCTTATTTCGCTGAGCATGATCCCTTCCAGTGCCATCCATGTTGCTGCAAATTGCATGTGTTTATCTTTTTTGAATGCTGAGTAATATTCCATGGTATATATGTACCACATCTTCTTGATCCAGTCATCTATTTTGGGGCATTTGGGTTGTTTCCAAAGCTTAGCTTTATAAACAGTGCTGCTATAAACATAGGAGTGCAGGTGCTCTTTGGAATTGACGTTTCTGTGTCCTTTGGGTAAATACCTAGAGTGGAATTGCTGGATCATATGGAAGCTCTATGTTTAGTAGGTCCAGAAATCTCCACACAGCTCTCCATAGTGGTTGGACCAGTTTGCACTCCCACCAACAGTGCACAAGAGTTCCTTTTTCTCCACATCCTCGCCAACATTGTTGTTGCTAGTTTTTTTAATATGTGCCATTCTCACTGGTGTGAGATGGTATCTCATGGTAGTTTTGATTTGCATTTCCCTGATTACAAGTGATGTTGAACATTTTTTCATATGTCTGTTGGCCATTTGCATTTCCTCTTCAGAGAAGTTTCTTTTAGCTCTTCTGCCCATTTTTTGACTGGATTATTTTCTTTGTTGTTGCTGAGTCTCATCAGCTCTTTGCAGATTTTTGTGATCAGTCCTTTTATCATTAGTGTTGGTGCAAAAATGTTCTCCCAGTTGGTGGGGTTTCTCTTGTTTTTGTTATTGTCTCTTTTGCTGTGCAGAAGCTCTTTAATTTGATGTAGTCCCAGCTGTTTATCTTTCTCTCACTATCACTGCTTTGGGTGATGTGTCTGTAAAGATGTCTTTGATGTGCAAATCCCGTAGTGTTTCGCCTATATTTCCTTCTATGTATTTTATGGTTTCAGGTCTTTGTCTAGTTCTTTAATCCATTTTGAGTTGATTTTTGTGTATGGTGTGAGGTAGTGGTCAAGCTTCATTCTTTTGCATGTAGCGACCCAGTTTTCCCAGCACCATTTATTGAACAAACTTTCTTTGCTCCAATGCATAGTCTTTGCTCCTTTGTCAAAGATTAGTTGACCATAAATCTGTGGGTTTATTTCTGGATTTCTATTCGATTCCATTGGTCTGTATGTCTGTTCTTGTTCCAATACCATGCAGTTTGATGATTATGGCTTTGTAGTATAGTTTGAAGTCTGGGAGTGTGATGCCTCCATTCCTTCTTTTTTTTTCAGTAGAGCTTTGGCTATTCGGGGTTTTTGGTGATTCCATATGAATTTCATCAATAATTGTTCTATTTCTTGAAGAATGCCATTGAGATTTTGATTGGAATAGCATGAATCTGTATATTGCTTTGGTAGGATGGCCATTTTAATAATGTTATTCTTCCAATCCATGAGCAGGGGATGTCTTTCCATTTCTTTGTGTCTTCTTCTATTTCTTTTAACAGTGTTTTATAGTTTTCTTTGTATAGGTCCTTTACCTCTTTTGTTAGATTTATCCCAAATATTTGATTTTTTTTGTTTCGATAATAAAAGGGGTGGTTTTTTTGATTTCTTCTTCTTCAGATTTATTGTTTGTGTATAGGAAGGCTACTGACTTTTGTGTTGATTTTGTATCCTGCCCACTTTACTGAATTGATTGATGAGTTGAATTAGTTTTTCTGTGAGATTTTTTGGGGTTCTCTATGTATATACATATCATCTGCAAATAGTGATAGTTTGACTTCTTCTTTCCTATTGGATTCCTTGGATGTCTTTCTCTTGTCTTATTGCTCTGGCTAGGACTTCCAGTATTATATTGAAAAGCAGTGGTGAGAGTGGACATCCTTGTCTTGTTCCAGATCTTAATGGAATTGCTTTCAGCTTTTCACCATTGAGAATGATACTGGCTGTGGCTTGTCATAGATGGCCTTTATGATGTTGAGGTATGTTCCTTGTATCCCAAGAATTTCAAGGGCTTTTATCATGAATGGGTGTTGCACTTTGTCGAAAGCTTTCTCAGCATCTATTGATATTATCATATGGTTTTTATATTTCTTTTGTTTTTGATGTGTTGGATAACGTTGATTGATTTTCGGATGTTAAACCATCCTTGTGCCCCTGGAATGAATCCAACTTGGTCGTGGTGAATTATCTTATGGATACATTGTTGGATTCTGATAGCTAAAATTTTATTGAGGATTTTTGCATCAGTGTTCATTAGGGAGATTGGCCTATAGTTTTCCTTTTTGTGTTGTCCTTATTCGGTTTTGGTATTAGTGTAATATGGCTTCATAGAACGTGTTTGTATTGTCCCTTCCTTCTCAATTTTTTGGAAGAGTTTGTGAAGGATAGGCACTAATTCGTCTCTGAATGTTTGGTAGAATTCATTTGTAAATCCATCAGGTCCTGGGCTTTTGTTTTTGGGGAGGTTTTAATTACCATTTCAATTTCGCTGCTTGTAATTGGTCTGTTTAGGTGTGTTCTATTTCTTCTTTATCTAGCTTTGGGTGATTGTAGAGTTGTAGGAATTTGTCCATCTCCTCTAGATTGTTGAACTTGTTTCCATATAACTGTCATAGTAGTTACTGATTATTCTTTTGATTTCTGCTGTGTCCGTTGTGATTTCTCCTCTTTCATTTATGATTCTGTGTATTTGTGCTTTCTCCCTTTTTTCCTTTGTGAGCCTGGCTAGGGGTTTGTCTATTTTATTTATTTTTTTCAAAGAACCAGCTCTTGGTTTCATTGATCTTTTGGATTGTTTTTTTAGTTTCAATTTCATTTATTTCTGCTTTGGTTTTTATTATTTCTTTTCTTCTACTGGTTCTGGGGTTTTTTTGTTGTTCTTTTTCTAGATCTTTGAGCTTCGAGATTAGGTGTTTCTTTGAGTTCTTTCTTGTTTTTTGATGTGAGCTTCTATTGCTATATATTTTCCTCTTATTACTGCTTTTGCTGCATCCCATACATTTAGGATATTGGTGTCCTCCTTGTCATTCAATTCAAAGAATTTTTTAATTTCTTCTTTTGATCTCTCGTTAGTCCAGTGGTCTTCCAGTAGTGTGGCTTTTAATCTCCATGAGGTAGGATAGTTCCTTTGCCTTCTTTTTATGATTTATTTCTAGTTTGATGCCTTCGTGGTCAGAAAAGATGGTGGTATGATTTTCAATCTTGGTGTATCTGTTGATGATTTGTCTTGTGCCCCAGTATGTGATCGATCCTGGAGAATGATCCGTGTGCGCTTGAGAAAAATGTGTACTCCGTTTTTTGGGTTTAGTGTTCTATAGATGTCTGTTAAGCCCAAATGCTCTAGGTCCTTATTTAGAGCTTTAGTTCTTTTACTTATTTTTGTGTCTGGTTGATCTATCCATTGTTGATAGTGGTGTGTTGAAGTCTCCCACTACGTATGTGTTTTCTCTGATGTCTGTTTTCAGAGAGGACAACAGTTTGTCTGATATATTTTGGTGCTCTTTCGTTTGGTGAGTATATGTTAATGAGTGTTTATTTCTTCTTGAATTATTGTCCCCTTAATCATAATGTAGTGACCATTGGGGTCTCTTTTTTATTTTTTTGAGTTTGTTTGAAGTCTGTTTTATCTGATATAAGTATAGCTGTTCCTGCTTTCTTTTTGGCCCATTTGCTTGTAGGATTGTTTTCCATCCTTTGACTTTGAGCCTATTTTTATCTTTTGTAGCTAAATGTGTTTCCTGGAGACAGCAAAAGGTTGGTTTTGTTCTTAATCCAGGCTGCAACTCTGTGTCTTTTTATTGAAGAGTTTAGTCCATTTACATTTAGAGTTAATATTGATATGTTAGCATCTGTATTTGCCATTATGTTTGTCTTTCCTTTGATTTTATTTATTTATTCTTTTAATAACTTTTTTTTTTTTTTTTTTGGTCTTCTTTCGTTGTTATTCGTCCTCTGAGGTTCTGGCTTTAGGATTCCTTGTAGTATTTTTGGAGTGGGGGTTTAGTCGCAATGAAATTCCGGAGTTTCTCTTTGTCTGGGAAGGTCCATATTCTTTCTTCATGGAGGAAAGAGAGCTTTGCGGGATAGAGTATTCTTGGTTGGCATCTGTTTTCTTGGAGTCTGTTGACTATGTCCCTCCACTCTCTCCTTGCCCGTAGTGTTTCTTCAGAGAAGTCTGATGTCAGCCTGATTGGTTTTCCTTTGAATGTTATCTGTTCTCCCTCTTGTCAGCTTCATTATTTTTTCCTTGTCCTGGATTCTTGGGAGCTTTACTATTATGTGTCTTGCTGTGTTTTCCTTTCGTCGTGGAAGTTTGGTGTTCTTCTTGCTTCTTGTATATCAATTTTCAGCTCCTTCTTCTCATTTGGGAAGTTCTCTTCAATTATATCCTGAATATTTTCTCTGTTCCTACATCTCTCTCCTCTCCTTCTGGAATTCCTTATAACTCTTATATTTCCTTTCCTCATGGAGTCAGATAGTTCCCGAAGTCTTTCTTCATTCTTTTTCCTTCGTACTTCTCTTTCCTTTTCTGTTTTGGTTCTTTTTATTTCTGTGTCTTCAAGATTACTTATTCGTTCTTCCATTTCATCTATTCTGCTTTCATTGCTTTTCCCAGAGTTCTTTAGTTCCTCCATTAATTCTTTGATCTCCTGCATTCTCTTACTTCCCTCTTTAGGGACTCAATTTCCTTCTTCTGATCTATCACTTTTTAATCATGGCAATTTTAAATTCTCTTTCTGGAAGGCTCAGAGTTCTTCCAAGTTGCTGTCGTTGCAATCTGGGGAGTGGTTTTCTTTTTGTGGTGTGCTTCTTTCCTGAGGAGTTTTTAGGTTGCGTTGTGGTTCTTCTACTCCCTACTGTCTGTTTTCTAATTTGTCGTATGCGTTGGGACACTGTGTTGCTCGGACTGAACTGACATCTTGGGTGAACTTCTCCGCTCCCCTCTGGCTCTTCCAGGAGCCATCTCTGTCTTCTGGGGGAGCTTTCTGCTGGTTTTAGGCAGTTTTACTGAAGAAATGTCCCTGTTCTCAAATGGCGAAGCGGGGATGCAGTCCTGCTGCGCCTCCGGTTCAGGCACACTCTTCTGCGCACCCGGTCTGCCCCGGACGTGGGTGCCTGCTCCCTCTGTGGGCTCAGACTGCTGGTCGGAAGGGGCCTGGCGTGGAATAACTTCCGGCTGGCCACTGGGTCCTCCAGAAACCTTCTGCCCTTTTCAAGCAGACTTAAGAAATGTCCTGTTTATAGGTGTTAGTGACTTTTTTTTTTCCTGGTCGCTAGGTGGCGCCAGAGATCTCTTCTATTGTCCTTTGGGGGCTGTTTTTCGCCTCCCCCCACCCCTGGGACAGAGAACAGAGCGGGAATGGTAGGTACACCTCAAACAGCTTTGGGGTGCTGTGTCTGCCTTGTGCCCCACCGTCGTGGAGAAACCACGCCCCGATTTTCGTGCCCCGGGTCTCAGTTCAAAGCCCTCAGTCCAGGACGCGGGCTGTAGCCCAGTTCAGTGGCGCGGGAATGGGCCTTTTGCACCCGCTCCCGTGCCTGGCGCCTGGTTCCTGCTCACTCAGGAGGGACCTTCACCTCAGTGAGGACCTCGTGCGTCTCCCCGCAAGCTAGGTCGTCTCCCCGCAAGGCCTAGGTCGCAGGCGCGGGACCTGGGCAGCCGCGATCCCGGTCTGCACTGCTTTTCAAGTGTGCCGGCGCGCCGCGTTTCCGCGCAGGCTTACGGCAGCCCGGCTGTGTGCGCGTCTCCGGGGTCTTTGTTCTTCTCTAATGGCTCCCGGAGCCGTTCGCTCACCGCCGCGGCGGATCCTGCAGGGGTTCGCCTCAGCTCCCGTTCACGGGGTGTGGTGGCTGCAATAGTTCCTTTCCGCTCACAGTCCCGCTTGCTGTGTGTTTGTTCTTGCAAATGTTTATCTTTTAAAATTTTGGATCTTATTGAAACTGAAAAAAGGAGGAATAAATCACATAAAATAGTTGAAAATCAACATCTTAAAACTAGAAACAATGGAAATTTTATGCTAGATACTAAAAAAAAGTTACCAATATAGTATGACACATCAGATTAATTAAAAACAGGGCTAGGTAGAGCCTAGTCATCCTCTCCTTAACATGTGAAGTCTCCCTCTTCTCGCTCCTTGACACTCCAGATCCTTTTAAATTCAGTTTTGATCTCTAAATTGCTAAATTCCACGACTGTAGAATTTAAAACTATTGACAGACTGAAAAAATCTGAACACATGAAATGGTAGCACTAAATAAGGGACATACACAAACATAATTCAATAAGTGATGATAAAACATCATTTTAATAAACATTTATGTTTATTTAGAGTAAATTAATGATTTGGGGTGCTGATATGAACCCCATTCTACACATTTTCAGAATTTGCAAATGCATACTGGTAAAATCAGTGTTATATCCTGAGTGCAGAGTCAAATAATTTTGAATACATACTGTGTGCTGCCAGGGCTTATTCTTTTTTTTTGGGCAAATCTCCACTTGGATTGAGTGATGACAGCAGGTAGTTTTCTACACACAAAATTGTTCCTTTTGTAGCTGCCAAATAATCTTATATTCTATTAATGGAGACTTTTTCTATGGAATGAAATATTTAAATGCCAATATAAGGAAGAGGGCAGATAAGAAACTACTGTCCATGTTTAAAACATTAAAACATATGGATACTTCTTAAGGCAGATAGCCAGGAGCAATAAGTGACTGGAAATAAGATTCGCAGTAGTTAAGATTTGAGAGACAACTTGGTAGAGATCTAGAAGTACCTCAATGTGACATCAAGGGTGAGATGGGGAAATACAGGAGTCAATAAGGGGGATCTAACTGTAGAAATAAGGGCAATGGAAAGGGAAGGAGGCTTTATAAATGAAAAATAAACTTTATCGGGCTTACAAGTAGCTGAGATTACTTGTTCTAATGAAAATGACGATAGTGGATAATTGATGGAGGTGGACTGCAAAGGGCAATCTGGTTAAAAAAAAAAAAAAGACTCAACTCCTTGGGTATCCCATAAGATGAATCTGTAAAAAATATAAACACACTATATATCAGCAAGTAAATGTCAGTATTCAAAATCCAATCTAGCTCCCTACTCTCTTACCATTTCTCCTTTTTCTTTAGACTATTACATACATAGCTGCTCTATCTGTGAGCATAGAGAGAATGAGTCTTTTATCCTTTGTTTTATTCTGATTCAACAATGGTCATGAAAAATGGGATGTTAAATCTTCCCAACTTTAGAGAAGAAAATAGCATCAATTAATGCAAGTCTTCTGGGTTCTAGAGAAGTTGATGTTGAGACAGTTTGGAATGCAAGATATTTATTAGGGATCCACACCTGTAAGAGGAAGATGAACAAGTAGATTGGGCAGAGGAAACAAGTCAAAGTGCAACACAGGACCCACAATCTACAGAGAATTTGGTGAGATGCTTTAAAGCAAGAATTGCCCATGATATTTTCCCACATTAGGGTGAAATGCTTCTATGTCAAGCACCTGCAAATTATGACCTCTGGCCACATTTTCTGTATGGCTTGTGAGTTTGTACATTTTGAAAGGTTGAAAAAAAATCAGATGAAAGGTATTTATGAAATGTAAAAATTATGAAAAATTCAAATTTCAATGTGGATAAAGACAGTTTTATTGATACAGAACCTTGTCTAGCCATTGTGTGCTATTTTTGGCTGCCTTTGAGTTACAATTCAATGTTGGAAAGTTAAGTTATGACTGTGATGCAATAGACTGTATGAACTAAAACACTTGCTCTCTGTCCTTTACAAAAAAAGTTTTTCAAACCCTCCTTTGTTCATTTGCCTTAGTACAGCAGGTGAGGATCAGTCCTGGGTTAGTCAGCTCTCTGTTAGATAAACCCTTATCTGACAGCCAGAAATTTATCTCTGACCTCACTCCAGAGCTAGCCAGACTTGTCTTTAAAGGAGAATGGTGCCATATCCTGAATGTGGCATAATGCTTGTTTCTATAGATTGCATGCTATAGAAAGCCACTCAAACTAGAAATATCCAAATTTAAAATAAAATCCTATTTGTAGTTGTTCCAACATAATATAAAAGCAGAGACGTTAGGAAATTAGGGGAAATTGTGTTTCTATGTCTTCCATCAAAAAAGTTTGGACCCCCTAGCTATGGCTAACATTCAAAAACGTAAAAATCTGTTTACAATTATTTTGTTCCTAGAAGTCTTTACTGAATGAGTATAAAAGCAGTTATAATAAAAAGCTAGTTACAATTTTCACTATTTCCTGGGGTTTCAGCAAATGCATAGACTTCATCAATTATTTAAACATTACAAGTGATCATGCTGTAAATGAGCAATTGCTATAGGACTTTTCAAATATCAAGTGTTACACTGTTTTGTGATAAAATTGCCCTTATAAATTTTTCTGAGCCCCAGTAAATGTCCAGTTGTTTTCTGGACAGTCCCCCCTCTCTGGCTATTTTTCACTTTTGTTCCCTTAGATACTTGCAAGGATTAAATTATGAAGTTTTTTTCTTTCCCTGATAGTAGGATTTGCTTTCATTACTATTATCTCTGAGAAATTGGATTTGGTTCTCCCTTTTCCACTTTAATTGGCATTTTAGGTCTAATTGAAATAGTTTTCATTAGTTTTACAAAACACATGAGCATGAAGAGGGTTTTAATTGCTTCTATAATAGTGAATAACATGCATACACATATAAGCACTCTCCATTTTAAAAAACATCTTTGCTAAAGTAAGACCCCTTAACCCATTTGCATGTTGATCAAAAAGACTGTATCAAAATCAAAGAAACATTTGAATTTCAGCTCCTAAGGTCTAAATGTATTACTCATACTATAATCTTCATTCATAGACCTGCCACAACTATAGGTATGTTTTTATGTGTACAGTTTAATTGATTCAATGTATTTCTTTCACTAGACAATACAGGTGACAGTCATACTGTTTGTATCCCTGGAAAATAGATTTTCAATGAATATATGCTTAGTTAAATATAAGCAAGATGCAGAGATTTCAGTTATAAAATAAGTTATTTTAGGATATAGTATACAGAATAGGGTTTGTAGGCAAAAATATATTAATGCAAATTTAAGAAATTTAAAATAGATACTGTAGTGACCATTTCACATTCTAAATACATGTCAAGTTATTTTGTTGTACCTGAAACTAATACAATGTTGGTTATCAATTATACTTTAATAAACAATTTACAATTAATAAGAGATATAAGTAAGAGATACAAAGTTAGAAATCATTTGCTTATTAAAAACATCTGAACACTTCAAGTGTATGCAATGACCCACGAGGATACTAACAATATAAGCTTGGATGAAAGAATATAAACCAGCAAGAAGATGAACAATGGACACAGAAGAACCTGCCAGAGCAGAAAGATAGTAAGATACTACATCAAAGAAAGAAAATGTATGAAGGAGTAAATGTTTATGCAAGATGCTACAGACACTCAACTCTTGAGAAATATAATGATGTGAAAGTCATTGGCATTTTTAATGAGATCTGATATGGAATGTGATAAAAACCATTGGAGTGGGTTCAGGGTTCAGCAAAAGTAAGGAATGGGTTGCAGAACTTGTACTTTACAGAGTATGGTTGTAAAGGAAAGGAGTGAGGTAAGGTAGATATTGGCGTGTAATGTCCGGTTTAAAACCACTTCTTTTGCTCTTTGCATGTACCTATGCACATGACCTTTTACCAATTAAAAAAAAATCACACTATCCAGCTAATATATTTTTGCAAATCTCCAACATTTGATTTCAAAAAATAAGAACCTTGATTTAACTCTTAGAGTCACCTATTAATACTTAAGAAACTTAATGAATATTTAGGATGGAACTTCACGCAAAAAATATATATATATATATATATTATTCTTCCACTTCTGAGTATGATACTTCATCTTCAATACTGTCACTTTATTTTGATGAGAGGCAAGGACTTACTGTCTATGAACCTCATGACAATATCATTACCATGAGATAATCTGTTGATGCTATCAGATGTTGTCTGACACTAAGTTTCCCATTAGCACTTGCAGAGTCCCTGAAAAATATCTCATTAATGTCATTAAGATTAGCTTGGCGCAAATCACACCTTTGAATCATTTTGTTTTCATACATTTAATTGTACCCTTTAAACAATCAAGCAATGTTGCCACATCTATAATAAAATAAGGTTGTAGGTAGAAATACCTGAACAAATTTTTATTTTTCCTTTAGTGTCTGGTTATTTCCCTATAAAAATAATTTTAAGAAATATGTTACCTTTCACTATTCCCTAGAAAGCACAAATAAATAAATGAAATCATTTCACTTCACTTTAGTTATACATGAATGTAAAATTATCCTGAGAAAGTCCTTTTTGTAAAACTAATACCCGCTGGATAATTAGAGCAACACATCATTCAAAAACATTTTCCTATGTTTTTAGAAGATGTAGAATAAATTGACTTTTCATTTTAATTAGCTATCTAAAATATATGAAATGAAGTTCTTAGTTATAAGGAAATTGTCAGACTTTGACTATAGTAATGCTTTCTCAGAAGTGAAGGCTAAAATCATATAATTGTTTCCCATTAGTAAAATGTTTCAGCTAACCCTTTGAAGGGAAATGCTATGCGACAGGTGCATAGTGTACACACACACACACAAAGTATCTCAGCAGGAATATTTGGAGTGAAAATTATTTTTTAATCAAGTAACACTGACTCAGAGAGTCCTGAATTCTCCAGTATAGATCTGGGTGTTTTTTTGCAGGCTTCCTCACCATGCATCCTTAGATCCTGAAAGGATTAGAAAGCAATGGCTCTAAAGCCTTAAAGCATTTTCTTTTCACAATATGTGATTATCCTCTTCTTATCATCACTGAATGATAGTATTTATAGCTTGACTATATGAATTATTTGTCTAAACTGAGCACTTCAACAGTAAAAGAAATAAAACTTGCACATACAAGGGAGCAGTAATTTATATTATTCAGATTGATAGTCTGATAATTTACTAAATTATGGACATAGTCTATGCCATTGTTCTAAGTTTTCAAGATAATTAGTTATAATCCTTTCTATAAAACAAAAATAGTTTTAAACATGTATTCTTAAAACTTAGTAGTTATTAATAAAAAGTCATATAAATGGCAATTACAGGAAGAAGAAACATGAAAGAAATGAAAATATGTTGAGAGAATGTTTTCCATTACCATTGTACAATTACTAATTTAGATGAGATATTTAAGAAACATGTATATTCATTCATATATACTCATGCCTCAAATGCAAGAGATGATCGCAATGGTCTGAAAGTTGTATTCCTCCAAATTCCTATGCTGACAATCTTATAATGGTATTAGGAGTCAGGGATCTTTGAGAGGTTCTCAGTTCATGAAGGCAACATCCTCATGAATCACATTTGTGTGCTTAAAAAAGATATTTCAAGTGAGGGAGAGTGAAAAGCCTGCCCCAGGAGAAGGGCCCTCACCTTAACATACCTGATCTCCCACTTTCTGCCTCCAGAACTGAGAGGATATTTTTGGTTTTTATAAGCTACTTTTCTATATTATTTGCTTCTGGCATTCAAATAGACTGATAGAATACATAAATGCAAAGATAAAGCAGACATGGATTTGATTTCAGATCATGATCCAGGCATAATTTTCCCACAAGCTTCTTGAAGAGGGCTGTAGGTTACATGACAACAATGGTTCCTCTGCCAAATAAATTTGGCAAATTTCAGTTATACGAATATA
>NW_023604295.1:59010783-59301608 GCF_014898055.3 Talpa occidentalis | reverse complement strand
TTACTGGATAAGATTGAATGCAAAATGTTATCTTTTTTTTTTTTTTTTTTTTTTAATATTAAAATTTATTTTTATATTCCCCATACAATTGCAAACGCCCCATTCTGACCCCAATCCTTTCCCCTCCCGCCCCCCAACCCCCAAAAAGTGTCTCTGGTTCATAGTTTTTTGTTGATTTTGAAATTTTGATTTTCACTTTCTTTATTCATTTTCCTGGTCCCTTATTTAAGTTTTCTAGATTCCTGCTATGAGTGAGACCATCCGGTATTTTTCTTTTTCTTTTTGGCTTATTTCGCTGAGCATGATCCCTTCCAGTGCCATCCATGTTGCTGCAAATTGCATGTTTTATCTTTTTGAATGCTGAGTAATATTCCATGGTATATATGTACCACATCTTCTTGATCCAGTCATCTATTTTGGGGCATTTGGGTTGTTTCCAAAGCTTAGCTATATGTAAACAGTGCTGCTATAAACATAGGATGCAGGTGCTCTTTGGAATTGACGTTTCTGTGTCCTTTGGGTAAATACCTAGGAGTGGAATTGCTGGATCATATGGAAGCTCTATGTTTAGTAGGTCCAGAAATCTCCACACAGCTCTCCATAGTGGTTGGACCAGTTTGCACTCCCACCAACAGTGCACAAGAGTTCCTTTTTCTCCACATCCTCGCCAACATTTGTTGTTGCTAGTTTTTTTAATATGTGCCATTCTCACTGGTGTGAGATGGTATCTCATGGTAGTTTTGATTTGCATTTCCCTGATTACAAGTGATGTTGAACATTTTTCATATGTCTGTTGGCCATTTGCATTTCCTCTTCAGAGAAGTTTCTTTTTAGCTCTTCTGCCCATTTTTTGACTGGATTATTTTTTTTGTTGTTGCTGAGTCTCATCAGCTCTTTGCAGATTTTTGTGATCAGTCCTTTATCATTAGTGTTGGGTGCAAAAATGTTCTCCCAGTTGGTGGGTTCTCTTTGTTTTTGTTATTGTCTCTTTTGCTGTGCAGAAGCTCTTTAATTTGATGTAGTCCCAGCTGTTTATCTTTCTCTTCACTATCACTGCTTTGGGTGATGTGTCTGTAAAGATGTCTTTGATGTGCAAATCCCGTAGTGTTTCGCCTATATTTCCTTCTATGTATTTTATGGTTTCAGGTCTTATGTCTAGTTCTTTAATCCATTTTGAGTTGATTTTGTGTATGGTGTGAGGTAGTGGTCAAGCTTCATTCTTTTGCATGTAGCGACCCAGTTTTCCCAGCACCATTTATTGAACAAACTTTCTTTGCTCCAATGCATAGTCTTTGCTCCTTTGTCAAAGATTAGTTGACCATAAATCTGTGGGTTTATTTCTGGATTTTCTATTCGATTCCATTGGTCTGTATGTCTGTTCTTGTTCCAATACCATGCAGTTTTGATGATTATGGCTTTGTAGTATAGTTTGAAGTCTGGGAGTGTGATGCCTCCATTTCCTTCTTTTTTTTTCAGTAGAGCTTTGGCTATTCGGGTTTTTGGTGATTCCATATGAATTTCATCAATAATTGTTCTATTTCTTTGAAGAATGCCATTGAGATTTTGATTGGAATAGCATTGAATCTGTATATTGCTTTTGGTAGGATGGCCATTTTAATAATGTTTATTCTTCCAAATCCATGAGCAGGGGATGTCTTTCCATTTCTTTGTGTCTTCTTCTATTTCTTTTAACAGTGTTTTATAGTTTTCTTTGTATAGGTCCTTTACCTCTTTTGTTAGATTTATTCCCAAATATTTGATTTTTTTTGTTTCGATAATAAAAGGGGTGGTTTTTTTGATTTCTTCTTCTTCAGATTTATTGTTTGTGTATAGGAAGGCTACTGACTTTTGCGTGTTGATTTTGTATCCTGCCACTTTACTGAATTGATTGATGAGTTGAATTAGTTTTTCTGTGGAGATTTTGGGTTCTCTATGTATATTATCATATCATCTGCAAATAGTGATAGTTTGACTTCTTCTTTTCCTATTTGGATTCCTTGGATGTCTTTCTCTTGTCTTATTGCTCTGGCTAGGACTTCCAGTATTATATTGAAAGCAGTGGTGAGAGTGGACATCCTTGTCTTGTTCAGATCTTAATGGAATTGCTTTCAGCTTTTCACCATTGAGAATGATACTGGCTGTTGGCTTGTCATAGATGCCTTTATGATGTTGAGGTATGTTCCTTGTATCCCAAGAATTTCAAGGGCTTTTATCATGAATGGGTGTTGCACTTTGTCGAAAGCTTTCTCAGCATCTATTGATATTATCATATGGTTTTATATTCTTTTTGTTGATGTGTTGGATAACGTTGATTGATTTTCGGATGTTAAACCATCCTTGTGCCCCTGGAATGAATCCAACTTGGTCGTGGTGAATTATCTTATGGATACATTGTTGGATTCTGATAGCTAAAAATTTATTGAGGATTTTTGCATCAGTGTTCATTAGGGAGATTGGCCTATAGTTTTCCTTTTTTGTGTGTGTCCTTATTCGGTTTTGGTATTAGTGTAATATTGGCTTCATAGAACGTGTTTGGTATTGTCCCTTCCTTCTCAATTTTGGAAGAGTTTGTGAAGGATAGGCACTAATTCGTCTCTGAATGTTTGGTAGAATTCATTTGTAAATCCATCAGGTCCTGGGCTTTTGTTTTTGGGGAGGTTTTAATTACCATTTCAATTTCGCTGCTTGTATTGGTCTGTTTAGGTGTTCTATTTCTTCTTTATCTAGCTTTGGGTGATTGTAGAGTTGTAGGAATTGTCCATCTCCTCTAGATTGTTGAACTTGTTTCCATATAACTGTTCATAGTAGTTACTGATTATTCTTTTGATTTCTGCTGTGTCCGTTGTGATTTCTCCTCTTTCATTTATGATCTGTGTATTTGTGCTTTCTCCCTTTTTTCCTTTGTGAGCCTGGCTAGGGGTTTGTCTATTTTATTTATTTTTTCAAAGAACCAGCTCTTGGTTTCATTGATCTTTTGGATTGTTTTTTAGTTTCAATTTCATTTATTTCTGCTTTGTTTTTTATTATTTCTTTTCTTCTACTGGTTCTGGGGTTTTTTTGTTGTTCTTTTTCTAGATCTTTGAGCTTCGAGATTAGGTTGTTTCTTTGAGTTCTTTCTTGTTTTTTGATGTGAGCTTCTATTGCTATATATTTTCCTCTTATTATGCTTTTGCTGCATCCCATACATTTAGGATATTGGTGTCCTCCTTGTCATTCAATTCAAAGAATTTTTTTAATTTCTTCTTTGATCTCCTCGTTAGTCCAGTGGTCTTCCAGTAGTGTGGCTTTTAATCTCCATGAGGTAGGATAGTTCCTTGCCTCTTTTTATGATTATTTCTAGTTTGATGCCTTCGTGGTCAGAAAAGATGGTTGGTATGATTTCAATCTTGGTGTATCTGTTGATGTTTGTCTTGTGCCCCAGTATGTGATCGATCCTGGAGAATGATCCGTGTGCGCTTGAGAAAAATGTGTACTCCGTTTTTTTTGGGTTTAGTGTTCTATAGATGTCTGTTAAGCCCAAATGCTCTAGGTCCTTATTTAGAGCTTTAGTTTCTTTACTTATTTTTGTCTTGTTGATCTATCCATTGTTGATAGTGGTGTGTTGAAGTCTCCACTACGTATGTGTTTTCTCTGATGTCTGTTTTCAGAGAGGACAACAGTTGTCTGATATATTTTGGTGCTCTTTCGTTTGGTGAGTATATGTTAATGAGTGTTATTTCTTCTTGAATATTGTCCCCTTAATCATAATGTAGTGACCATTGGGTCTCTTTTTATTTTTTTGAGTTTGAAGTCTGTTTTATCTGATATAAGTATAGCTGTTCCTGCTTTCTTTTTTGGCCCATTTGCTTGTAGGATTGTTTTCCATCCTTTGACTTTGAGCCTATTTTTATCTTTTGTAGCTAAATGTGTTTCCTGGAGACAGCAAAGGTTGGTTTTGTTTCTTAATCCAGGCTGCAACTCTGTGTCTTTTTATTGAAGAGTTTAGTCCATTTACATTTAGAGTTAATATTGATATGTTAGCATCTGTATTTGCCATTATGTTTGTCTTTCCTTTGATTTATTTATTTATTCTTTTAATAACTTTTTTTTTTTTTTTTTTGGTCTTCTTTCGTTGTTATTCGTCCCTCTGAGGTTCTGGCTTTAGGATTCCTTGTAGTATTTTTTGGAGTGGGGGTTTAGTCGCAATGAAATTCCGGAGTTTCTCTTTGTCTGGGAAGGTCCATATTCTTTCTTCATGGAGGAAAGAGAGCTTTGCGGGATAGAGTATTCTTGGTTGGCATCTGTTTTCTTGGAGTCTGTTGACTATGTCCCTCCACTCTCTCCTTGCCCGTAGTGTTTCTTCAGAGAAGTCTGATGTCAGCCTGATTGGTTTTCCTTTGAATGTTATCTGTTTCTTCCCTCTTGTCAGCTTCATTATTTTTTCCTTGTCCTGGATTCTTGGGAGCTTTACTATTATGTGTCTTGCTGTTTTTTCCTTTCGTCGTGGAAGTTTGGTGTTCTTCTTGCTTCTTGTATATCAATTTCAGCTCCTTCTTCTCATTTGGGAAGTTCTCTTCAATTATATCCATGAATATTTTCTCTGTTCCTACATCTCTCTCCTCTCCTTCTGGAATTCCTATAACTCTTATATTTCCTTTCCTCATGGAGTCAGATAGTTCCCGAAGTCTTCTTCATTCTTTTTCCTTCGTATTCTCTTTCCTTTTCTGTTTTGGTTCTTTTTATTTCTGTGTCTTCAAGATTACTTATTCGTTCTTCCATTTCATCTATTCTGCTTTCATTGCTTTTCCCAGAGTTCTTTAGTTCCTCCATTAATTCTTTGATCTCCTGCATTTCTCTTACTTCCCTCTTTAGGGACTCAATTTCCTTCTTCTGATCTATCACTTTTTTAATCATGGCAATTTTAAATTCTCTTTCTGGAAGGCTCAGAAGTTCTTCCAAGTTGCTGTCGTTGCAATCTGGGGAGTGGTTTTCTTTTGTGGTGTGCTTCTTTCCTGAGGAGTTTTTAGGTTGCGTGTGGTTCTTCTACTCCCTACTGTCTGTTTTCTAATTTGTCGTATGCGTTGGACACTGTGTTGCTCGGACTGACTGACATCTTGGGTGAACTTCTCCGCTCCCCTCTGGCTCTTCCAGGAGCCATCTCTGTCTTCTGGGGAGCTTTCTGCTGGTTTTAGGCAGTTTTTACTGAAGAAATGTCCCTGTTCTCAAATGGCGAAGCGGGATGCAGTCCCTGCGCCTCCGGTTTCAGGCACACTCTTCTGCGCACCCGGTCTGCCCCGGACGTGGGTGCCTGCTCCCTCTGTGGGCTCAGACTGCTGGTCGGAAGGGGCCTGGCGTGGAATAACTTCCCGGCTGGCCACTGGGTCCTCCAGAAACCTTCTGCCCTTTTCAAGCAGACTTAAGAAATGTCCTGTTTTATAGGGTGTTAGTGACTTTTTTTTCCTGGTCGCTAGGTGGCGCCAGAGATCTCTCCTATTGTCCTTGGGGGCTGTTTTTCGCCTCCCCCACCCCGTGGGACAGAGAACAGAGCGGGAATGGTAGGGTACACCTCAACAGCTTTGGGTGCTGTGTCTGCCTTGTGCCCCACCGTCGTGGAGAAACCACGCCCCGAATTTTCGTGCCCCGGGTCTCAGTTCAAAGCCCTCAGGTCCAGGACGCGGGCTGTAGCCCAGTTCAGTGGCGCGGGAATGGCGCCTTTTGCACCGCTCCCGTGCCTGGGCGCCTGGTTCCTGCTCACTCAGGGAGGGACCTTCACCTCAGTGAGGACCTCCGTGCGTCTCCCCGCAAGCCTAGGTCGTCTCCCCGCAAGCCTAGGTCGCAGGCGCGGGGACCTGGGCAGCCGCGATCCCGGTCTGCACTTGCTTTTCAAGTGTGCCAGGCGCGCCGCGTTTCCCGCGCAGGCTTACCGGCAGCCCGGGCTGTGTGCGCGTCTCCGGGGTCTTTGTTCTTCTCTAATGGCTCCCGGAGCCGTTCGCTCACCGCCGCGGCGGATCCTGCAGGGTTCGCCTCAGCTCCCGTTCACGGGGTGTGGTGGCTGCAATAGTTCCTTTCCGCTCACAGTCTCGCTTGCTGTGTCGTTTGTTCTTCCAAATGTTTATCTTTTAAAATTTTGGATCTTATTGAAACTGAAAAAAGGGAAGGATAATAAATCACATAAAAATAGTTGAAAATCAACATCTTAAAACTAAGAAACAATGGAAATTTTATGCTAGATACTAAAAAAAGTTACCAATATAGTATGACACATCAGATTAATTAAAAACAGGGCTAGGTAGAGCCTAGTCATCCTCTCCTTAACATGTGAAGTCTCCCTCTTCTCGCTCCTTGACACTCCAGATCCCTTTAAATTCAGTTTTGATCTCTAAATTGCTAAATTCCACAGACTGTAGAATTTAAACTATTGACAGACTGAAAAAATCTGAACACATGAAATGGTAGCACTAAATAAGGGACATACACAAACATTATATCAATAAGTGATGATAAACATCATTTTAATAAACATTTATGTTTATTTAGAGTAAATTAATGATTTGGGGTGCTGATAGTGAACCCCATTTTCTACACATTTTCAGAATTTGCAATATGCATACTGGTAAAATCAGTGTTATATCCTGAGTGCAGAGTCAAATAATTTATGAATACATACTGTGTGCTGCCAGGGCTTATTCTTTTTTTTTGGCAAATCTCCACTTGGATTGAGTGATGGACAGCAGGTAGTTTTCTACACACAAAATTGTTCCTTTTTGTAGCTGCCAAATAATCTTATATTCTATTAATGGAGACTTTTTCTATGGAATGAAATATTTAAATGCCAATATAAGGAAGAGGGCAGATAAGAAACTACTGTCCATGTTTAAAACATTAAAACATATTGGATACTTCTTAAGGCAGATAGCCAGGAGCAATAAGTGACTGGAAATAAGATTCGCAGTAGTTAAGATTTGAGAGACAACTTGGTAGAGATCTAGAAGTACCTCAATGTGACATCAAGGGTGAGATGGAGGAAATACAGGAGTCAATAAGGGGGGATCTAACTGTAGAAATAAGGGCAATGGAAAGGGAAGGAGGCTTTATAAATGAAAAATAAACTTTATCGGGCTTACAAGTAGCTGAGATTACTTGTTCTAATGAAAAATGACGATAAGTGGATAATTGATGGAGGTGGACTGCAAAGGGCAATCTGGTTAAAAAAAAAAAAAAGACTCAACTCCTTGGGTATCCCATAAGATGAATCTGTAAAAAATATAAACACACTATATATCAGCAAGTAAATGTCAGTATTCAAAATCCAATCTAGCTCCCTACTCTCTTACCATTTCTCCTTTTTCTTTAGACTATTACATACATAGCTGCTCTATCTGTGAGCATAGAGAGAATGAGTCTTTTATCCTTTGTTTTATTCTGATTCAACAATGGTCATGAAAAATGGGATGTTAAATCTTCCCAACTTTAGAGAAGAAAATAGCATCAATTAATGCAAGTCTTCTGGGGTTCTAGAGAAGTTGATGTTGAGACAGTTTGGAATGCAAGATATTTATTAGGGATCCACACCTGTAAGAGGAAGATGAACAAGTAGATTGGGCAGAGGAACAAGTCAAAGTGCAACACAGGACCCACAAATCTACAGAGAATTTGGTGAGATGCTTTAAAGCAAGAATTGCCCATGATATTTTCCCACATTAGGGTGAAATGCTTCTATGTCAAGCACCTGCAAATTATGACCTCTGGCCACATATTTCTGTATGGCTTGTGAGTTTGTACATTTTGAAAGGTTGAAAAAAAATCAGATGAAAGGTATTTATGAAATGTAAAAATTATGAAAAATTCAAATTTCAATGTGGATAAAGACAGTTTTATTGATACAGAACCTTGTCTAGCCATTGTGTGCTATTTTTGGCTGCCTTTGAGTTACAATTCAATGTTGGAAAGTTAAGTTATGACTGTGATGCAATAGACTGTATGAACTAAAACACTTGCTCTCTGTCCCTTTACAAAAAAGTTTTTCAAACCCTCCTTTGTTCATTTGCCTTAGTACAGCAGGTGAGGATCAGTCCTGGGTTAGTCAGCTCTCTGTTAGATAAACCCTTATCTGACAGCCAGAAATTTATCTCTGACCTCACTCCAGAGCTAGCCAGACTTGTCTTTAAAGGAGAATGGTGCCATATCCCTGAATGTGGCATAATGCTTGTTTCTATAGATTGCATGCTATAGAAAGCCACTCAAACTAGAAATATCCAAATTTAAAATAAAATCCTATTTGTAGTTGTTCCAACATAATATAAAAGCAGAGACGTTAGGAAATTAGGGGAAATTGTGTTTCTATGTCTTCCATCAAAAAAGTTTGGACCCCACTAGCTATGGCTAACATTCAAAAACGTAAAAATCTGTTTACAATTATTTTGTTCCTAGAAGTCTTTACTGAATGAGTATAAAAGCAGTTATAATAAAAAGCTAGTTACAATTTTCACTATTCCTGGGGTTTCAGCAAATGCATAGACTTCATCAATTATTTAAACATTACAAGTGATCATGCTGTAAATGAGCAATTGCTATAGGACTTTTCAAATATCAAGTGTTACACTGTTTTGTGATAAAATTGCCCTTATAAATTTTTCTGAGCCCCAGTAAATGTCCAGTTGTTTTCTGGACAGTCCCCCCTCTCTGGCTATTTTTCACTTTTGTTCCCTTAGATACTTGCAAGGATTAAATTATGAAGTTTTTTTCTTTCCCTGATAGTAGGATTTGCTTTCATTACTATTATCTCTGAGAAATTGGATTTGGTTCTCCCTTTTCCACTTTAATTGGCATTTTAGGTCTAATTGAAATAGTTTTCATTAGTTTTTACAAAACACATGAGCATGAAAGAGGGTTTTAATTGCTTCTATAATAGTGAATAACATGCATACACATATAAGCACTCTCCATTTTAAAAACATCTTTGCTAAAGTAAGACCCCTTAACCCATTTGCATGTTGATCAAAAAGACTGTATCAAAATCAAAGAAACATTTGAATTTCAGCTCCTAAGGTCTAAATGTATTACTCATACTATAATCTTCATTCATAGACCTGCCACAACTATAGGTATGTTTTTATGTGTACAGTTTAATTGATTCAATGTATTTCTTTCACTAGACAATACAGGTGACAGTCATACTGTATTGTATCCCTGGAAAATAGATTTTCAATGAATATATGCTTAGTTAAATATAAGCAAGATGCAGAGATTTCCAGTTATAAAATAAGTTATTTATAGGATATAGTATACAGAATAGGGTTTGTAGGCAAAAATATATTAATGCAAATTTAAGAAATTTAAAATAGATACTGTAGTGACCATTTCACATTCTAAATACATGTCAAGTTATTTTGTTGTATACCTGAAACTAATACAATGTTGGTTATCAATTATACTTTAATAAACAATTTACAATTAATAAGAGATATAAGTAAGAGATACAAAGTTAGAAATCATTTGCTTATTAAAAACATCTGAACACTTCAAGTGTATGCAATGACCCAACGAGGATACTAACAATATAAGCTTGGATGAAAGAATATAAACCAGCAAGAAGATGAACAATGGACACAGAAGAACCTGCCAGAGCAGAAAGATAGTAAGATACTACATCAAAGAAAGAAAATGTATGAAGGAGTAAATGTTTATGCAAGATGCTACAGACACTCAACTCTTGAGAAATATAATGATGTGAAAGTCATTGGCATTTTTAATGAGATCTGATATGGAATGTGATAAAAACCATTGGAGTGGGTTCAGGGTTCAGCAAAAGTAAGGGAATGGGTTGCAGAACTTGTACTTTACAGAGTATGGTTGTAAAGGAAAGGAGTGAGGTAAGGTAGATATTGGCGTGTAATGTCCGGTTTAAAACCACTTCTTTTGCTCTTTGCATGTACCTATGCACATGACCTTTTACCAATTAAAAAAAAATCACACTATCCAGCTAATATATTTTTGCAAATCTCCAACATTTGATTTCAAAAAATAAGAACCTTGATTTAACTCTTAGAGTCACCTATTAATACTTAAGAAACTTAATGAATATTTAGGATGGAACTTCACGCAAAAAATATATATATATATATATATTATTCTTCCACTTCTGAGTATGATACTTCATCTTCAATACTGTCACTTTATTTTGATGAGAGGCAAGGACTTACTGTCTATGAACCTCATGACAATATCATTACCATGAGATAATCTGTTGATGCTATCAGATGTTGTCTGACACTAAGTTTCCCATTAGCACTTGCAGAGTCCCTGAAAAATATCTCATTAATGTCATTAAGATTAGCTTGGCGCAAATCACACCTTTGAATCATTTTGTTTTCATACATTTAATTGTACCCTTTAAACAATCAAGCAATGTTGCCACATCTATAATAAAATAAGGTTGTAGGTAGAAATACCTGAACAAATTTTTATTTTTCCTTTAGTGTCTGGTTATTTCCCTATAAAAATAATTTTAAGAAATATGTTACCTTTCACTATTCCCTAGAAAGCACAAATAAATAAATGAAATCATTTCACTTCACTATTAGTTATACATGAATGTAAAATTATCCTGAGAAAGTCCTTTTTGTAAAACTAATACCCGCTGGATAATTAGAGCAACACATCATTCAAAAACATTTTCCTATGTTTTTAGAAGATGTAGAATAAATTGACTTTTCATTTTAATTAGCTATCTAAAATATATGAAATGAAGTTCTTAGTTATAAGGAAATTGTCAGACTTTGACTATAGTAATGCTTTCTCAGAAGTGAAGGCTAAAATCATATAATTGTTTCCCATTAGTAAAATGTTTCAGCTAACCCTTTGAAGGGAAATGCTATGCGACAGGTGCATAGTGTACACACACACACACAAAGTATCTCAGCAGGAATATTTGGAGTGAAAATTATTTTTTAATCAAGTAACACTGACTCAGAGAGTCCTGAATTCTCCAGTATAGATCTGGGTGTTTTTTTGCAGGCTTCCTCACCATGCATCCTTAGATCCTGAAAGGATTAGAAAGCAATGGCTCTAAAGCCTTAAAGCATTTTCTTTTCACAATATGTGATTATCCTCTTCTTATCATCACTGAATGATAGTTATTTATAGCTTGACTATATGAATTATTGTCTAAACTGAGCACTTCAACAGTAAAAAGAAATAAAACTTGCACATACAAGGGAGCAGTAATTTATATTATTCAGATTGATAGTCTGATAATATTACTAAATTATGGACATAGTCTATGCCATTGTTCTAAGTTTTTCAAGATAATTAGTTATAATCCTTTCTATAAAACAAAAATAGTTTTAAACATGTATTCTTAAAACTTAGTAGTTATTAATAAAAAGTCATATAAATGGCAATTACAGGAAGAAGAAACATGAAAGAAATGAAAATATGTTGAGAGAATGTTTTTCCATTACCATTGTACAAATTACTAATTTTAGATGAGATATTTAAGAAACATGTATATTCATTCATATATACTCATGCCTCAAATGCAAGAGATGATCGCAATGGTCTGAAAGTTGTATTCCTCCAAATTCCTATGCTGACAATCTTATAATGGTATTAGGAGTCAGGGATCTTTGAGAGGTTCTCAGTTCATGAAGGCAACATCCTCATGAATCACATTTGTGTGCTTAAAAAAGATATTTCAAGTGAGGGGAGAGTGAAAAGCCTGCCCCCAGGAGAAGGGCCCTCACCTTAACATACCTGATCTCCCACTTTCTGCCTCCAGAACTGAGAGGATATTTTTGGTTTTTATAAGCTACTTTTCTATATTATTTGCTTCTGGCATTCAAATAGACTGATAGAATACATAAATGCAAAGATAAAGCAGACATGGATTTGATTTCAGATCATGATCCAGGGCATAATTTTCCCACAAGCTTCTTGAAGAGGGCTGTAGGTTACATGACAACAATGGTTCCTCTGCCAAATAAATTTGGCAAATTTCAGTTATACGAATATAAAGAAACCAAGGATTCTTTCTTTATTTTTATTTGGTACCTCCCATATGATTTCTCAGACACATTAATGTTTAATGCATGTGATAAATCTACAGCAAGAGATGAAGCATGGACTTTTTTTTTTTTTCAAACTTTGTTTCCTGTAGAAAAGCTTTTGTAAAATCCTATTTTAATGATTTGCTACTTCCGAAGTCACACTGTGAGCATGCAGTCATTCATCCAGACTGGGATTCCTAAATCACTTACAAACTGTTTTCTTTCTGACTTCCATGGATAGGGAAAGTCTGACCCTTTCACTAACTGACTCTAAAAATGTATTAGAGTTTTAAACTTCCTTACCCTTAAATTGTGACTGAAAAACATTCAATCACAATAGATACTTTTCGTCAAGGATATCTACATGTTGGGGAAAAAAAAAGTCAACATATTGCCTATATTGTTTCAACTTCTTAAAAAAGCAAGGATAGGGCCTCCCCTGGTGGCGCAGCGGTTGAGCGCTGGGCTGCGAAGCTGCCCACAGCCTCTGCAGTACCGGTTCGATCCCCGGCCGCCGGTGAGGGTCCCACATGGTGCGCAGACCTCTCCTGCCATGCCTGCTGCTCCCCTCAGCAGGGTATTTTGTCAGTCTGCCTGTTCTGTTCCCTACTCTGGCTCTGGTAAATTCTCTCCCGTGCTTCTGACTGTACCCAGTGCTTGTATAAATAAATAAATAAATCTTAAAAAAAAAAAAGGCAAGGATATATGGCATTTTGTACTGCACAGTTTGTAAATTTTCATAGGTCTACAACTTAAAACATGAAATGCCCAACTAAAGATTTTTTAAAAAGATTTATTTATGAATACAAGTACCATGGTATAGGCTGGAGGTGTGGGGGGTGAGAGGATTCACCAGAAACAGAATGGGAAGAGAGGCGGTAGACTGACTGAAATACACTGCTAAGGGGGGGAGTAGTGGGCAAGTCAGGAGAGGTCTGCTGCACCATGTGGGTAGCTCCCTGGGTAGGGATTGAACTCGTGCTTCAGTGGCTGCGTATACCTTCACAGGTTGCATCTTAAACCCTTGCACCACTATGGAGGCCCCAACTAAAGATTTTTTTTCCCCCCAACTAAAGATTTTTAAAGGGACTATTTGTTTGTATCTTAGATATTTGTAGAATGGCGTTTCCCTACTCCCTGATCTATGTCTCATATGGGAAGAAGACAAAGGAATAATTGCACAAGATTATGGATCAGGACTGTTATCTCTGGTCCTGCTTTGCAAAGCTTTTTCAGCATCAAAAGAGGAAATATCCGGGACCTCACCTAGTGGGGCAGCGTGTTGAACTCTGGGCTGCAAATCTGCCCACAGCCTTTGCAGTGCTGATTCGATCCCCGGCCACCAATGAGGGTCCCACATGGCACGCAGACCTCTCCGGCCGTGCCCGCTGCTCCCCTCAGCAGTGTACTTCGTCAGTCTACCTGTTCTGCTCCCTGCTCTGGCTCTGGTGAATTCTCTCACCCTCTCGCACTTCTAACTGTACCCAGTGCTTGCATAAATAAATAACTCTTAAAAAAAAAAAGAGGAAATATCCTATCTCCACTGTTAATTATTCAATAAATGAAGACTTCCTTACCTGGTATAGACTCTATTAGTGTTACTATAATTGCTCTACTTGGGCAATGAATCAGATCTTCAGGGTTCTTAATGTACTAATATTAATTTCAAGGTTATTTTCATTATAAAGGAGCCTAGCAGCCCATAAAGAGTTCTGCTGACCATTATTCATATTTTCAGCAACATGAGTTGCAAGTTCTACTTGGGTAAAGTATCTGTGAGCATGTCATTCACCAGACAATTTCAATTGTCAGTTATTCCGTAGAAATGCTCAAAACTTCTCTACTCTACCTGCACTGTGTCAGGGCCTCATATCTGATTCCTTAGTGTACTTGGTCTTCCTACCTCTGAACTTTCTAATGCTGCTGTGTAGTTATAAGCAAAGACCTGATCATGTAGCCCATTTAATTAGCAGAGTGATCTGCATCTACATAGCAACTATTTATCAAGCTCTGCTTAGTTCCCCAACTTCAGTTAGGCTTTTATTTCTTTGCTGTTTGAAAACTATTACTTCAAATCCAGTTCAGAAATCTTTGTATTCTTTCATTCATTATTCATTCACTCAATTTTTCAGTTCCTATAATTATATTCACACATTTATTCATTCAATAAATATTAACTGACTAACTCTTTTGTTCCAGGAATAGTGGGATTACATCAGAGAACAAAGGAGACAAAATATTCTGGTTCTAAAAGTTTATATTCTATTGGTAATAGAAAGACAGTAAGTGAAATAAGTAAGCAAAATACATAATATGTTAGAAGGTAATATTGTAGTTTAAAGTGAAGAAAGAGATGAGACAGTATTAGAAGGTGTATAGGACTGGTGAAGTTTTAATTAAGGTGGTTAGGATAGATCTCTGGAGAAGATTACATTTCAGCAAATACTTGGGGTATAGAGTGAAGCTAAATGTGGCTCTTTGGGGAAAAACATTCAGGAGTAGAATGAAGAATCTACATAGAATCTACAAAAGAATTCAGTGAAAACCTGTGTTTCTTGAACACAATAAAACAAGGAAACAGACAGTAAATAAAACCCAAGTAAGGATGACCTGATAAAAACCACTAAAGAACTTTTATTTTTACTCTGAATGAGATGTTAAGGTAAATCCAATGAAATGATAAGATAGTAGAGTATTTGAATAGGAATAAGTAGCTTTCCCTCTATATTTTCCCTCTTCCATTTTATGCACAGAGTACTTTGGGCCTATATTACTTGAAGTTTTCTCTTTCTCTAGATTGTGTTCCTTGAAGATAGATAGCCAATGTTTGACATATAGTAGAGATTCCATAAAGAATTTACTGAATCACTCTAACAGTCCATACATTTTTATTATGGGTAATTCAATTTAATATTCAATTACCAAAAAGCACCAAGTGAAGTTCTAATTGTATACCTAAAACTCAATTGGTTGAGGCCAAATTGTCTGAAGCATTCTTAAGTTCATTTTATCTGTAGTATTTTCATCTAGGTTTAATATTCTACCCATTAGTATGAATCATACAACAATTCAAAAGCAGTTTGGACTGAATTAAGTATCTTTAAAATAGTATGCTGTGAAATGCAAGGGATATTTTTGGTTCTAAATTATTCTAACCTTACAAATATGACCAAAACTCATTATCTAGTATTTTGACCTGTAAACATAAAATTGCCATTTTAGAAACACTCAAGGGAGTATTCACAGTTAAACTAATTTATTTTTCACATGTCCTATTATAACTAGCAGCATAAGAGTCTGTTGCTTGACAGCACAAAAGAAATCTATTTGTAAGCTTGAAGATTTTTCATTTTTATGTTTTAATTGAAAAATAAAATGGAGAAAAGAAGAAAAATTCTTCCCTTGGGATTGAAAACAATGAAGTTCTTAAAATAACATTTGGTAATTAGTTGGGGGTGATAGGTTGTGAAGACATGTTCTAATAATTTTTCAGATGCTAAGATAAATGTCTGTGATACCTAACATTTACACTTGGGTTTCTCTCTTGATGAAGTTGTATGTTTAGCCATGGAGTTCATAGCTAAAGAATATATAACATATGCTCACTGATCCAATTAAATTCATTGTCAATGCATGACAATGAGAATGGTTAGTATCACTGGAAATATAGCAGTAAACAAAGCAAAACAAAACAAAACAAAAAAACCCTGTAGCTTAATGATTTATCTTCTAGTAGAAGAGGGGCTAATAAGTAGACATGCACATTATTATGTATCAAGTTAGCTTGCTACTATATTATTAATGATGAGATTTTAGTGATGGTTGATTCCAAATTTTTCTCTCAGAGGTATTACTAAAGAGCTATAGTTTGGATTTGTAAAATTACTCAGTGTCTTTGTTAACTCTAAATGCCCCTGAAAATTGAGTTTAAAGCAAAGACTTTTGTGTGCTAACCTAGCAAAAGGGATAATTCATGAGAGAAGGAGTGAGAAAAGTCTGAGTAATTAGGGAAAAAGAAAGAGACCTAATATGAGGTTATATTGCTTAACTGGTTACTACAAGACATAGGAAAAATTGATTTTCTTTTCTCTCATTAAAATATCCATTTAGAGATTCTGTAAGTGATTGCACCAAGAAAAGGAAAGAGAAAATGAATCTAGTGTCTTCCATGTTGAGCTAGTCAAAGTTTTCCCTTATGGTTGTTCATGACTTACCAGGAAAGCCCCATAACTGGAGACAGAAAGTTCACAGAATGAGTGTAAGACAAGGATTTGTCAGTATATGTGCATGAAGATAGAGGAAAATATTTAAAAGTGCCACCAGAATAACTAACTGAAAAGATAGGTGAGTACAGAAAGGTCTGATTTAGTGCTTAATAGATGTCGAAGGAAGCCTTCGACCCTTTAACGTTTAACTAGAGTGAAAATATGTTTTACTGATTTTACATATTTGAGTTTCCTGAAAGCTGTGCCAAGTAAAGAAAATTTACACCACTAGTCTTTCCATTCTTAATTATTTGCAGATGAGGACACTGAAACCTGGAAGGGTACACTAAGTCAATGAATTTGTCATCAACTAAATCAATGAGTTTCAGCATTGAGTCTTCCTGAAAGTATATAAATTGATGTTTCCTTCATAAGGTCCTGTTGCTTGACTAGGTTGCATGTCACTATAAGATTCATTGAGCATATGCTAAAAAGTAGTATTCACATATATGATACCTCAAAGATATCTGAAATCTAAGATGTTATTTTCACTTATATGTATATAAATCATATATGAATATATATTGTCTCTTGGCAAATAGACATGTTAATGTTGATTTTAGTAAGAATTTCCAAATTTAAAGCCTTTATTGTATAAAAACATTCACCCCTTTTCAAAACAAAACATTTTCTGCACTCACCAATTAGATATGAGCTCTCTTCAATACATTCTGTTTACTCGTCAGCTTGGCCTTGAGTAACTGAAAAATGGCTGTTTTGAAGTTACTTTATCTCTCCTTCCAAATTGTAAGCACTTGCATATTTCTACCAAAAGAAAAACAAAACAAAACAAACAAACAAAAAAACCCCACAATCCCAGATACCCAGAATATGATTGAGAAAAGATGTCATGATACTCTGGTGAACACAACTTCTTTGTTACATGACTTCCTTATCCTGGAGGCAAAGGTAAGCACAGGGGAGAACCAACTTGGGCCTACTAAAGCACATGGTCCAGTGCAGAGATTTCTCTTCCTGGAATCTAGATACTCTGATGAGTCCATAACACCTGTGTCTCATTTTATTGTTTAGCTGTGTACCCCTTATGAATTCATATGATGAAATTCTAACCTTCAGTAACACAGAACATGATTTTTATTTGGATATGTCATTGCAGATGTAATTAATAAGTTAGGATTAAGTCATACTGGAGAGGCATGGACACCGTGGGAATAGGCACTCCATCAAGTAGATAGGGGCCCCAATCAAAAGGGAAAATTTGAACATATATATGCATACCAGGAGAAAGTCATATGAATGTGAAGGCAGAGTTTGGGGTGAAAGTCAGGAGTGCAGATAATTGGCAGAAAACTACCAGAAGTCAGGCAGGAGGAAATATGAAACAGATTCTCTTTTATAGCCCTCAGAAGGAAGCAAGGCTGCCAACACTGAGATTGGACTTCTGGCCTCCAGAAATGTGAACTAGTACATTTCTATTGTTCAAACCATTCAAATTGTGGCATTTTGTCATGTTAACCCTAATAAACCTCTCAAAGTGTCTTCCTGACAATTGTTTCTGGTTACCTTCCATTTAGTTTCTGTTCTTACATTCTATTTTTTTCTCTCAGAATATTACAAAAGACAATAGTATTTTATATATTCATTTGTTAAAATATGGCTCTAACATTGCATTAAATGGATGTAGCACAGAATGTAGTCAATGAATATTTTCTGGAGAAAAGGAAGGAAGCAAGGATCGATGGAGGGAGGCTGGGAGGGAGGAAGGAAAGAAGGAAGGAAGGAAAGAATTATATTAAAAATCTAGTAACTCTATGTACCCTGACAATATTTATGTAGCACTATCTGCTGTTCCTTAGTATTTAAGATATCATTCTATAGTACTGATAGCAGTGGAAATTTCAGTGGGTGTTAGCATTTCATTAAGTGAAGTGTTGCATAAAAGTATATCCCAGAGACTTAGATGAAGCTGCATTAATTATTCATTATTAAGTGGTCAGTTTGAGAGCTTAAATATATCTGCATTAATCCAATTTCTAAAAGGTTGAAACATCATTTTGAATTATATAAATATTATTCATATTATTATGGCAATATTCATCCATTCCTTTGAAAAACCTAGAACTATTATAAAATTAAATACTCCAGTGGAAAAATAAAATAAAAGTCCTTGAAACTGTCATACTATATAGGTTGGAGGAAGGAGACAAAGAGATAAATATCAATATAAATAGTTACACAGTAATTTCAGAGTTTATGAGTCCTATGGAAAATTGAAAACATCTAGCAGTAAAAAGAGGATAGGTAGTGTAGAGGGTTATAATATGAAATGAGGTAATCAACATATCAGTCCTTTTTTCTCCCCATTTCTAATGTTTTGGTTTATTTATATTTTAAACATAGTCATCTATTTAAGGAGCTGACATCTGAACAAAGATTTGAAGGAAGTGACTTTGTTATCAGTTTTTCTAAGAGAAAGCATTCCAGAAAAATTAGGACAACCAAAGTTGTGGGGCCTCCCTGGTGGCGCAAGGGCTTGAGATGCAGTCTCTGAGACTGTCTGCAGCCACTGCAGTGTGAGTTCAGTCCCCCACCAGGGAGACACCCACATGGTACTGCAGACCTCTCCGGACTCACCTGCAGCTCCCCTCAGCAGTGGATTACATCAATCTGCCTGTTCTGTTCCCCACTCTATCTCTGGTGAATCCTTTCACACACACCCCAAACCTCTGGCCTGTACCCCAACTCTTGTATGCATAAATAAATATTTGAGGAAAAAAAGAACAACCAAAAGTTGTGAATGCAATATTTAAAAAAATATTGTGAATGCAATATTTAAAAAACAGCAAGAAAGTCAGTGTGGTTGAAGGAATGATAAACAAGAGAGTCTAAGAGGTGTATTCAGAGAAGTAGTAGAGTTAGTAGAGAGAAGGCTGATCATACAGGGTCTTACAGCTCTTCAATTACCTCTTCGACAATATAAAAGTAATTTACCCCACCCATTTATTTCATAAGGGCCCTAATGGTAACTCTTTCACATTATAAAGAACATTGAGGCCAAAGATTTTAAGGTGCATGCTCAAAGTGACATGGAAAATTTGACTTGTCAGTAGAACCTATCTGATAGATTTCAAAATACACTTTGCTATACCAAGGAGTATGGTGTCTATAGAGCTATGGTACTTATATAGTGTAGATTAGAATCACTCATAGGACTTTTTTTTAAAGATTTATTTATTTATGCATACAAGAGCTGGGGTGCAGGCCAGAGATGCTGGTGGTGAGAGGATTCACCAGAGACAGAGTGAGGAGCAGAAAAAGCAGATGTACTGAAATGCACTGCTGAGAGGAGCAGCTGGCATGACAGGAGAGGTCTGCTGTGCCATGTGGGTCACCTCCCTGGCTGGGGATCGAACTTGTGCTGCGGTGGCTATGGACAGCTTCATCATGCTGTGTCTTAAGTCCTTGTTATACCAGAGAGGTCCCCATAGGACTTTTTGAAATATAGAATGTTCAGCTCCCAGAATTTCTGATTCATTGTCTTGATTTAGAAACTGAGTATTTGAATTTGTAACAATATTCTAGATGCAGTGATACTGATGGTCTGGATATGGCATGTTGAGAGCCACTATTCTAATTCATGCTATAGACATACTATGTCAGCAATGTAACAAAAATATATATTTCGATGTCTTAAGAAATTACACTTAGATCAATCATCCTTTCATGAGAATGCTAAGTGTTTTCTTGTATGTTCTATATCAATATGATATATCTTCTTTGCAAATTTTTTCTAGAACTTGGAGTATCTGTTCCTATTTTTCTACTTTTTGGGTCTCTTTCCTATCCTTTCATTTTCCCAACTACCTGTCTCCAGGATTCTTTTAGAATATTTTGTATCATCAGGGTTTGGACCCAATAATTAGAGATAGAATGAAAAGATATATATGCCTTGTGTTACATGCTGTTGGATCCCAGATGAGTATATTTTCTCCAAAGTCAGTCAATATTTTTTTTCATTTCATCATTTTAAATTCCCTTAAAAATATATAAAGATGGTAAAGTCCAATAATATTTTTATGTAGTAGAATACATAATATACCCCATTCTCAAGGTTGGAGAATATTCAGCTTTGTATGAATTTTTATGCCATTATCAAAGCAATAGGAGTCAAACACCAAAGAGAGAGAGAAAGAAAGGGGGGGGGAGAGAGAGAGAGAGAATTCTGAGAATTATACTAGTGTCAAGAAGGAAAGGTATTTCAAACCAACCTGACAAAATTGTTTTCTCAAGCTCGTAAGTGGTTTCCAATTTTCTTGACCATACACTTTGGAGTACTCTTCTGACTTTCTTCCACATGGAAGTCTAGCAAGCCAAAGGAATAAAATAATTGAGTAAATTAAATTTAGAAATTCTTTGTTTAATGGATATGAAATAAATTAGTAAGTCTTGTTATTTATGCTTCTGAATCATGTTTAGAATGTTTCTCTTCCTACACACTCCTACTGTCTTTATTATCTTTTCCTTAGATCTTTGCCATGACTCCCCTATGGCTTCCATAAGTACTTCTTTCAGAATTCCAACATGAATATTATTTTCAATTTGCTTTTTCAAAACGGAGTATGCTAGAGATCAGATGTTTAATTGAAATCCTTCAGCAGCTTCCTAACATGCATCAAAAGTTCTTTATCAAATCAAAATCAACAAAAAACTATGAACCAGAGACACTCGATGGGGGTAGGGGGTGTGAGGGGAGGGATTGGGGTCAAAATAAGGGGGTTGCAATTGTATGGGGAATATAAAAATAAAATTTATTATAAAAAAAGAAATTAAGAAGCTGCAAAAAAGTACATATTTTATAAAACAATATTCAACAATGTAAATAAAAATATTTAAATGCCCATGAAAAAAAAAAAAAGTTCTTTATCATCTGGCAATACATGCAAAGGCCCACCTATTCAGTTTCAGTTTTGCTTCTCACTCCTTCAATGAAATTATTTAACCAGTCTGAGCTAGTTCTCAATTCCTAAATATACCATACATAGTGCAATACTTCAGACCCTTTATACAGTTGCTTACTCTCTCCCTGGAGCACCTTCCTGTTCTTGTGTTCACAGTAAACCCTGATACATCCTTCAGTGAATACTGGTACATGTTGAAAGAGCTCTTGTGCCACTCTCTATTGATCAGAGTTGTCACAATGTCAACTAAGACTCCAGGGTGCTAGAGAAATAGATCCCAAACTCTGAGTGTGAAGAGTATTTGATGATGAAGAGCATTGTGATTCTGCATTCTACATAAAATATGTGTTCATATCCTAAGTGGTCATTAATATTAGTGAAATTTCTTTGACACATTTACATGGATAATTGGAGTAGAGTTGACAAAGAAAGTATTGATGATTCAAAAGTTCATTGCAAAAGAAATGTTATGTATCATCTTTCATATTCAATCCATTTTTTTAAAGATTTATTTATGCGTACAAGAGCTGGGGTACAGGCCAGAGGCACAGAAGGGTGAGAGGATTCACCAGAGACAGAGCAGGAGGAGCAGAACAGGTAGACGAAAGCACTGCTGAGGGGAGCAGCAGGAGCAACAGGAGAGGTCTGCTGTGCCATGTGGGTATCACCCTGGACAGCTGGGGATCGAAACCATGCAGCAGAAGCTATGGACAGCTTCACAGCTCTGCGCTCAACCTGCTGCGCCACCAGGGAGGCCCTCAATCCATTTTTATAAATAAAATTCTGACTGCAAATTGACTGTCTCCTTTTAAATGATTCTATATGTTGAATGCACAACAATTTTTGACTCTCTCCCCAAAACATAGAAATATCTTTTGTATAAAGCTACTTTCACTTCATCTTTTCAATAATATATATTGTTGTTATATAAGTATAATGACTCTGATAAACTACAGTATGGTACTAAATCTTAATTATGAAATATATTTTAGCTTCTTAGGCAATATTCATTTTGTAGAGTGAGGTATTATTACTTAAATTAATTCTTAATATTGTCTTTCTAATATTCAAAAGGTTCACCACCATGCTTCACCTACATATTTGAGGTGTAAGCTGAAATTTCCATTTTGGATGCAATACTTGAAAATAACTGTCTCAGCTTCTTAATTTTGTCATAACTTATTCATCTTCCAAAATGCACTGATTGTCTTTTCTTTTGATAGTCATATCAATAACACAGGAGCTTCCCCTGGAAGTATGCTTTGATCCAAAATAAATCAAGTAAACTAAAAGCCAGAATGCTTATATGTGTATGTATTGTATGCCCAATTTGCTTAGATAGACTTATTCCAAAATTAAAGCTATAGTTATAAATAGCTCCTAATGGAAAAATTCAGGTGATTAAGATTTATCAAATATTTACCCAATAGGATGTTGATGAACTGTATGCTTTTAAGGAGTTGTTCTAAACCAAAGATTAAAATTTGAATCTGCTGTGATAAGTAGAAATCCTACAAAATTCAATATTGAGACTACATCATCAATTTAAGCAATATTTAGTAGAAGTGATTTTGCATATCATTTTGAAAATAGATTAGAGCAGAAATATGCAGCCTGCCTTTGCATTTGCTACTATTCAGCATTTCCTGATAGCCTCTATATGCTAACAGATGCACAAAAATGTATAGTAAAATGAGCATACATTGTCGTTACTACATATAAATTCAGTGATATATAATATTAAAAATATTATTCATATTAGTTTTAAACTTAACTTCATTGTATTTATATCTCCAATGACAATTATTATTATTTATTATTATTATTTTGCATTTTTGTCCTCTATTAAACTCTTAATGTGTTTAATGTGTTTCTTGAGTCTGGAACTCAAGAAAAGTAATATATGAACTGAAGATTAAGATAAAGGTAAAAGATACATATATAGATATAGGTCAACACAGAATTAATTTTAGGGCCTCCCCTGGTGGTGCAGCGTCTGCCCGCAGCCTCTGCAGCGCCGGTTTGTTCCCTGGCCAACGGCGAGGGTCCCACAAAAAACAAACAAACAAAAAAAACTAAAACAAAACAAAACAAAAAAACCACATAATTAATTTTAGTACATTAGTTTCCTGCACTGCTGCCATTCTAATTTGAATTTGAAAAACTTAATATGAAATCTATTCTAAAAGTTTCCAAACTAATTTTCTTAGGAACAGTTCATTTACACACCTACCCATTCTCTTTCCTACACATAATCATCGTATCGATGGACGTAAAATGCTTGTTCAATCATACACTCTCTTTTTTAGAAGTCTTTCTTAACTACCTATCATAATTTCAGAATTTCAAGTATTAAAGGCCTCCTAAAAATTGAACTCACTGATTTGTAGACGAGGAAAATGAGGCTTACATACGGGAAGTTATACTAAGAAATCTTTTAGGTAGCATGCATAAGCATTGAGTAAAGAGACAAAGTCCTTAACCTTACAGACCTAACACAGTAGGGTATAATAAAAAATAAATATATTAAATTACATAATTAAATCATGTACTGCTATGTTTTGATTAGTGTCTCAAGGAAATTAAGTCAGAGCAAGGAAAAACACATGATATATGCATGGTGTGCATGTGTGTGTGCATGCATGTGTGTGTGCACATCCACATGTATGAATGTGTGTATGTATGTGTGTATGTGTGGTGTATGCTACTGTGTAAACTATTGCTAGGAATGGCCTTTCAGAAGAGGTGTCTTTTGAGTGAACATGACTGCAGTAGATTGCATGCAGATATTTGGGGAAAGAACATTTATAACTAAGGGCAACAACAGATGATGTCCCAATCCGGAGCACAAAATTTATCTGTTTTTATAATAACAAAATTACCAGATCAATGTTACTTGATAATAACAAAATGACCAGAATGAATGAAACTTGGAGAGAGGATTTGGAGGAAATTATTACATCAGAAAAATACTAGAAGATGATTATATACTTCAATAACAGTAAGGATTTGCCTTTGTTAGAATCTCTCTGAATGATTTTTAAGTACAAAGGGTGACATAATCAGATTTACATTTTTAATAGTGTAATAGACTATGGCATGCAAAAGAAAAGTCTAGATAAGAGTTAATAGTGGTGCTGAGAAATGGTTACATTTGGGTATCATTTAAAGAAGGAACATATTTGTTATTATGGTGTATATAGAATATGGCACAAATAGTTAAATTTATGGGTAAATGGACATTGGAAATCCAGAGAAAACACAGGTCTTTTGTTATAATTTAATATGTGAATTTTGGCCAAGTTTGAGTAAACACATATTAGTTATTTAAGTAAAATTTGTGTTGGAACTTGTAGAGCAGAGGATTGGGGGAAGATAAGGCAATGAGAATTAATTTTCAGAGATGACCTACATGAGGAGGAAAGACTTCCGCGACATGGATTTTATAACATCTCCTCACCTGCATGGGACTGCCATTTAATTTTTGTTTAATAAATGGATTTTCTGCCTTCTCTGATAAGCATATTGCAGATGAGTAACAGAGTTCTAAAACTAGTTTTTTTGAAATTCCTTGGCAGAATGAGACAGTTAACTTTACTATTTTTAAGAACATTTGCATTGTAATAATTCCATTAAACTAGGAAAAAAGCCAGATGACCTGGGGGGGAATATAAATTCTGAAGCCAATTTAAGAAACTCCTATAGTTACAGACCTTTTCTAAATTCACTAAGTTGCATTATAACACAGTGGAATTTAGAATTAATTATATAAAATATAGATTTTAAATGACCAATATTTCAAATATTTTATTTTCAGTCTTTTACTTCACTTCTCTTACAGATATAATTTTTTTGAGATAACATAAATTTACAATATGTATTGATTTAGGAAATTTTCAGTTAATTGTGATTCATGATAAAGTCATAAGATTACATTTGAACAATCTGTGTATCCATTAAAAGCAATTTTTAATAAAATATTTCATGTCATGGAAAATATCTCCAATGTAATTTTGAAATTTAAGAAGAATGATAATGGCATATATACTAAAATCTCAACTTGAATTTTCCTTTTTTTTTTTAAGATTCCAGTTGCTTTCTGTTAAGAACAATTTAATGGAATCACAGCTTTTTTTTTAAGATTTATTTATTTATTTATTTATACAAGCACTGGGTACAGTCAGAAGCGCGGGAGGGTGAGAGAATTCACCAAGCCAGAGCGGGGAGCAGAGCAGGCAGAAGGACCGAAGTACACTGCTGAGGGGAGCAGCGGGCGGCAGGTCTGCACGCCATGTGGGACCCTCCTCCAGTGGCCGGGGAGCAGCCGGGGATTGAACCGGCGCTGCAGAGGCCGCAGGCAGCTTCGCAAGCCAGCTCTCAACCGCTGCGCCACCAGGGAGGCCCCACAGCTTTATTTTTAACAAATATTTTTCCTTTAAATCATAAGGAAGTCTCACTCCCATGGTTTGATTGGCATAAGGTAACAAAAGTGAATTAACACAGGGGTTTGGTAAAATAATATATATCTATATGATATAATTTTGAAGTTTCCTATGTATCCATTGAAAACTTGTTTTAGTAAACAATTGCATATCATGGAAATCTATTATTCTCCTTTATGACATATCATAATAGTGTAATCACCATAGAAAGGAAAGGTTCCAGGTTATATACCCCACCTAAAGAAGGGTAGAGCTTAGCAGGGAGGGGAAGCTAATAAAGGACTTGGGAGAGAAAGCTAGAAGGGAGAAGACCAGGAGAACACTTGGATGAAGACCTGGAAGAGGCACAAAGCACAGAGAGACACATGAAGAAGACATGGTGTTTGCTTCTAAGTCATGGACTTGAGGGACTTGAGGTTCAGGGAAAGTGACACTAGAAAGAGATATGGGTAAAAGACCTGTGGGGAGGCTGACAATGGCAGCTTTTATCTTGACATGTATTTTGATTTTGTTCTTTTCCTTCTAGACTTGCCTGGCTCCCCACTGGATGATACCTTAGACTTATGACATATCTTTGAGCCTGAGTGGCTCTGTTTTGTGCCAACGCTGTTTGGCTGGGTATTTACCCAGGGGGGCATGGGGAAATTGAGTGTTAGATGTGGAAACTGTTTCAACTATATTCTTTCTTTTCTCTCTATTGCACACTAATTTTATTAAAATTCTTTTCTACTGAAGGTCTTACAACTAAGAGTACATTTTGTCTTTATGTGGCCTATGGCAGAACCCACTTAGAGGAGGCAGGCTGAAGATCCCGGTGTTACCCTCATTCTTCCCACTAAAAATAATACAAGGGAGCAAAAGTTGTACATTAATAGGATTCCATGTTTATAAATAAATTTAAATTTCAAAATCTAGTTTCTTTAAAAATGTCTAACATTTGCATAATTTATAAGAACTACTTTTACTTTTCAAAAATAGTTTTATTACAAAGATTATAGAATATAAACAAAATAATTAGGGTATTCCTGGTGTCACAGGGGTTAAAGACAACACTATCAAGCTATTGCCACTGCAGCACAAGTTCGATCCTTGGCTGGCCACATGGTACAGCAGACCTCTCCTGTTTCACCTGCTGCTCCCCTCAGCAGTGTGTTTCAGTAGATCTGCATGTTCTGCTCCCCACTTTCTCTGGTGAATCCTCTCACCTCTGGCTTACACCTCAGTTTTTGTATGCATAAATGAATATATCTTAAAAAATGAAATAATTAAAAGAACTATACAGTTCTGAATCATTTGATTTTAGAAATTACAGTCCTTACTATCTCTGACTCTGATCACCTGTGTTTGATTTTTAAGTACAGAGAAGACTAGAGAGGTTAAGATTGGAATGTATGTGCAGATGGCACACAGCCCAGAGACATTTGTTTCCTCAGGCACCCTGGTATCTGCTGTTGGGAGATGCCAACCCACTACTTTGGAGTAACATCAGTACATAATTTTCAAATAATGGTATCACAAAGGCAATTGTTCTCATTAATACTACCTCAGTGAACACATGCACACATAGATATAAGCAGTTGACAAATATGGGCCCAGTGTCAGGGCAGAGTATGGAGTTGTGAAATGTTTCTTGGGATTTGGTGAATCAAAGGCTACATTAGGTATTTCATGAAGCATAACTGATGCATCAATGTAGAGACTAATGTTATTTTTATCCTGCATTTTACTTTTCCCTGAGTGTCTGAAAATCAGAGAGTGTGAAAAAAATTGCTCTTGAGAATTGAAATTCAATGTAGATAACTGTACAATAAATAAAATCCCTTGGAATCTATGGACAATTTTGATCATCCAGACCATTCTTGTTAATGGTTCCAAGATTTAAAACCCAAGGCATGAAAAATAATTTCTAGAAAGGTTTCTTAGCTTTGATATCCCCTTTCCTTCCCAGACTGACACAGCCTAATTTACTTACAATCAGGGATTCATGACAAAGTTTTATTTCATATATCAATCTTTAACTGATAGTAGAACTTTTCTAGATTAAAGAGTACTGTATGACTGATGTTTTCTTTTTTCTTTTTCTAGATGGAAACCTAAAATATGTATTGTTGGGGCAAAGGGGGAAAACTCCCACTCCCTAATCTGGATTCTTCTCAGGCTAAACTAGTAATCAAAACATCATCAGATGTGTTAGCAAGGAAAAATCAAGTCAATAATATACATGTAATTACTAAAGAAATTTACAGTGGACCAGGGATATGTATCTCATGTTTCAGGACCAAGGGCATTGGGGACAGAGATGGTGAGACTTCACAGGACATACAAAAAGGGGGTGATTTTATAAAGATGACTTTCTCAGATAGATAGGGCATGATCACTGATGAATTTAAGGTGTATGACACTTCCCCTTCCATAAAGTATATTCTTTAGATTTCAAAAAGGAAGAGAAGATAGGTTTGCTCTTTGGCTGGGGGATGGGCAAAAGATTGAGTCAAAGACAAATACTTTTTCTCAGCCTTTAGGGCCTTTACAGATTTGAACTTAAAAATAATCTTCATTTTTTTATGTAGTGATAAGAGACTTCCTAAGTTCCATAGTCCATGATTGACCTCAGTTTCCCACACCAAGGTAAAACCTAATATATGAGGTCTACTCTGGATACTTTGAGAAAAGTCTCTCTGATCCTTTTTGGAGACACCAAACCCACTGTATTTATTAAAAACTTTATGAAGCAAATTAACAGTAAATACTTCAGAAAAATCTGTTCTCAAAGTGAACTTAATTATGGTAGACACAATAAAATGAGTAGTTTTATTTATTTTAAATTTAAATTTAGAAAGACTTCTACCTGAATAAGTTTCTAAAATGTTATCTTTCTTTTCTTTCTAAAGAACTTTTACCAAAAGCAGAATATTTTTATTTAAAAATTTGTCATGTTTGTCTGTCATACATCTTGCAATAATGCAGGCACTTGTCTATACCAATAATACCAATTTGGGAATAAATAATTGTTTGATCTTATTATGTTGAATATTTTCTTTCAAAAATTCTATATCTGAGGTATATTCAGGATATTAAGCAAAGTGACAGGTAGATTAGATAGTGTCATCTCATGAAATTGATCCATTTTGAGTAGAATACTTCATTCGCATCTTATAAAATGTGGATATCATAATAGTATCCCAAACATTCATTTACTGAGGTCTAAAAGTCCATACACTGAGCATGTATTATCCATATTATTTCTGTTAATACAGCTTTTCAAAAGGAGGTAGTTTTAATTTTGTGTTTGGGGTTTTGCTAGCATTTATTATTTAAGAGTTATGCCACCATTATTTACAACAAAGCAGCACTTTACAGAGTCAAAAATAATGAGAATTAGAGAATTTAAGTAGGTTTCCAAAGTGAACCAGTTAATAAGCAGGAGTAAGTCAAGTCAATTTTTTATGACTCTAATTTTAATGTTTTTTATACAATGATATTTTCCTTTCATGGATTTCCTTCATCACTATTTGAAACATCCTAGCAGAGTATATGAACATGTGAAAATAAGTATCGTATTCCATTCATGTTTATATTGATACCACACCTACAAAAGTAGTTTTTATATACTAAGCATTCAAGATAAATTTATTCTTATGAATCAGAGCTTAATATGACTAGTAGATACATCCAATGAACATACTGAAAATGGATTTCTTAATAGACATCTATAGTACATTTACTGAAAACAAAGGTCATTTTGTTGGGCCTACACACACTGGGTGTGAGGGTGCGTGTTCGTTCAACTTAAATGAATTATTAACTAATTGCAAAAAAACATGCAAACACAGTATTTCTGTTACAGATACACCTCCACTACTGAAAGGTGCTATGTTCCCCACCTCCACTTGGACAAGTTCATAGGAACTATGGGTAGAGCTGAGCAGCCAGGTAAAGTTATATACCATGGAAGGAAGATGGGCCAAAAAAAAAAAAACAACAAAAAACTTGCCTCTCCAGCTTGACTGGTACTCAGGGACTTAGAATACTTAGAGGAAACTCGTGGAAGAGAGATCTATAGAGACTTAAAAGAGACACATGGGTGAGAGACATTAGAGAGGCTGACAATGCCAGCCATTTTCTTGATGTGGCATATCCTTTTGTCCCAGCTTTCTGGAACCTGCTTCAGAATCCCTTTCCTATGGGTTCCCTTCCAGAAGGTGCCTTAGAATTTTGGTAAGCTTTTGGGCTGACCCTTTTAGACTTCACATTTGCTCATGCTGGGTGGTTAATTTTGGGGGTTTTATAGGGAAACTCTTATAAGGAACCTTATTCTCCTTCCTCTCTATTCACATTAATTCTATTAAAGATCTATCACATTAAGAGTATCCTTCCTTTGTCTTTATACAGCAGATGGCAGGGCCTTGTTTTAGAGTGTGAAAATCTGGGAGTTCTGGGGTACCTCTCAGTTGTGCACTAATATTTCATGCTTTTTTAAAAGATTTTTATTTATTTATGCATAAAATAGCTGGAGCTGGAGTATAGGCCAGAGGTGCAGGGGGTGAGAGGTTTCATCAGAGACAGAATGGGGAACAGAACAGCAGATCAACCAAAGTACACTGCTGAGGGGAGCAGCGGGCGAGTCAGGAGAGGTCTGCTGTGCCATGTGGGTTGCTACCTGGGGATCGAACTGGTGCTGCAGAGGCTGCGGATTGCTTCATAGTGCGGTGCTTAATACTTTGCGCCACCAGGGAGGCCTTCCTGCTTCTTTTTTATAACATTGAACATATGTTTCCTGATAACAATGATTTGCTGTAGATAAGCCTTTGATACACTTGGGGGAACAATGTATTCTTTAGTGGATTTCGATCCCCACTACTAGCTGTGATCCAGAGACAGCTTGCTGCTTCTGTGGAATTTAGGTTACCTTTCTGATTTTATAGGTAAAAGCATTGATGATTTTTGGTCATGCAATGAATAAAACCATTTTTTTCCTAAGCTGACACAATTCAACAGAAATTAAAAAAAAAAAAAATTCCACAATAATGTTACTTCTACATTGTGCTGTGATATTTAATGCCTATATCTAAGGGACACAATTTCATATTATCTTTGACATTATCAAAGAACATTAAAAAAGATTATAAAGCTGAACTTTATAATAGGATACCATGCACAAATTTCCACAATAAAAAGGAGTAAAAAGTAACTAAAAGTATTAAGTCGATTAAAATCCATCTTTTGTATGTATTTGTGATAAAACAACAGATGAAATCTGTTTAGGGGAGTATTTCCTCCACAAGTAGGCACTCAGTTTGGCAATGGGACACTACAACATTTAGATATAGATGGCCATAAAATGACAACAGAGCTTACCCTAGCTTTTTGCAATTTATCTTGATAATGATGGACTTTTATATACTTAGGGTATTGTTTGATACCATTTCTTAGCCTGAAAGATTCCTGTTAGATATTTAAATAAAGATAACTTATTTTCTGGAAAAGAACTATAACATTGGGTAACCTTGTTTTGACTTTCACTTGAATAGATGTCTAAAGAATTGCCTTATTTTTCAAATGAACTTTACTGTGTAAACATTCCAGACATGGAAGATTATTCAAATGTTAACTTAGATATAAATAAAGTTTGAGTGACAAATTTTAATAACTGAAATGTTCCAAAATCTCAATCTTGAAAAAAGATTAGAAGGGATTAGTAAGGATTTTATATTCTTTGCACTGTTCATCACCCAGATAAAGCCCTGTGATACTGTGTATGTAAAAATTCAAGAAAGCTTAACATGAGAGAAATGTTTCATGATGCTCTGTAAAACAGCTATAGAAGGGAGTAGTTATTTCCTTAACATATGTTAAGCTTACATTGAATATTGCATGTTTAGGTTTTATATAAAGATTTTTCTTTCCCAGTGTAGATCTATTTTCAGTAGGACTAGTGAGGTACTTAATCAATTAGAATTTGTTAAAGGCTGTGATACTGATAAGATAAAGGGGTTAATCTTTCATTTCAAAAACATAAAACTCACTTTTGTTATGCATGGAACAAAGAAGTTTTATCTAATCTGGTATTATTCTAAGGAAATTCACATTTAAGTATTGTACTTTTTCTTCTTTCCTTTTGGACCACTCATTCTGTGTCTGATAACTCTATCTCAATCCACTAGCCATGTCAAAGCAGCTTTCTTAGCTTCATTTGAATCATAAATAAATGGAAATAAATACACACTGTTGGTGTAGACCCAAATCTGGATTCAGAAACCTGACAAGATCTCTTAGAAGTAAATATATATCCAAACTGTATTTTTAGCCTCTGCAGTGTGAGTTTGATACCCAGCCAGGGAGCTATCCACATAGCACAGCAGACCTCTCCTGACTCGCCCGCTGTTCCCCTCAGCAGAGTACTTTGGTCTACCTGCCTGTTCTGTTCCCCACTCGGTCTCTGGTGAATCCTCTCAACTCCCACACCTCTGGCCTATACCCCAGATCTTGTAATCACAAATAAATAAATCTTTATATAAAAAGTAATAATGATATGTACCTTGTTTCAAGAATACGTTTTTATTCTGAAAACTAGCCATAATGTCACACACATATAAGTTAAAAGTATGAATTGGTCTTAAAAACATAATTTATTTCTCATTTTTCTGTTTGCATTTTTCTGTTAACATCTATTACAGTAGTATCCATCCAACATAATTATTCTGTCTTGTAATGTTCATTCATCTTTTTTTAGCATCCAGAAGACTGGAGTAAAAAAAAAAAAAAAAAAAAAAAAACAATTCTAAACAGAAAACTAAAGTAATAGCTAAATCACACTACTTAAGTAATAAAACTCTGATTAGCTATCTTAGGACCATATAGGAAAGGGTAGACTTAACTATATTTCCAAGGTACCTATACTATAGTATACTACCTCTTACATCAATTTATAGAACACTTTTTAAAATGCCCTAACTGCTCCCAAAGAGTATATTTGATTTCCACTGTATAAGCTATAGAGTATATAGCATAAAGACTGGTAGAAATAATTTGATTAAGTCAGATATTATCACAAAAGAAAAGGTGAAACAGTCAACTTAACAAGAAGAAAATTAATTTTCAAAGTGACATTCATTCTTATAAAACAGAGTAAGAAATGAATATTTTATCTGAACAATCATTTTACAATCTAGTGTTTATGAAGGTTATCAAATTTGGTCTGCATAAAATTCATACTATTACAATTTTAAAAAATACGATGCTAAGAGTCCAATATGTGCCAGATATTTTACTGATAATTTATACATCAGTCTTTTCTATCTTTATCATGAGTGTTTTATTATGATAATTTTAAAAGATGAGGAAACTGAAGCTTAAAAGAACTTGAAAAAATTTACCAGTTATCCACTGTAAAATTGTCCAACTAGAATTCAAAAAGAGTTGAATCTGATTCCAAAGTTCACTCAATGGAATTCCAAAGTTCAACCATAAGAAAGAACAATCCACTTTGGAGGGGATCTTCATATAAGAAATTTCAAAATAGTATAAGCAGTAGAAAAATGAGATATTATAGTGCAATGTAAACATACATGTGTATGCATATATATTTATATTAACATGCATATGTATACTTATATTAGTAAAAACAGAATGACAATTTGGTGCATCTGCAAAGACATTGTGATGTAGACGAAAGTGATAGTTAGCACCTGAGTTATCATATCTTTCCTGATATTGCTAGTTCAGAATTAGGCTACTATGACATAAATGCTGGGCCCAGTTTTCTTATTCTAAGCTGTCTGCTTATTCCTACTTCACTTCAACATGTGCTTTTACCACATAGACAATTTTCAGCTCAAATAAACTTTTAAAAATACATCATTTGTTTACATTTCTTCTTTGTAAAGTCCCTAGGAGGTTGAAAAACTAGTGAAGACCTCATTAACCTCAGAAGTTATTTGTCAAGATGTCAGCTGCGGTTAAGTATAATAAGCCTTCATTATTTGCCTCCACTGTACCTAACAATGCCCAATGTTGCAGAGATTCAAAGAAATGAAGACAAAAAGGACTCACCCACTACCATACCACAGTTTATGTAGTTTGTTATGATGTGGTTATATTTGCAGTTTTTTCTTTTTTTTTTCTGGATTTCTTTTTTATTATTATTATTATTATTGTAAATTTTATTTTTATATTCCCCACACAATTGCAACCCCCTTATTTTGACCCCAATCCCTCCTTTCCCCGCCCCTCCCCCCAAAGTGGTTCATAGCTGTTTGTTGATTTTGATTTTTTCTTTCTTATAGCTATTCTTTTTCCTGGTCCCTTATTTAGGTTTTCTAGATTCCTGCTATGAGTGAGACCCTCCAGTATTTTTCTTTTTCTTTCTGGCTTATTTCGCTGAGCATGATCCCTTCCAGCTCCATCATGTTGCTGCAAACTGCATGTGTTTATCTTTTTTGAATGCTGAGTAATATTCCATGGTGTATATGTACCACATCTTCTTGATCCAGTTATCTATTTTTGGGCATTTGGGTTGTTTCCAAAGCTTAGCTATTGTAAACAGTGCTGCTATAAACATAGGGGTGCAGGTGCTCTTTGGGATTAATGTTTCTGTGTCCTTTGGGTAAATACTTAGGAGTGGAATTGCTGGATCATATGGAAGCTCTATCTTTAGTAGGTTGAGGAATCTCCACACAGCTTTCCATAGTGGTTGGACCATTTTGCACTCCCACCAGCAGTGCAGGAGAGTTCCTTTTTATCCACATCCTTGCCAACATCTGTTGTTGCTAGTTTTTTTAATATGTGCCATTCTCACTGGTGTGAGATGGTATCTCATTGCAGTTCTGATTTGCTTTTCCCTGATTGCAAGTAATGTTGAACTTTTTTTCATATGCCTGTTGGCCATTTGCATTTCCTCTTTGGAGAAGTTTCTTTTTAGCTCTTCTGCCCATTTTTGACTGGATTATTTTCTTTGTTTTTGTTGAGTCTCATCCGCTCTTTGTAGATTTTTGTGATCAGTCCTTTATCATTAGTGTTGTGTGCAAAATGTTCTCCCAGTCGGTGGGGTTTCTCTTGGGGTTTCTCTTTGTTTTGATTGTTGTCTCTTTTGCTGTGCAGAAGCTCTTTAATTTGATGTAGTCCCAGCTGTTTATCTTTGCCTTCACTATCACTGCTTTGGGGGATGCATCTGTAAATATGTCTTTGAGGTGCATGTCATGTAGTGTTTCACCTATATTTCCTTCTATATATTTTATGGTTTCAGGTCTTATGTCTAGTTCTTTAATCCATTTTGAGTTGGTTTTTGTGCATGGTGTGAAGTAGTAGTCAAGTTTCATTCTTTTGTATGTAGCTACCCAGTTTTCCCAGCACCATTTATTGAACAAACTTTCTTTGCTCCAGTGCATATTGTTTGCTCCTTTGTCAAAGATTAGTTGACCATAAATCTGTGGGTTTATTTCTGGGTTTTCTATTCAGTTCCATTGGTCCATGTGTCTGTTCTGGTTCCAATACCATTCAGTTTTGATTATTATGGCTTTGTAGTATAGTCTGAAATCTGCGAGAGTGATGCCTCCATTCCCCCTTTTTTTTCAAGAGGATTTTGGATATTCAGGATTTTTGGTGGCTCCATATGAATTTCATCAATATTTTTTTCCTATTTCTTTGAAGAATGACATTGAAATTTTAATTGGAATAGCACTGAATCTGTGGATTGCTTTTGGTAGGATGGCCATTTTGATAATGTTAATTCTTCTGATCCATGAGCAGGATTGTCTTTCCATTTCTTTGTGTCTACTTCTATTTCTTTTAACAGTGTTTTATAGTTTTCTTTGTGTAGGTCCTTTACTTCTTTTGTTAGGTCGATTCCAAGGTATTTGATTTTTTTTTGTTTCAGTAATAAAAGGAATGATTTCTTGATTTCTTCTTCTTCAGATTTATTGTTTGTGTAAAGGAAGGCTACTGATTTTTGTGCATTGATTTTGTATCCTGCCACTTTACTAAACTGATTGATTAGTTTAATTAGTTTTTCTGTGGAGTTTTTGGGATTCTCTATGTATAGTATCATATCATCTTATATTTATAGATTTTTTTTTCTCTCCTTTTTCTTCTCTCCTTTCCCTCTATGCCTCCTGACCCACACATAGTCCTTCTGCTTTCTCTTCTTTTGTAGGATTGGGTAAATCTAATAGCTTGGTGTGTGAGAATTAAAACATGAATAATGTAAGCCTGATTGTCCAATTTGCAGTGAAAAATCTGTACAGTTACAGCATATTGCAAATTATTCTACTCAAGCACCTAAAGTTTCAGCCATCTAAAATTTTTCAAGTGCTACATGTTTTAAAATATTAATGTATTGTAATTAAGTGACCTAAGAGAGGCCCTGAGTACCATCATTTACAAATGTGATCTTAGGTAAAGTTCAAGTAAATATACAAGTATAGAGATAGATAATAGATTAAAGATTATATCCTGACATTTTTGATGTACCCAGATTTATATGCAAAGTTCTAATTAATTTTAATGAAAATTTTATTTATATATATGTTTATACACTTCTTTTTTATTTGAAACCACTGCCTTATAGTGCTTTCTATCATAACTAATGTTCAGTTAAAGCTTTTAAACTGCGTCTCCACAGCTAAGGGAATCTGGGAGAGTAACTACATTCAAAGCATTCAGATAGAGTCATCACTTGCTACAACTATTCCAGCCTGTATATCCCATGTTTTAATTCTCTCATTTGCTTCACAATTGTTTTATTTCTAGAGTAGTTTACTTTTTTCCCCCTCTCAATTCCCATATTATTTGTTTTAATATATGAACTGAGATTAATTGTAGTTCTACTTTATGTACCTTCATGGAACAATTGTATGACTTTTCCTTAATTCCTTGAGGTTTCATTGCTGCTTTTTTTTTTTTTTTCCCTATCCCTTATTAAATAGGAGGAAAGGTCCTTTGTGCATGGTCTGAATTGAATATGTGTATTTGTCCCAAGTTTATATGTTGAAATCCCAACCCCCCAGAGGTGATGGTATTAGCAAATAGGGCTTTGGGAAGTACTTAAATTGTAAGTATAGAATGCTGGTAAATGGGATTACTGTCATATAAAGGGGGTTCTAGAGAGTTCTCTGCCACCTACAACATGTAGAGATACAATGAGAAATCTACTACCTTGACAAGAGCCTTCATCCTACCATCTTAGCACCCTGTCCTTCCAAGGCTCCAGAACTATGAGAAATAAGTGTGTTTATTACTATTCTGTCTGTAGTTTTTTGTTGTGACAGTCCAAATGAACTATGATAGGCTCTTGGATACTACTAAGAGCTATAATCTGGGCTGTCTGAAGTGCAGTTTCCTGGATCTCTTAACTGGAGGTCAAACCACAGTTAAATGTAGGTGCCCACCCATGCAGCTGAACTAGTGAACTGTCTGAAATCCTACCCATGTATTTCAGCTGAGTAGATGTGGAATTGTAATATAAATGAACAAAACTAGTATTATCAGGTTGATACAAAACTACAGAATGTAACTGACACAATATGTGTGCCTATGAAAGAGACACCTTTATATGCAGGGGGAAATGAAAATATACAGTGAGTAGTTTGAAGTAGAAAATATTTTAATTAAAATTATTTAAATTGCTCCTCAAAGCTTTCTCTGAACTGCACTAAAGCAAACTATCATACTTCATGTGTTTGGAGTTTCCACTTTATTAGCTGCTGCCTTTGCATGTTGAAATCAGGGGAACTCTTCATTTATTCCTCTTTTCCTTTTGGTCACTTAGAAAAGAAAAGGGGACATGGAGAACTGACTGAAACATAGATTATTGTTATGCTCTGACAGCTTTTCCTATTGCTTTGTCCACCTTCCCATTATTTGGTTTTTGGTATTTACCTCCAAGTCTTAAAAAAAAAAATGCCTAAACAAAAATATGCACATGATGTTTTTAACAACTTTAATCAGAATTATTAAAACTTGGAAGCAAGCAGGGGTTTCCTTTAGTCAGTGAATGGATAAATAAACTGCAGTACATCCAAATGAAGAATATTATTCATCAGTAAGAAGAAACGGTCTATGTTATATGTCAAAGAGTTTGTTTAATTTAGCATAAAATGGAAATATAAAAAGGTGCCCATATGTGAAAAAGATGAATTTTTATTCATATATAGCAAGAAATGCAGAACTTCAGAGACAAACTATGCTATGTATACCATGAGATTGGTAAAACTCTTAAAAATATATAAACATGTAATAGCAAGTATATGATGCTATATTTCTTAATCATATGCATTTGTAAACCAAAGTTACCTTAATAAAAAAATGCAAACAGTGAAAAAAATCAGAACATTTGATACTTTTGTAGGAATTCAAAATATTTCAATTCCTCTAAAATATAATTTGGCTTTTCTATTAAAACTAGACCTTCTGTGTATGCCTCTGAGTTTGAACAACAATCCTGCCCCTCATTATATGGCATAGAGTAACTCTTGCCTTTCCTGGAATTATTTTCCTGCTTTCTCCATGAATTTTCAATTTAGTAAAATTCAGGAGGAACAATTATGTCTTTTGGGAGGCTGCCAGAATTACTTTCTAAAGTTTCCAGGTGGTATTTTCTGGAAGACAGATTGTTGTCTCCCTATAATGTACAGGTTTCTTAATTCCTGCCGTTGTGCTTAGATATTTGACTTTTTTGGTGGCAAAGAAGCTTCTGGTCTTATGTGAGGAGATTTTCTCTAACACTAGCACTCCACTTAACACTGACAAAAATACTGACTTTCTAAACTCTACTCATGTTCTTTTAAAAATGTCTTCTTTTTAAATTTACATGTAAGACAGCCTGTCTACAGTACCAAAATATTTAAAAAAATAAAATAGCACGTTCTGTGGGAAAAGGGTGATTGTTAAAAATGCTTGGCAGTGAACACTTGATAATTCCAAGCAATGCACTCATTAAACAAACCACTTTATAGAATATTTTGAAAGTAGCTTTTGTTTGGAAATTTTCAAGTATATTTTAACAATTCTGTGTACTTCAATAGTATTAAGGTGAAAGGGGGGGCTTCCCTCGTGGCACAAAGGGAATCACTATGAAGCTATGTGCAGACACTGAGATATCAGCTTGAACCCCAGCCAAGGAGCTGACACACATGGCACAGCAGACCTCTCCTGTCTCTCCCGCTGCTCTCCTTAGCAGTGTATTTCAGTCAATCTGCCTATTCTGTGCCCCACTCTGTCTCTGGTGAATCCTCTCACCCCCTCACCTTTGGCCTGCACCCCGGCTTTTGTATGCATAAATAATTAAAATAAATCTTTTTTTTAAAAAAAAGAGTGAAAGGGATAGATTTTTATATATAACAGTGGTAAACATCACACTTACTAAATTTCATTTTTAATCTACCAGATAAAAATTGTAGTGACAGTTGAGTAGGACTGAAGAGCACAGATTTGAAATCAGAATATAAGTCTTCATTTCCTGTTATAGGTTGGACTTTTTTTTTTTTCCTCCACATTATGTTTATTGAGGTAAAGTAGGTTTATGTCATTGTATCTGTTTTGGCACTTGCAGGTGTAAACCTCTCCAAAAGGTATATTTTCAAACTATGTATACCAACAGTGCCTCGATAATCTGTCACATGTTTCTTTGGGTCCATTTCCTCCCCAATATTCATCCCACCACCTGCTCCCTCTGGTTGTCTCAGTTTTGCAGTCAAATGTTAGGGGTTTATTATTGGTTTGGTTTTAATTAACACTTGTTATGTTTCTATATATTTTGCATATAAGTGAGACCATCCAGTATTTATCTTTCCTTCTGACTTATTTTACTCAGCATTATCCTGAGCAGTATTCCAGTGTGTGTGTGTGTGTGTGTGTGTGTGTGTGTGTGTGTTATTTTTTTCTGATCCAGTCCTCTGTCCTTTGACATTTTTAAGCCAAAACCACAAATAGTGGCAAAGAAACTAATCACATTGGGTGTAAGCTAATTTAGGTGTACTTTTGAACCATTTACGATTGTAAGCTGGCCATAAATATTTCAGGGAAAATAAAGGAATTTTTCAACATAAAACTTTTGATTCAATATACGGCTTTGCAATCACCAATTACTCCATAGTCTATCCATTTTAAAGATTATCTTCCTCCTCTCTGGTGGCCTAGGGGTTAAGTCAGCGCTATCATTGCCACGGCTTTAGTTTGATCCCTGGTTCGGGAGCTAACCCACATATGATGCAGCAGACCTCTCAGACTTGCCTGCTGCTCACCTTAGCAGTCTTTCAGTCAATCTGCCTGTTCTGCTCCCCACTCTGTTTCTGGTGTGTCCTCTCACCTTCTGTACCTCTGGCCTACACCCTAGTTCTTCTATGCAAAACATAAAAGAAAGTAACATTTTGAAAAAAGAAAATGAGACCTTATGAAAAAAAAATGGTTATCTGCTGCACACAGTTGTCATTTATTGCTCTATATATTATCCTCACAAATCTCAATGGCCATTTTGCCTATAAATGCGCCTATAATATAATAGGAGGCTCAGCTTACTTAAAAAAAAAAATCATGTGCATGGTTATATCTCCTGAAAGTGAAAAAAAATGTAATCTAAATAAAAAGAGGAAAGAAGGAAGAAAGGAAAGGGAAAATAATAGTCTTCTTATAATGAACTGAAATTGCAAACTTCAACTATGTTTGCATGTGTAAGCAATTTAAAAAATTCATTTTAGGTAAATTTTATTCCATGAAAGGTAAAATTCTGTATTGAGGATCTTTATATATTTTTTATCAGCCCTCCCCCCCAAACACACACATACACACACACATTCTCTCTTAAAACATTTTTCTAAATTGGATTTTTGTATCAAGCACAACAAAGCACTCAATAGAGCTGGGTTAAAGACCTGGGTCCTTGGTGGTTCCCTTTATCTCTGTTGTTCCTGAACCTTCACATGTTATCTCCTTTTCTTAACTTATAATCTGGCTGATGAAGCACCCTTGACTGTCTGTGACTATTTTTTTGGCACACGTGGGGCTTGGTTCTTTGCCTGACTTTCCAATTCAACCTTGTAAAAGATGACTCAGTCCATTTCCGTAATATTGTCATTTCATAGCTCTCTCAAACCCATTGAAACATATGCCTCAGTATTTGACCCTATAGTTATTCTTACAGTATTCCTTATCACAAAAGCAACATTATGGTGGGTGTGCAGGTTTTTATTTCAGTCACCCATTACATGTGAGTACGTTGTAATTCCTGTGCTATAAAGATTTGTGTGCCTGAAATACATACCATTCTGCACTAAAATACCCTGCATGTGGAAATGAAAGTAGCTGGAAGGATCAATGACTGAAACTTGGCTCTGTCCATTTACAATCATCAATCGTAATGAAACTAGGACACATGACTATAATTAAGGATGTAATAAAATAATGATATAATGAGTGATGTAAAACAGTAAAGGGACTAAGCCTAAAGGAGCAGCTCACTATGGAGGCTCAGGAAGATCACCTGAGGGACGAGCACATCTGGGGCAGTCTTTCAAATGTACTAAGTGTTTACACGGGAATATTTATAAATGGTATTTAGGCAGGAATTCATAACACCTCCAGGAAACACAGTTGGTTCAAATTTAGCATAATTATTTAACCTATGTAGTAAACAGCAGAAAGCAAAATGGGATAGATAGGTCTCAGGCATATTGTAAAACAGTAAGAGTTCCAGATTATGTTACCGAAAAAGATCTATAAATATTTTGCAAATGAAACAATTCAAAGATTTTGTACCCCCCTCTTTCAATATAGAATTTACTAAGAATACTACTTTTAAAACAAGTAAAATGTTAATAGTGCAAATGTGAATTCATGTAAGAGGATGCATTTATTTATTTATTTATTTCTGAGATTATAAACAATTGTCCTTCACAGGTATAGAAAACAAAATTCCATTTGTGTCTCTTTCTTCTAAAATAAATTTCTTCATTTTTATAACATAATGAGAACATACTCTGAATAGAATCTGATTAGAAGAAAAATGTTGATTGCTACTATAGACCAAATGTCTATGTTCTCCCAAAGTTCAAATGTTTGAAGGGGAAAGTTAGAAAATGGGCATAGGTATTCAGTTAGGAACAGAGTCCCCCAAGCCCCAAGTCCATTTATTAGCCTGACTGAGTAACAAGCACAGACTAGAAACCTCCTCTATGCCCACCAATTCAATTTTAAAAAATGCGATGTTCAGAACACCAACATATAACACAATAGCAACGGACCAAGGATGGTTTTGCAATGGTAGACTGGGTAAAGTAGGAAAAATCAGTAAGTCTTGGTAGCCTAAGTGTTCCCCATAGGCACAGCCAGTCAGCAACAGACAAAACTTGGAGACACCCCATGGCCAAACCTCCGATCATTGCCCACTGTCCCTTATAAGCACCTGTACCTTATAAGTACCTTATAAGCACCTTCTCATCACCTCAACTGGCTACTCATTTGGGACACCTCTCTTCTTGGAGAGCTTTCCTGTCCTTATTCCTACCTATCAATAAATCTCTTGCTTTACTGTAACTTGGATATCCAGGTTGAATTCTTTCCTCGACAGACAAGAACCAAGAAAGAGCCTGTCTGGGGTCTTCAGACTCTGGGCCTGCTCCCGGAGTTCTACTTATGTTGAACCTAATCCTACATTTAATATTTGGACGTGGGGTATTTAAGAAGTGATGCACTCATAAGGGTAGTACCTCATAAACGAGATTATTTCCATTATGATGGAGAACCCTTAGTACTTCTTGATGTCTTCTGTTATGTGTGGATACAGCAGAAGAGAAATCTCAATGGGCTAGGAAGTCCCCCACTCACCAGAAGAAATATGACTGAGTCTTGACCTACACTTCCTATGCTCCAGAAGTGAGGGAAAAAAATTGTAGTTTTAGTCTCCCAGTTTATTGTACTTTTTAGGAGCCTGAATGGAGTAAGACTTGCCACTTGGATATTCCTTCAGATTCTATTGAATATGATTCTCAAAATTTTAGGCAGATCTTATTAAGCAATGAGATTATGAAAGCAAAGACCGCATAATAATAATAATAACAGCATTGTAACTCAAGAACTGAGAACTACCATCTCTCTTCTCTCTGACATCTCTCTTTCTCTCTAGTCTCAATCTTTACTCTCATTCTCTCTTCTCCTCTCCCCTCTCCTTCCCTCTTTCCACACACACATACAAATACCTGCATGCACATAGAAAATGGTAAAGCTACCATTTGCTACTTGTTCAACATATCTAAATAAGTAGTTTAGCATCAAATATGGATGTTACTTTCTTTAAAATCAACATTTTTATCATTGATAGATTGTCACTTCTTTCCTCCAAGTTAAAAATACTCTCTTAAAATAATGGCTTGTTGAAGAAATGCTATAGATATTCATTGTTATAAATATGAATAGTGCTGTTGCAATTCAACTGTTTGTGAACAATTTCTGATAATCATTTCTCACTAAAAGCAATTACAGCAACTCATTTTCTTTCTTACAGACTGAAAAGATATTTCTGAACACCTTGAAAATTAGTGATTTTAAATGCCTTATTAACATGAAAATAGGCTAATACTAAAAAGAAGCATAAATACTTGACAATGAAGATTTTGATGTTTTGTTATTTCTGCACGTTACTTTAATCTAGGCTATAATATCTTCATATGAGGATCAAAGTTTTGTAAGCTCTGACATTTATTAAAATTAGAGGTATATACTATACAAAATTGCAAATGCAAAATGAAATACATGACCTTGGAAGGACCAGTACAAATGAGATATATTGAAGTTAAATTTTGTTAAATTTAGGGAAAATTCATCCTAGCACCCACTCAAAAATGTGGTCACTTTATTTTCACTATGCACAAAATTGTGCTAATATTTTCTCTGAATCCCTCTGATCAAAAATTTTTGAGGAGGACTAAACTAGTTACATATCCTATATTTTTGATAAGAGTACTCCTTATCACCAAGAGTTTGCATATATTACTTTTAAGGTGGAATGGTGGTCAGTCAACATGAATCCAAATGTTGCAAATGTGAATGTTCTTACCCTTAATTTATTTTTAAGAAATATCCACTGAAAAGGATTTTCCAAAAAAAAAAAAAAAAGAAAGAACCCAACATAGTATATTTACTTTCAAATGACTGTTTTACTTATTACTTAGTTGTGTATGAACTCAACTCATTATCATTTTTATTGAAAACTGTACTATATTTTGTTTCTTCATTTTAACGCACAACACATTCTATTTATTTGTCCAATTTCCTGACAAATGACATCATGACCTTATATAAAAACAAGATTCCTAGAGTGATTACTTGGCATTCCTTGATGAAAGAGTGTGGCAGGAAAAAAATTACTTCTAGTTGATTTTAGAATTTTGTTTGCTGGCTTGTCCATTTCTTCTGTACTCAAAAATGTCTCTGTTCTTTGCCTGAGCATTACATCCAATCAGTGTCAGGCAAAAGCTTTTTCTGAATTGAAACTGAATTGAGTTACCCTCCTTGTCTGTATTTCCTACTTTATTCAAAAGTTCTCTGAAGAGAGGATTTAGTTGTTTCTTCAGTCTTTCAGCTTTTTAGTAACAGAACGTTTTTCAAAATTTTCCTCAGTTTTCCCAATCACTATTCAAATTCATTTCTTAGAGTCTCACAGTTAGAAACACAGGTAGTACCTCATAAGGTGCCCAGGGATTCTGATGAGTCCATTATCACCAGTCCAATTAAAAACCCACACACATAACAAGGACTGCAACAAGAATAATCAACGGAGTCCATAAAAATATCTATCTTGAGACTATGAATTGAAGTTCTCTGCATGATTTATGTTTTTTAAATTCACATATATTTATAAATACATAAAAGTAGTGACATGACACTCTCAGTAAGAACTGAGATCTTTTGGCAGTAAACATATTTTTGCAAAGTTGAGTCTATTTGCTTTTAATAATGCAAAGATGACATTTAAAAATTAATTTTAAGATGGATATGGCATTTTGTATTTTAAAAAAATCCTGAACAATTTCACTACCTGTTCAAAACACCAACATTTAATAAAGGTTAAACAGCTTTCTTTGGTAAATGGCAAATTGCATTGATCTCATTTCAATTTAATTTAATGCAATTCAATGAGTACAATTAAGCATTATTTATTTCACTGGATTGGATGATGGGAAATTCCTATGATGTTGACTATCTTTCTAGATTATTATATTTTGGGAATGCAACTAAAATAAATAAAATTAAAGCAGAATTTTGAGGAGTATTTTATTGAATCTTTAAAAAGAGTCATTTTTAAAAAAAGTTAGAGCACACTATGTGTTAGAATACTGCACCCTGAAAATGAGAATGCTCACTCAAAAACATTAATAGGAGAAAGTTTCTAAATATATGTATTAAAAGATTAAATTATCTTATACTAATGGATTTTAGATTTATGTATATATAACACTTATTTTATCTTAATAGAGATAAACTTGATATATAATTATGTATAAATTTAAGGTATACATCGTGTTGATTTGGTACCTACATATTACAATAGCATTAGCCATTGGTGTGACCTAATATCTTCATGACCCCACACAATTATCATTTTTGTGTGGTAATAATGTTTAAGATACAGTCTCTTAGCAGCTTTCAAGTACATATTACGATATTGCTAACTATAAAAACAATTTGTACATTAAATCTCTAGAAGTTATTCAGTGAACTGCAGGTTTGCATGTTCAGATCATTATCTCCCTGTTCCCCTACTCACAGCCCATGAAACCACCATTCTACTCACTTTTTCTACAAGTTCACTATTTCTACAAGTTCAGCTACTTTAGCTTTCACACATAAATGATACTATACAGCATTTATCTCTCTTTGTCTGATATCTCATTTAGTTAGCATTATGTCTTCAAGGTACATCCATATTATTTCAAATAATAGGACTTTCCCTTCTCATGGATAATATTTCATTGAATAAACACACACACACACACATACACACACAATCTTCTTCATCAGTTCATATGTTGATGGACAATTAGGGTGTTTCCATACCTTGTCTATAGTGAATAATCCTGCAATAAACATGACTGTGCAGATATATTTTTTGACACCTGATTTTCTTTCATTTGACTATATACCCAGAAGTAGGATTTCTGGATCAATTATTAGTTTCTAATTTCCCATGTGACTGCACCAAATTCCATTTATGCCAGTAATATACCAGTAGGATTCTCTTTTCTCTGCATCATAACCAACAATTTGTTATCTCTTGTCTTCTTGATGATAACCATTCAAACAGGTTTGAAGTAATATCTCATCTAATTGTGATTTTTGATTTACATTTGTCTGATGATTAATGAAATCTGCTGACAGCCAACTGGGGATTCCTTTGTAGAATACAATGTTTTTTTTTTCTCTTGTTGTCTTTGTGAGTCTCTTTGTTGTTGATTTTTGACAATTGTATTATAATGTCTTGGAGAAGATAACTTTAGATTGAATGAATGAGGTGATCTATCAACTTCATAAACTTAAGGATGCAATCTCCCCAGGTTTCAGGAATTCTCAGCTATTATTTATTTAAATAATGTTCTGTCCCCTTCTCTCTCTCTTCTTTTTCTGGAATTTCAATGTTTCCGATATTACTTCGTTTGATAATGTTTCATAGACCATTCAGATTTTCTTTTCCTTTTTTTTTCCCATTCTTTCTCTCTCTCTCTCTCTCTCTCTCTCTTCTGGCTGGGTTATTTCAAGGTTCTGGTCATACAATTCACTGATTCTACGTGATCTGATCTGATGTTGATTTTATCTATTAAATTCTTGATACATTCATTGAGTTTTCAGTAGCAGAATTTTTGTTATTTTTTATGATTTTTGTTTTAGTTTGTTGTTAAATTTCTCTTTTTAGTCTTGAAGCATTTCCTTTTTTATTTCTTTCTGTAACATCAAGCTAAACTGGAATGCTTAATATCAAAAAATCAAATTCTTCCAACTAGTTTTTTGAAAAATGTATTTCAACTTTTAACACTTACTGTCACTTAAAAAACAGAAGGGGTTTTCTAGACAAAACATTTTGAAATTTAAGATTTTTTTCAGACCCTAACAAGACTTAGAAAATTATATGATAATTTCAATTTCAATGAGATGAAACTTTAGTTGACTATTTTCTAAAATCATAGATATATGACCTTAAAAGCTATTGTATTACATGTTACTTTAAAAATGGGAAATATGTTTTATAATTAAAATATGTTACAGAAATAAAGTATGTTATTAACTTAATTTCCCCCCATACACACACACAGACCACCACCACACCTCCCACAAATTCCTGTGTCAAAGTCCTATGTCCAGTGTCCAAATTTGGAGACAGGACTTTAATGAGAGAATTCAGGTTAAATGAGGTCCTAATCAAAGCGGATAAGGAGAGTAAGAGACCATGTGCACACACTGCAGAAAGTTCATATGAAGACCATTTACAAACCAGGAGCAAAGGTCAAACCCTGTCAGATCTTCTTGAACTTCCATCCTCTGAATTATAAGAAAAAATAATTATATATTGCTTAAGAAAACCAGTCCATGGTATTTGGTTATTGAGTGCTGAAGTGACTAACAGAGTACTTAAAATAAATATTTTACTTTTACATGTACGATGTTCAAATTTTGAAAAAACCCTATGTTGATTACATGAATCAAATCTACTAAAGTTACAGAAAAAGCCTTCATTACTAAGATTATCAATGACTTCCCAACAACAGTGTTTATTATTATACATTATTAACTATACAATACTTTATATTCAGCATAAAAGTTTTGCTTTAATTTTTTTTAGCATTTGAGCTATTTTTACTGCAAATGTTTGATTTTTTTCTTTCATTTTCTTGAAATGGGTAATTTCTCAAAGAGAGTATATGAGATACTGAAGAAAGTGAAGATGGGTCAAGTTGTTACACAACAGCAAGAGCTAGAAAACAGTTTTAATTAATGTCAGAATCTCACAAAATCATTTATTTATGATAAAGAATTGACAGTTACATTGGATATAGAATAATTTTAGAATTAATTTTGGGCTCTTACAGAGTTACAGTAAATCACCTAGGACCTAAAGATCAGAAAATTTCTTCAAGAAACATGTAAAAAATAATGCCAAAATGTACTCAAATCAGAAGTATACTCGTACACTCTTCAGATATTGTGAAAATAAAATTTTAAACTCAAACCATTATTCTTACTGAAAAATATTGAAAGATAATGCTATTAAATTCAATCGTGCATCTTGAAAATAAGCTACTGCATTAATCATGGTTTTTGATGTATCCAAAAACTGGGTTTTTTGGACTAAGTTTACAAATTTGAATATAAAATTTGAAATGTGACCAATTCAAACTATTTCTGGTTTACTTTTTTTCTCAGTTACATCTATACAAAGGTCAAACACATGTCTAATTAAAGAGAGAAATGTCTCGCAGAACTAAAACAAATTCACAAAGCAACACTTCTCACCAACTCATATTTTACCAGTCCAGGAAAGCTGGGCCAATACTCGTTCATGTAGCATAGTGATTGAAATAAAGCTAGAAGTTTTACCCATGAGTAGATAATGTTTGGGGAAACTTATTATCCACTTTGCAAGAAATGGCACAGAAAGCAGAGCAAGAATTTTGCAGACTGCCATTTTTTCTGAAAACAGTCTATTACCTCAGAGAAAAAAGAATGCCTTTGCTTAGAAGTGTGTGTTACTTTTTTATCTTCTATGTTTCCATTTCATAAATGTAGGTCAAATTTCAGGGCAAAGAATACTAACTGGGCTTCAGGGTATTTTGGTTGTGTTTTTAAATCCTACAGACAAGGTCCGATTAATAATTACAATTTTGTTTTTCATTTTTCAAAGGAAAACTGTAGATTTTTCCTTCACAAATATGATAAGACCAAAGAGGCACAAATACAAAAAGAGATACAGATTTTGCACAAAGCAAAACACAAACTATCTTTGCCTCAATGAAGTAGTAAGTTTATCACCTTGCCTTTGGAAAATGTGTTTTGTTTTTTTTTTTTAGAGATTTATTTATACAAGAACCAGGGTACAGGCCAGATGCGTGGGAAGTTAAGAGAATTCACCAGAGACAGAGTGGGGAACAGAACAGGCAGACTGACGAAATACACTGCTGAATGGAGCAGCAGGCGAGACAGGAGAGGTCTGCCGCGCCATGTGGGACCCTCGCCCCCTAGCCGTTGCTGGCCAGTCCGGAGGGAACACGCGCAGCAGAGGCTGCAGACAGCTTCATAGCGCTGCGCTCAACCTCCTGCACCACCAGGGAGGCTCAGGGAGAATATTTCTTAAAGTCACACATCGTCAATTATACATGAGATGGAAAAAGGCAAGCATCTGTTAAGCATATCTCGGTTGTCTCAATTTATAAGTCCTTAGACTCCAGCAGTGACCAAATTCTTTTTCTGCTAGACAGGCAAAAGAAATGCATGTAATTAATAGTTTCTGCCCAAGAGAAAGACCAATGAAAGAGAAAGTACTGATATAAAAAGTGGTCTTTTTTCTCTCTTTCTTTTAGGTGTTTTTTTTTTTTTTTAAAGATTTATTTATTTATACAAGCACGGGTACAGTCAGAAGCGCGGGAGGGTGAGAGAATTCACCAGAGCCAGAGTCGGGAGCAGAGCAGGCAGAAGGACCGAAGTACACTGCTGAGGGGAGCAGTGGGCGGCAGGAGAGGTCTGCGCGCCATGTGGGACCCTCCTCTGGTGGCCGGGGAGCAGCCGGGGATCGAACCGGCGCTGCCAAGGCTGTGGGCAGCTTCGCAACCCAGCGCTCAACCGCTGCACCACCGGGGAGGCCCTCTTTTAGGTGTTTTTTTTCTTTTTTCTAGTAGATACTTGAGCCTCACCTAATTTCTTCTAATAGAAACAAACAAAGCAAAACTATATATATATATATATATATATATATATATATATATATGAATATATATATTCATACTGAGCTAGTGAAATAATACATTAGTTCTGTGACTCCATTTTAATAGAGAAAAAATAAGACAATATTTGACATGATGACAATAAAAACAATTATGTAATTTCAGAATTTACCAATGGCAATCAATATGGATGGCAAGGTTTCAGGCTCACATCAATTGCCCCCATGAGGAATCCTATGTATATTGACTCAGCTTGAGAATATATGTTTAACCCAGTGTACAGATTTGCGAGCAGCACTTTATTTCATTTACTTGCATCCATCACACACACAGTGCTTTATAATTTTTGATTACTGAGAATAACTAAAATAGGGACAAGGCTAAAATGAAATCACTGAAATAATTCTGTTTTAATACATATCTTAGAAAATTTTAACACGGAAACCTACTCTTCTTCCCTAAATAACCTGGTCATTATTTTCCTCTGATTTTAAAATGATTTATTTCCTCCTCATTTAAAATGATGTCACCCTGGGCCTCCCCAGTGACGCAGCAGGTTGAGCACAGCGCTGTGAAGCTCTCCTCAGCACCTGCAGCGTGGGTTTGATTCCCTGCTGGCCAGGGCAATTCCCACATGGTGCGGCAGACCTCTCCTGTCATGCCCGCTGCTCCCCTTAGCAATGCTTTTGGTCTGTCTGCCTGTTCTACTCCCTGCTCTGTCTCTCACCCTCCTGTGCCTCTGGCCTGTACCCGTACCCCAATGCTTGTATAAATAAATAAATGTTTAAAATAAACAAATAAATAAATAAAATGAAGTCACCCAAACTCTGGTTCAACTGAATTTTGGGGGAAGCTTAAAGCTCTCCTTTCCTTTACATGAACTTCATACACAATTGTTTAAGTGCAAGATTAGCCTCTAACATTTGATACTGATTAAGAAAAGAAAAAAGGCTTTACATGTGTCATTCTGTTTTTTTCTGAAAACATATTTTAAGTAGGAAGAACCTTTTCACATCATTCACATCTGTGTCCATTAGAGTCTTATTAATTAGAGCGTCTTATAAAAAAAAAACAATAAGGCTCCTTCAAAGACTGGTTTGGTAAATATGAGGTAGGGCTTGGGAGTCTGGAGTCTGTTCATGATGCTTAGCCAGATTTGGAGACAGCATATTAAATCACACCTTCAAATGGCAACTTAATGAATATGAGAATGGTATGGTTAACTGGATTCATTTATTACAATAGGATTTGTTGTGAATTTACTTGAATGCATATTTTGGTCAATTCAGGAGATTTTGCAGGTTGAATTAATAATAGGTAAGATGAGGTGAAGGAGGATCAGCTCTTACTTAGGATGCTGCATATCTGGTCACTGAGTCTAACTTCTATCCAAGTCCAAGGTTTCTCACTTTACAGAAGTCATTGTTATTGTAGAAAAGTAGATGACTCTAAACATTTTAATATATGGTTTTTCTAATGAAATATTAAGCATGAATCTGATTAGATTCAGATTCTTAGATGTGGCTTTAGTGAGAAAATATACTGGGAAAAATGTCTATAAATAAAACATCCTTTTAGGTTGTGCTTTTACTGCATTTATTAGATATACATCCACATATATTTTTAAACAGTGCTGTATTTTGTATGATATTTAATTTACAGAAAAGTCACATATGTATTCAGTAAAGATTAATAGGTATTAAAATCTGTCCCTTCTTCTACTCTCCACCTTAATTGAAGGTCTTATGAATATCTCAGCTAATTAGACCACAGTAAGTTTACACTGATGTGTTTATTCTAATCAATGTGCCTGAAAAAAGAGAAAAGTCACACTCCAAGTAACAGATGGCATCCTTGCTTGCAGGCAACTACAGTAGTTTAGCAAGTGTTTTATTTAACATTCAGCGTACCTGCTCCTACAAGTTCCAAGCAATTTTTTTTGTTTGTTTTAATTTTGCTTCACAGTTGAGTATCATCGCATTATTCTTTAAGGGTTCAGTTTGTTCTCACTGCTCATCTGTATCATGCTCAACTATTTTGTGTAACTAGAAAAATCTCAAAACAGGTGTTTAAAAATGCTGCTATTTTCCATTTGGCTCGCAAAAGGAGAACAATACAAACAGCCATTTTCTTCAGCTTTGGCTGTGCACCAGTGAGAAAGTGCCATAACAGAAGCAATCACTCAGAGAGAAAGTAACATGTATTCTCTCTTCTGGGAAAACAATAGGGTACTTGAAAGATGATTGGTTCATGGGACTAGCATTAGGAAAAGAAAATAATCAGAATCCAACTGTGAAGAGAATAAGGGATAAGGAACAGGTGACTATCCATATAGAGTGTGTATATAATACTGAATATGGATGTTTAGAGGACCCCATTTTCAGAGCGTCATCATGTTTTCGACCCTACTAATACCCATCAACAAGAGTGATCCTTGGCTTCTATCTCAAATTCTATAATTAATTCGCTGGGAAATCCCAATGGTTCTACCTTCGGATATCTCCTAAATATGGCTCTCTTTGCCAGTTCCTTATTAGCAAATTCTACCAGCATTAGTGCAATAGGCACAGAACTGGTCTATTGGGTCCCACTTTTGTCTCTTGAGCCAGTGAGGGAACGATTTAAGAGAAAACTGGGGAGTTATGTGCTGACAAAACCTTGAGAGAGAAAAGTCTGTGTGACAGCCTTCATTTTGAATTTTACTCTCACAGAAATGCTGAAATCTCTCACAGAAATGTTGAAATGCTGCTACCCAGGGTTAGACAACTAGAGGGAAAAAAGATAAATTTAAAATTTATTTTTAACTCAAAGATGGGTATAATAGCAGGGAATCTCACAAAAAATTAGATTGCATCTAGGAAAGCCATGTATAGGCTCACAACTGTCAACCTTAGAAGAAGAACAAAAGTAGTTCTACCTGTTACTTTCTGACTATACATTAAAAGGTCACACTACTTACATGGTAACTATCTATTATAGCTAGCATAATTCTTTTTTTTTAACTGACTTTTATTCTAAGTTCTAATATAAAATAGGAGAGACTATTAATTTCAAAACATTGGAAATTGCTATCGCTATAAAATACAGATTGTATGATATTTGGACAGTGAAAGATAATCATAAAAGTTCATATTCACTAAAATAATTTCACTGTAATAGTGAAGTAGATGAGTAAGTTATCTTTAAACTCTTAATATAACCAGTAATGACAAATTTGCTGTTTTGATACTGTAAGATAACCTGGGCTGACTGAGACTTAAATTTTGACAGATCATATCTATCTTTTTGTCTTTCCACATGTATGTGCTTTGTGTTTGTGTTGTGATATATTACATATATAACTACTATAAGTAGATATTGTTTTTATAACAACTAAAAATAGTTCAATTGTCTGAAATACATTGATTGACCTGTATTTCATTGACTTTCATAAAATAAAAATATTTTTTTAATAAATCAAACAGTTTGTCATTTATAAACAAAAAACAAGACAATATTTTTTTAATCATTTAAATTTCAACTCATCGATATAGACAGTATTCATAGCTTGATATATTTGATTCATATTTACAATTGTCTATTCTCAAATAAAAATAAAATAAACATACATACTGTGCTTTTTTTTTCTAGATTTATTTATTTAGTCTTGCCTAGAAGAACTGGGGTGTAGGCCAGAGGTGTAGAGGTGAGAGTATTCACCAGAGACAGAGTGGGGAGCAGAACAGGCAGATTGACTGAAATACACTGCTAAGAGGAGCAGCAGGTGAGACAGGAGAGGTCTGCTGTACCATATGTGGGTTAGCTCCCGGGCTGAGGGTTGAACTCAGGCTGCCCTGGTGGCCCATTGTGGTAGCGCTGAGACCCAATCCTTAGACCACTAGGGAGGCCCTACATACTGTGTTTTTTTGAAAAAATAAAATCATATTAAATACAACCATTAGAAACATCATTTTTTAAATTTCAAAAATTCGTAGTTATGTCTCTGATACACCCATAAAGATCTAACTTACCTTTTCAAACTATTATCCTGTTTTTTAATATGGCTGCATAATGTATTATTTAATTATTCCTCAATTATAGAATATTCAGTGTTTCTTTTTTTCTAATTATTTATACCTTTGAAAAGCATACTAATTTTAAGTGTGTGTGTATATATATATATATTCACTTATACATATAAGTATATATAAGTATATGCATATAATAGTATAATAGTATATGCATGTAATAAGTATAAGTATAATATGTATATTATACTTATAATATGTACATTATACTTATACTATATACTTATATATTACTATATGCCTATTATAACAATAATTATCATACTTATAATAATATACTTAGAAGTGCATTATACTTGTACATACATACATGCATGTATATATATATGAAAATAAATGGACAGGTAAGTATATAGATATAGAGTTTAAATAAGATAGATGTTATTTGCTCCTTATCTAAAGCAGCTTCTATTTATTTGAACTTATCTGAATTATTTCATAAAATTTTGTGCTCCTGTTTCCATTGCAGTCATTTGAAAATGATTTTTTCCCATTCTGTCATACTTCAATTGAATTACTTAATGTGAAATCATCAGTATCATTTTTACTCAAGCTTTATTTCTAATAAATAAATACATTAACTAAATTATCTTTCTGTGGAGATAATAGGTAAATAAAGTTAAACTGTAACTCTCTTCCTCTGAAAATATTGTGCATTTTAATGTTTATGTTGTAGACATTGGCATACGTAACAAAATTATAAATGAATATTCAGCTAGTGGAGTACCTAAGCACAAAAAATAAAGAAAATTTAGTTGAAACTCATTTTGATCATTAAATCTTGCCTTGAGTACATGATAATCAAGGTGAATACAATTTAAAACCATGAAAAGTTTCTTTAAAACCATTCTCAAAATTTTCACTCACTAAATTTTCTTTACTTTGCAAAGTTTTCCCCTCAGGTTTTAATGGTCATATAAATCTACTTGTTATCAAGTTCATATGCATTTTTTCTTTCATTTTATATTGCTTTTTCTCAAGTCCTTATAATTGCCAAGTCATTCTGAAGAAAATTCCTTTTGTTTCTTCTTCTGATCTTAATCTGCTACAGAAAATACCTAAGCATAAATTGAGGATGACAGCAGATGCTAAAAACCCTCATAAGATAATAATTTCTGTCTTCGTTGTATCGGTCATTAGAAATTACACTTTCAGTAGTTTATCTCATTTATCCTCCCTGATGGTTGATTTATTAAGGTGATAATCTTGGAAGTGATTCAGTTATTCTCTTGATTCAAGTATTTTACATGTGGACACTGCATAGCTGCACAGAAGCTTAGATTTTCATTTTAATTAAATAAAATATACATGCTTTTAAAACTAACATTTTAGTAATACAATACAGTCAAAGATATGGCAATGTTCATCAAATTTCTATAAATGAGGGAACAGTGAGCACATGAATTAATGCTTCCAATTTTTTCTTTTATTGCAAAAGATAAAAAATTTCAAATGAATTTTATCACATTTACTTGCAAATATGAATATAAAAATTTTATTCTAGACAGAAGGTTTGTCAATAAGGTTAAATGTCTTCTTTCATATATGAACAGAAACTTTAGCCATTTTTTCAACATGCAAATTATTAATATAAATGGGAGACATTAATAATAATAAACTAGGAGCCTCTCTGGTGGTGCAAGGGGTTAAGACACAACCTGTGAAGCTATCCACAGTCACTGCAACATGAGTTCGTTCCCCCACCAGGGAGCTACCCACATGTCACAGCAGACTTCTCCTGACTTGCCCGCTGCTACCCTCAGGAGTATATTTCATTCAATCAGCCTGTTCTGTTCTCCACTCTGTCTCTGGTGAATCCTCTCACCCCCACACCTCTGGCCTGTACCCCAGTTCTTGTATGCATAAATAAATAAATCTTAAAAAAGAAAAATAATAACAGTAATAAAGTAAAAATATGCATTGATAATAATTACAATAAACAAAAATCTTATTTATCCATAATGTGGTCTTTCTTATTAGATTTAAAAATCTAATTGATAATTATAATATTCTGCATTTAATACATATGTATATATAACTAATGTTCTTGATAAACATTTAAAAGTTGAGTTCTCTTTTTTTGGTAAATGAGTGGCCAGGTGATATTATATTAAATATATTAAATAAAGTTTCAAAATATTTCGAATACTTAAAGTACTAGATCAAACAGAACCAATATATTTTTCCAAAATATAGGATGAAAAATAATTATATAAAAGGAAAAAAAGCTCATTTCATTTCTTTGAATTTTTCCTAAGGAATTTAATTGGTAAATTAAATATTCAACTAATTAATATTGATTCTGGATCTTCATTGACAAATGAGGCAATTTTATTAAAGTTTGAATACTGGATGAAATAAAAGTTCATTAAATAAGTCAGGATTGATGAAGGGAATCCTTAGAAATTCAATAGCTTTCTGCTTTAAGTAATTCACTTTATTCTAAATGGAACTCTTGTTTTTATGAGTGAATTGTTAAGAACAGTTAACAAGCAAGTCTTAGGAAATGTAATTATGCAAATATTTACTGAATACTTCTCTTTAAGAGTCTCTGCTAGGCACAGCACAATATTTTGAGCGTGTTGTATAGATGGGATCCTAAAGTCACAATCTTAAAATTGTTACTATATTCAAGATCTAGAAGAACTCATAAAACTTAGCAAAAAGAAAACAAATAACCAAATCAAAAAATGGAGGGAAGAACTAGACACTGAGAGGTATGTGACCAAAAAAAAAAAAAAAGTTCATTATCACTTACCATTCTGGAAAATACAAATCCAAACAACAATGAGAACCCCCATCACACCATGAGAAAAGTCTAATATTAAAAGCACAGAAACAACAAATGTTGGTGAAGATATGTGGAAAAAGGGACAAAGGGACACTTACACATGATGGAGGTTCCACAGACTTTAAAGAGTAGACCCACCATAGGTTTTAGCAATTCCTCTACTGAGTGTTTACCCAAAAATGCCAAGACACTGATTCAAAGGGATATATGCACTCACATGTTTCTTGCAGCATGATTTACAATAACTAAGTTATCAAGAATACCTAGTGCCCCAGGCCAGATGAGTGGATAATGAACATGTGCTATATAAGCACAATGCGATAGTATTCAGCTAATAAAAAAAAAAAAAGATAAATGCCTGCCATTTGCAAAAATATGAGTAGAGCTAGAGGGGATTATGTCTAGCAAAAATGAGTCAGAAATAAAATATGACTATAGAATTAAGGCTACCAGAGAGGAAAGTTGGGGTGTAGGTGCAAAAAGGGTATGGGGCACAATGAACTGGATGGAGGATTATCAGTGCCTCGGTGGCGGTGTGGTGTGGTAACATACATCTGAAGAGGTGTGAAACTATACCTCTACATCATGTACAGAGTTGAAAACCAACATTGCCTCAAAACAAAATAATAAAATAGAGTCCCTGACTAGGCCTGAAAATTAAATTGGCAAAAAAGAGATTAACAGAAGAAAGCATAAAACATACATGATATTCTGTGACACAGTAAATGAAAGAGGCAGTTAAACCTGAGTACTTTTAGATAGCTTTAATGAAGAATGCACAGCTATGGAAAAACGAGAAAAAGAGTATGAGGTGGTGTAGCAAACGATGAGGAACAGCAACACCTATTTGCTTTTCTTGGTGCCCTGTCTTGGAAGATAAGGATGCTACTTTTCTCTAGGTCTAAGGAGGGTCACCTCTCACATGAGGATCTTATGAACTGTTTTAAGAGAGAAGGGTGGGGATAAAAGTCAGAGTGACCTTCCTGCTTCAGCTACTTTCTCAAACACTTTCAGCTTCAAATATTTAACATACTAAAGTCCATATTTTAGGGCAGTGTGTCACATTACCACATAATGGATATGATTTCCCCAGTATAACCTAATTTATCCTGTGACAGTTGATTACTTTCCACAAAAGGTTAGACTACAAGACATTTATTCCATAGTATAATTTAGAAAGCCTATGGAGGTGACGTGTGGTTGAGGTGGTCATTGTGGTTAAATGGTATTAAGTGGTAGTGTGAATAAAATGCAACCACTAACCCTCATTGTAGAGTATGGGAAGATAGTTCGTCTTTGGGTTGCATGCCACCTGTCAGCGCTGACTTCATTCACTGCAGCTTGTTCAATCCATTAAGGCGTCATTTAAAATAAATTCTATGAGAAAGCACACATCTTTGCCTCTAATTACAAAGACTGAAGACTGTATATCAAAGCAGATTTTAAATATTTGTATCATAATTGGACATAAACTGCTCTGAACATCTGCTTAATATCAAGAACAAGAATGACATATCTTTTATTCTAGTTATGTTTAATGGAAAAGTCAGAAATTGTGCCCATAATATACTGAGAGTTTAAGCCTGGCCTTCCTTTTCTTTAAGAAAGGGGTTTCAGGGATTTGATAAATGAGAAAAAGATGGTGAGTCAGCCACTTAGTACATCAAGGAGCTCATGATATATGATATTCTATCCATCATCAGTCATTTATACTTAAGTAAATAGTTTTGGCTTTGTATTAACTGAGATGAGTCAATCCTACTGATAGACAATCGAAGCATTTTGTTGTACTCTTTATGTACAATATTGAATCTGGGGTACTATGTTTGGCAGGTTCTGAATTCTGTGGTTATCCAGTTAGGCCAGTATTTAGTAGCCATGTGGGAATACAGCATCACCAGAAAACAAAACAAAATAAAAACGCAGTATTCATTCGTAAGACTTCCTCACTTTACTGAGATAGCTAATGGGAAATTAATACAAGACAATATTCTGAGTATTTTATATACCTGTCTTCGATAAGCCCAGATGGCAATGTGGGCATCACAACACCTTTTTGACTTTAATGTTCTTCCATCCAAAAAAGCCTATATTGTGGAAGTCTGTTCAGACTATCATAAACATAAACAGACTGAGTCTCTTAACAATAGATACTTATTTTTTAATTTTTATTTTCTTTACATTTTTACTCCATTATAAATCCATAGTTTAGGAATCTGGTACCTTTTCTTTCTTCTCATCTCAAATATTTATTTATTTATTTATTTATTTATTTATTTATTTTTAACTTTTTTTTTTTTTTAAAGATTTATTTATACAAGCACTGGGTACAGTCAGAAGCGCGGGAGGGTGAGAGAATTCACCAGAGCCAGAGCAGGGAGCAGAGCAGGCAGAAGGACTGAAGTACACTGCTGAGGGGAGCAGCGGGTGGCAGGAGAGGTCTGCGAGCCATGTGGGACCCTCACCCTGTGGCAGGGGATCGAACTGGCACTGCAGACGCTGCGGGCAGCTTCGCAACCCAGCGCTCAACCACTGCACCACCGGGGAGGCCCTCAAATAATTTTTTACCTAATCAATTTAGGATTACACATTGTATCACAAATGTGAAAATAATAGTATTGTTAGTAGCCACATCATTATATTATCAATCTTATTTATATAGTTACCAAAATGATTAATTTCATTGCCTTACTTTGATATTATACTGACAGTTTGAAGTCATTACTAGTGATTAGGTTCTTAATAAATTATTCTTAAAGAATGTATTAATTTGGGCCTCCCCTGGTGGCACAGCGGTTGAGCGCTGGGTTGCGAGGCTGCCTGCAACCACTGCAGCACCAGTTTGACCCCTGCCACTGGGGAGGGTCCCATAAAAAAAGAAAAAAGAAAAAAAAAGAATGTATTAATTTCTGAAAACTAAAATAAGGGCAAACTATGGTGATTCTGACCAAATAATTCTACTCTTAAATTTATTTCTTCTTTATCTTTTTTTTTTTTTTTTTAATTTATACAAGCACTGGGTACAGTCAGAAGCGCTGGAGTGGAGGGTGAGAGAATTCACCAGAGTCAGAGCGGGGGCAGAGCAGGCAGAAGGACCGAAGTACACTGCTGAGGGGAGCAGCGGGCGGCAGGAGAGGTCTGCGCGCCATGTGGGACCCTCCTCAGGTGGCCCGGGAGCAGCCGGGAATCGAGCCAGCTGCGGGCAGCTTCGCAACCCAGCGCTCAACCGCTGCGCCACCGGGGAGGCCCCTTCTTTATCTTTTTTAACTAAAGTAACTGGCTTATAATATTATATATGATTCAGAAATATAGGATCCTGCCTTTTCAGGTATATGCTACCATAACACACCCACTACCAAGGCATTCCATCATAGTCCATTTGGCACCTCTCCCTCTGGTAGTCAAAGTTTCACAGTCTAATTTCTAGGTGGGTTTTTTTTTTTTTTAGTTTTTCCTTTTTATTGCTGCATAGTATTCCATTATAATATATATATATATATATATATATATTTGCTTCTATAAATTGGTTATTGTAAATAGTGCTGCAATGAACAGAGGAGTTCATATATCACTTCCAAGTAGTGTTTCAGTATTATTCAAGTAGATACATAGAGTAAAATTTCAGGATTATAAGGTAGATATATTTTTACTATTTTGCGAACCCTCCATAGTGTTTTATACAAAGTCTGTACTAGTCTACATTCCCACCGATAGTTTAGTAGGTTTCCTTTTTCTCCACAATCTTGCCAAAACTTGTTATTTCTATTTTTTTTATATCAAACCTATTCTACAGGTGTGAGGTGATATCTCACAGTGGTTTTGATTTGCATTTCTTGGATGATAAATGATAATGAACTTTTTTTCATGTGCCATTTGAGAATTTGTATGTCTTTGGAGAAGTGTCTAATTCCTCTGCCCATTTTTTGATTAGGTTATTTGTTTTATTTTTCTTAACTTGTATGGGCTCTTTATAGATATTTGATATCAGATAATTGTCACATATATGATGTGCAAATATTTTCTTCCATTCATTAGGATGTCTTTTTGACTTACTGATAATTTCTTTTGCTGTGCAGAAGCTTTTTGGTTTGATGGAGTCCCATTTGCTTATATTCTCTTTTGTCTTTCTTGCTGTTGGATTCAAATGCACAAAAACATCACTTAAATCATTGCCTCAGAGACCTCATCTCCAAATTCAGTCACATTGAGAGTTAAGGCTTTGCCATATGAATTTTGGAGGGACATGATTAATTCTATTTTATCATCCAGACCTACATCAAATTCTAGATCCAAGCAGAAGTCATTCTTGAAAATGAAATATACTGGCAGCAGGAGTGTTATCTCAGTGTTTGATAATGGATGTATGGATCTACACTATATACTTTATTGTATCCTTCCTCTTTTACCCTTTCAAACAATTCAACATTTAATTGACTAAGTGTACTTTATAAAGAAGAGTAACTGCTTCTACACTTGCATATATACTTGCATATAATAAAAAAAAAACAGACTTCAGCACTATGATTCTCTTTTTAATAGCCTTAATATCTCATAGTTTGGCAAAATTTGAAAATTGAAGTTGTTTGCTTTTATCTCTAAGAGAAACACAAAGATTTCAAGTTTCACTTCATCCATAGACACAGAGATAAGATATATCAATTTTTCTAAGGGAAAACTCAACCACAAACATAAGATATTTGATATTAATAATAGGTCACCATATTCAGGCACACTAAGCAAATAACAACAATAAAAAAATGAAACATACAATGTATATAAAGAGCATTTCAGTAAAATGAATAAGTTATTTGAGTTATCACAAATGCCAAGTCATTCATCCACCAGAAATATGTGCCATTATGGATAAATTATTTTATGATCCTTCGATGATTCTTTTCATGAAAAGGGTTTTCTTGTCTTACACAATGACAGGAGTTTTCTTGACTTAAACCCCCCCCCACACACACACACACTTACTCATACACTATCTGCTGATTAAGTTTTTTAATAATAAGGAAAATTATATTGTATAAAACCCTTTTAAAAATCATCTAAACTCTAAATTCTGGCCATGGTAGGAAGACAGACAAAAGCACTAACTTTATTTTTCACCCAAATTTTAAAACCATGCACACCTTAAAAAGAATACAAAGAAAAAATTGTTCATCTCTTTTACAAAAGTGTAAGTCACATTTGAAAAGAATTCAAATAACACCTTAAGTGTCACCCAATAAACTTACCTTGTATAATTCGGCCAGGATTCAGTCATAAAATCTTATCATTTATAAGGGTGAGCACATTACTTTGATGAAGCTGTGCCTTCAGAATTCATACACCTACTGGGCTTGATTGTAGACTTCTTGAGTTGTACTACGAGAGAGGAGAGATCAAAGATTATAATCCTTGCTCCAGGTAAACTACTTTGCATAGACTTTATTCTAGGTCCCATTTTCTCTTTCCTTTGAAGATTAATGCTTAAAGTGTTATAATTTGCCACTGTCACAGACTTAAATATACCTTGACAATAATGTTACCATTATAGTAACATTTGATTCCCTCAATTTCAAGAAAAATTTTTAATGGTCCAGCTAGGTTTTAAGAAAGTATCAAACCTCAAAATCTCCATACTTATTTCAATTTTGGATAGTAACATTTTTTAGGTAACTACCAAAATATCAGTAATTTTAAACAATCAATATTTAAATAATATTCTCAGGGATCTATTTGGTACCTACACTAAACTGATTATATTTTTTAATCAGTCATATGAGAATGTGTTCCTTATTTTTTTTAAAGTGTTTAAAACCTGAAAGGAATGCTAGTAATCATAATTAAAGATTGCTTCATGTCAGGAAGAATTAACTTGCACAACTAGTTGACATGCAATCACATCTATAGTCTAGTTTAACAAATCACAAATTGGGGTCAATTTCCAATGTTCCAGAAAATATTCTGAAGGGAGCATATCAGGGAATTTGGTTATAAAGCAAAAATGTTTAGTTTAGCTTTTCTAGCAAATCATTTTTCCTTTAAAAGTATGAGGTTTGGGAAAGACCAATAGACAATTAGAGTTTAGTTTAAGAATATTTACAAACAACTTGCAGGGTGGTGTCTTTTTTATCTTAATGGCAAAGGGGTCAAAAGAAGGAAAATACACAGAGAAATGACATGGTCATATTTCATGTAGAAATATCATTTATGAGTCAATATAAAAAATTAGTTAAAAAGAAAAGCAGAGGCCTCCCTGGTGGTGTAAGGGGTAAAGTCTCAGCACTATGAAGCTATCAGCAGTCACTGCTGCAAGAGTTTGTTCCCTGGCCAGGGAGCTACCCACATGGAGCAGCAGACCTCTCTTGTCTCGCCCACTGCCCCCCTTCAGCAGTGTATTTCAGTCAGTCTGCCTGTTTTGCTCCCCATTCTGTCTCTGGTGAATCCTCTCACTGCCCTGCACCTCTGACCTATATCCCAGCTCTTGTATGCATAAATAAATAAATCTTTAAAAAAAGGAAAAACAGCTGAATATATACACTGCATTTCAGACACAGCACCATTAGAAAATAAATGTTAGTTTGTTGTTGTTGTTATTTTGCTAATGATAATTATATTCAACATTTACTGAGACATTTCTTTGTGGCCCATTTCTAAGTGCTTTGCATGTTTGATAGTATTCTATTCCATATAATGGCTAAGATATAATTCTGTTAAATTTATAGTAAAGAAACTGATTATTAGAGAACATAAGATAAATTGGTTGATATTACAACAATGTTGGCTGTGGTTTCAAAATCTGAACATAGAACACCAGTTTCTCAAATTTGTGGTAATAATTGCTGCTGTATACTATAAATGAGAAAGGTTTCTTTATCCAAAAGCACCCCTTATAAAGACAGTAGGAAGGGGAAAGCATTTTATGTGTTGACATAGTAATACATTTATTTAAAATTCATTAGTATTTCAAAGTATACATTATTTTAAAGTAATGAGAATGGCATACATATGGTTATATTAATATGATATTGTATCTGCTTATAGACAACTGTCTTTTATAAAGAAATCATTTAGTTTTATACACAACAAGACACATAGCAAAATGTTAAAAATTAAATGAGATGTTCTTGTCCTTTATTATGATAGTCATTTCTTAATACTACTACTTTATCTTTAAAAGAAAGATAAAAGAACAATAATGACTCAATGCAAAACCAAAACAAATAACAACAACAAAAATGTTTGTACTATTGGACAATTTTTACAATTATCAAATATTAAAACATAATATAAGGATTCTGTTATCTTTGGAAATATATGGGCACAAGAACACCAAAATAAGAAACCAATTTTTTAAAAAATCACTAAGTCACCAGACAGCAATCAACATGAAGAAATTTAGAAGACAGCCTCCCTGGTGGCACAAGGGGCTAAGACGCAACCTATGAAGCTATCTACAGCCACTGCAACACGAGTTCGATCCCCGGCAAGGGAGCTACCCACGTGGTACAGCATGTCTTGCCCGCTGCTCCCCTCAGCAGTGTATTTCATCAATCTGCCTTTTCTGTTCTCCACTCTGAGTGGAGAAATTAGGCACTGAACTGAAATTCAAGGATTTCCTAGTGTTTGTATTTAAATTCCTACTAAACTGCAATCCTACCTCCAATAAATCAACTCCTGACTGCATCATAATGATAAGCTGTCATTCTAGGTGGTTAGAGGAAAGTATGTTGAGTGTTTCTACAAAGAAAAGGAGAGGGAGAAGAAGAGAAAAAGACACATGGAAAAAGAGGAGAGAGTAATAGGACCATACACATATGTATATAAACTTATGTGTGTATATATCTATATTTATGTATTTACCAATTCACTGATTTGTATCTATATTTATATCATAGTATAACTTCTATGTCTCCTTAAAGAATGATGATGCTTTATATAAATATAAACTATTTTTAAAATATAAAATTATATAGTATTAAATACATAAAATTTAAAAATAAATATATAATATAAAAGTTTGAAAATATGAAACATGCAAAGAATCAGAGAGGTGTGATCCACAGTCAAAATAAAATTCATACAAAGACGCACTTATTACCTTAATTTGAGAAAATTGCCATCACCTGCCCTTTATAAGGCAACATTCTGAATGTTACATCATAGTTGCATCCTGTGCCTGGGATTAGCATTAGCTCAATTGTCTATTCTTTCCCTAGTGTATTATGCACTCATATTTGTAGATCGACACAGATCAACTCAGAATGCTGGATATAAAAAATATATTTACATTCATAGTCATTTTAAGAATCCTTTCTCAAGTAATTCAACTTTCTCATCACTTTGGGGAACAAGTTTTGTGAAATGATTCAAATATAAGAATTAGATGAAATTCTGTGATTACTTATTATAGTGACTCAATTTAAGATTCTGTGCAGATGTGGATTTTAATACTTTTTCAGGTGTAATTAAGCATCCATTTTAGTAGACTTAACATCTATTTCAGTCATAGTGAAAATATGACCAATTAGGTAAGAGCAAAGAAGATTGCTTGTAAAGCTATTATATTAACTGCTGTCACCCATTATAATCAGACTTGTTAGTACTCATTAGTACATGATGGTCAAGTGCTAATACTTGTTCTCTGCTATCCTCACATTAAATAACCCCTATAATATGCAACAAGTCCTATTTCAGTAGTGATATTCATACCTTTGTTTCTGTCTTAACAGATCAATGCTACAGTAGCAAAGCCTTGCTGAAGGGTGTTTCTGATGGATATTTTGGACATATATTTATCATATAGGAAAGCACATGACAAATCCCTTCAAGAAATCTTTCAACCAGCCTTTGGATGCTTTCCTTTAACCTATATGAAAGAAATTCTAGAATCTCCACTTCATTTAGTGTATTTAGTATGCAACTAGGTACAGGCTTCTTGTCAAATACCTGAGCATTATCTTATAATCGCTCCCAGAATCTGGGTCATATACCCACACTAAAACACTTGGCTTAATTTAAAATTGTATTTTTTCTTTTTCTACACATTTAAAATATGCTTCTGCATATAGTTTTCATGTAGCTTTTGTATAATTTAGAAACATTTTACAATTACTTTACTGTGTATTTTTTTTCTTATATGCTGGGTAAGATTTTTTAACTGTGCCCTTAGGCACATTTGAATCTAAGTCTAGTTATTTGTTTTAAGGAAACGGGAAGCAGCAGAAATTAGCCATCAGGAAAACTGTGATCAATTTACTAAAATGAAACATAGTAAAGAAAATAAAAATAATAATAAAACATTGCATCAAGCAAGGTGTCAAACAAGGGAAATGCATTTATCAGGGAGAGAATGAGGCACTTTGGTTAGTAAATGTTACTCAGGTGCTTTCTGACAATGTAGGGATGCCCAGAATAATTTAATACCACACACATATTTCCATTCTAATTGTTAAACTTATGTCCAAAACAATATAGTTAACATTCAGATAAGGGTGAGAATTTAACTTATAATTAAATAACTTACATGGCTTGACTCGGACTGTTATAGCTGTTGATTGATCTTGCTCCTACAAGTACTATTAGTGTGTGTATGAGAGAGAGTGTATATGTGTGTGTGTGTTTGTGTGTGTATGTAGTCAAAAGGGCTTCCTGACATTGTGTCCAGAGTGTCACAGTGGAAACATGATGGACCCTTAACCCATAGGTCAAATTTCTGCTATTATGGTCATATCTGATCTAAAGTTTTCTTCTAAAGTCTTTTCTTGTAATATTCATTGTGGTCACATGTTTAGGCTTTCCCTTCATTCTTCATTATTCCAGTTTTAATGGTCTTTTGACCAGTCATCCATCAGGTCTACTAAAGGCTGGCTCTCAATAGGTACTCTATTCTAGATAACGCTGAGAGATAATTTAAGTAAATATTTTGCTTTTATATGCAATATATTAATGTTATTCCATTTAATTTTCAGGGGTGAGGGATCGTTCCATACAACAAACCAGATGATAATCTTTTTTTAAAACATTGTTCTATTTTTTTATTGAGATAATGTTGACAACACTCAATATGACTTAGAGCCATAGGTTAACATATCTTCATTTACATGTTACCACACCACATAAACAGCTAAAGCACCTATAATCCTCCACCACTTTCTGGGGCCTCCCCGGTAGCCTAGGGGTTGGGTCTCAGTGCTGTCACCACTGTACCCTGAGTTTGATCTCTGGCCAGGGAGCTAGACCACATGTGGCACAGCAGACCTCCCCTATTGGCCCACTGCTCCCCTTAGCAGTGCATTTCAGTGGATCTGCCTGTTGTGCTTACCACTGTCTCTGGTAAATTCTTTTCTTTCACCCCTGGACCTCTGTCCTACACTCTGGTTCTGCTATGAAAAAATTATTAAAAAAAGAATGATTTGAAAAAAAATCCTCCACCACTTTACACTGTGCTGCCTATCCCCTTTATTGCCAACTCCATACACTCCCCTTCTTGGTAGCTTCAATTCTATAGTCAGATTTCTAGGGATTCTTTTGGTTTCATTGTGTCTTTTCCTTTGTTTTGATTTCCTTATGTCCCAAATATGAGTGAAATCTTCTGTCATTTGTCTTTGTTTTTCTGATTTATTCCAGTTAGCATAATCTCCAGTTTCATCCATGTTGCAGATTCCATAATCCTTAAAGACTAGTACTCTTTAATCACATAACTTTCATCATTCAAAACAGAGTGCAAGAAATAGGACCACCCCTAGGTATTATAATCTAGATGAAAGAGAAATAATTAGACATTTACACAAATTATTGGCAGGACTAAAGGAAGATTGAATCAAACCTCATATAAGTCCTTCAAAACTAATGCACCAAGGAAAATTCTCTGTATTTGGAGCTGGGATATTTAAAGATGTTATTATATTAAATTGAGGTCATGGTAAGGATTTCTAATTCAAGACAACTCATGCCCTCCCTTTTTTTTAAAAGGAATTGGGGCAGATAAACAGAAGAACACTGTGTGGACATCGGGGAAAAATACTCCTTATGAGCCAAAAAGAGAGATCTCAGGAGAAGCCTGCAGTCATTTTCACCTCAGATTTCTAGCATCTGGAATTGTGAGAAAACATATTACATTTGTTTAAACCATCAAATCTGCAGTGCTTTGTGATGGCGGCCCTCACAAACTAATACCCAGGTTTTTCAGGTATCTACAAGGTGTGCTAAGTAACCTTGTACAAGGTTGGGAATAGGAGTGACTGGAATATTGAATTATTAGTTGAATAGATCTTAAAACATCAAATATTTTTCATTAAGCAAAATTAAGGTCACGTGTACTTACATAAGTCTACTGGAGTCATATTTAATGTACATCAATACAGTTTATATTCTCTAAAAGTTCATTCAGCATATTCTATAATGTATTAAATAGAATTTAAGTACTATTGTCATTGTCACACACAAACACAGGCTCATAAAAGGAGAGACAAATTTATCTGGAGTTAAAACAAATTAAACTCTAAAGCTATCATACTCTCATGATCTTTTGAAGGCTCTGTATATAATTTTATATTTGTAATTTTATATTTCTTGACTAGGTAGTAAACCCCATCCACAAAATACAATGTACATCGTGTATTTGTGTGTGCTGTATCTCAATTAGAAATACAAAGATTACTGGATTCTACCTGCTCCTTCCTTTGGCTTTTCAGTTTTTAATTACTATCGTTTCCTCAAACCTATCAGAATATCTGATATTAAGTAACATCCTACAAAATCTTGTTGGCAAAAGGGAGAGGGGAGGAAAAGAAGATAGCATAACCAAAATGGGAACAAATAATTTCTCAGAAATAAAGGTGCTGTATATTTTTAAATATACCCTCCCCAGGGGGAAAAAAAAAGGAAAAGAGAATGAGGAATTAGAAGAATATAATAACACAAAGAATTTAATATTCTTTTTGGACAAGATGATCTTATTGTGAATGGCCATTATATAGTTCTACTTACGACGCTGAGATTTTAAATTGCTTGCTTTTTAAAAGTAGAGAAAACAATATATTGAATCTGTTTTATTTTTAGTTACTACTTCATTTTTAAATATGAGGCAGATTTCATTGAAATATACCTTAAAAATCATTTTTATGTGTCTTTCCAGAATGACAGAATATTCCTTCAGGCAAGAGTTAAAGACATACTCGCTTCGTTGATGCCTGCCTCTGTGTGTACTCTATTTGATTTTGTCATCAATTGGAAAAGCATCAAATAGGCGTAGATCTAAATTCAGGAGATCATTAATGTAAATCCAAACCAGGTTTACCAAGTTACAAACATAAAACTTGTACTCAGATTATAGCTACATCCCTTATGATTCAACTAACAAGTTAGATGAGGAGACAACCATATAGTTCAGCCTTGAGAGAGTTCATATTTCCTGAAGCATAATAAACAGAAGACATGGAAATAGTCTATCAGCTGTCAAGTGTGACAAAAAAATTGGCATGTAAAAGCTTGTATTTTAAGAATATCTGCTTCAAGTGTCTAGACTCTCTAATAAACAAATAAATTAATAATTCCCAAAGCTTAATTTATGTAATTCTATAAAATATTGTATGTTTAGGGATTTTAAAAGATTGCAATCTTAATTTATCAGGAAACTAGGATCAGAATGCAGAAAGTTCATTCATCAATAGGGCTATTGATTATTGAATTTTCTTTTTCCTTCTTACAGCTCTTGATACAAAGAGATAATAAGAAGGAAGGAAGTGATCATTATTAGTCCATTCACTTTTTTTAACTCATTATTTCTCTGATCCAGAAATCATGGTCTAAAGCACTGGTATATGTTATTATATCTTCCAGCCCTAAACTCAGCCTTCATAAATAGGTTGATTAGATTATATTGAATTGGTTATACTAGTTAGATTTATTTTCAGCAAAACCTTACCCAACAAAAGGGAACTTCATAAAAAAAAAATTCAAGTAGCAGATGCTGTGTGTCTGAGAACAATTCCTAAACCATTTAGGGTTGGATTTGGTCTTTGCATGAATGGAAGTGAATTACATACTGACATAAATAAACAAATATTACTGTTGTCTTTTGTTCTATTTACTTTTGTCCTTTTACAAGTAGAATAATTTTTCTATGACATATAATGGTGAGCATTTTAGAAAATCATTGAATTCTCTGCCAGACTTCAAAAGTTTAGTGTTGGAAGTAGGATAAAGGGCATGATCTTTGAGAGAAAGAGAAAGAAAGCAGAAAGTTATTACATTTGCCTGCATGCTTCAATAAGGAAAAGGGTGACTTTTGTAGAAGCAGGGAAGGAGGGTTACCAAAAATTGCTAGGCTAATAATCTGATGTATATATCAGATTATATATATATATATATATATATATAAAATATATAATTGCCCTGTTGATGAAGGAACATATATAACAACATATCACATCACCCAAAAGATAATATTCTTACTAAATATAAATGTGTAGATTACAAAGGGTAACTTATATTTAAAGAGGTGTTCTCTGACACCTCTGAATCATATGCAATGTAATAAACCTATTACCTCATAAAATAATATAAAACAAAACAAACTAAAAAAGAAAATGCCTACCTCTTTAATCTTAAATTGTATTTGACTGTATTAAGAGGAACTGAACATTCTGAATTAAGCAGCTTCAAGTAAGTTGCTTTAGTATACAGAACAATTCACAAATTCTTCAAGTTACTAAGTTAGAAAATTTCACAGAAAATTGTAACCTAAAAGAAAACTCGTCTTGGGCAAAATGTACCATCTTTTAAAAATGCATTTCAAAGGACGTTTTTCTCATTATATGAGAAATATAACATCATTACAAAATAGTTGGAAATTAATAACACTTTGAATTAAGTTTTTGAAGAGAGTTAAACCATATCTTTTTTTATTTGAAAAGAATCAGACAATGTGAATTAATGCTTTCGCAAACTACATTTATGAATGGTACTAACAAAGGGTATATTTTCAAATGAAGTATATCACTAACCTACTTTATTTGTCTAAACCAGTTATTTGAATGTTTCTGTTCACAAATCATTCTTCTCTCTTAATTTATTATCAATCTGAAGGCCACAAATAAGCAAAAGGAAGATACAGTAATTCTACCTTGTATTCTTACATGTTTTTGCTCTTTATGATTTCCTCACATTTATTACTATACTTAACTTCACTGGAAATCTATCTTATCTTTGACTTGATGTCATACTTTGACCCATTCTTTAATGGAGAGAGAGCAAATAGTTACCCAAGCTTATAGTATAGGGTGACACATCATTGATTTAAAAAGTATACATCTCTATATGGATACTCTGCCTGGTAGAACAATTCTCAAAACGCTTTAGAAGAATGTTGGACTGACTAGTCTCCATCCCCACCCAAAAAATACACATATACACACACACACACATACACATATAATATCTATATTCTTATATAATGTCCATATTCTAGTACCTGGACCTATGAAATTGACCTTACTTGGGAAAGAAACTTTGCAGAAGAAATTAGGGATCTTGAGATTGGATCATATTGGATTGAGGGTAGATACTAAATCCAATGACAGGTGTCCTTATGGGACCTTCTAAGAGAAAGGCAGAGGGAGGTTTGGGAGGCAAAAACCACAGAGAAAGAAATCAGTGAAGTTGCATGTGGAGACTGGAATTATGTGGAATATCTAAATCCAAAGGAAGTAGGAAAAGGCAAGGAAAGATTTTCCTCTAGAGCTTTTGGAGTAAGTACTGATTTGCTAACACTTTGTTATCAGATTTCTCGCTTCCAAAAGTTTTAGACAGTAAGTTTCTGTTGTTTTTAATCCACCTAATCCTGATAATTGATAACAGTAGCATTAGGGGGAAAAATTACAAAGGACATTTCTTAAAATGGAAATTTGTTGGAAAGTCAGCATATATTATTCTTTTTATTTTTTAATAAATAATTTTTTAATAAATTCTTTTTATTTTTTATTTATTTATTTACACATACAAGAACTGGGGGTGTAGGCCAGAGGTGTGGGGGGGGTGAGAGGATTCACCAGAGACAGAGTAGGGATCAGAACAGGCAGATCTACTTAAATACACTGTTGAGGGGAGCAGCGGGAAGACAGGAGAGTTCTGCTGTGCCATGTGGGTTAGCTCCCTGGTCGGGGATCGAAACTCATGTTGCAGTGGCTGGGGATAGCTTGATAGCGCTGTGTCTTTAACCCCTGCACCACTAGGGAGGCCCTATTATTCTTTTTATTAAAAATGTTTCCATATCTGTGATAATAATATCTTCTGTCTAGACTAAAATCTACAGAATTCACTATTTTACATAGAATACTTGGCTATGTGCAGAAAATGTTATTTTTCAGTTAAAAATAATGTATCTTATCTCTCTTTATATTATGAAATATTGAGTTTTAAAAATTGAACAAATGCTCATAGGGCATGTATGATCATATTTTGCATGCAAAAATGGGTATTTTAAGCCTAACTGCAAATAAGCATCTGACAATTCAACCCATGTGTGTAATTACATACATTGGTGGTTCTGAGAAAGCAACATAGACTTAAAGTGTGTTGACTTTTTGCATTCTTCCCATAAAATTTTGCTCTAGCTTGAATAGATAGGGCTTTCTGAATAAAATATTTTATCCCATATAAGCAGTGGAGTATCTGTCATCAATTGTCTTCAAGTGTTCAAACTTGATAAAGACCATTATTGCCTGAGCAATGATATAATCGTTTCCTATCTAATAAAGCAGAATAAGTGAACACTACAATTCAACAATTTATAGTATTGGACATTATCTGTGAGGTCAGATGCAGGGGACATTTCTAACTTAGGAAGATTGAGTATTCAACTTGTGCCAAGAAATACCATTTATAGAGCCAAATTCAGGCAGCAACTTGAATGCCTGAAAATGGAATCTTTCTTAGTGCAGTGTGGTGTTTAATGGCTTCATTGGACTCTACAGGGCAGTACTTGGTAATGAACACATGCTATATTATATTTCATAGAGGTTAGGGTACCTTGTTCATGATTTAAAAAGTGATTGTTTTAAACTTAATAGATTCTTCCAGAGGCTTTACTAGAGAGTAGAAGTTTACTGTTGTCCCCTGAATTGATTTTATCAGTCTGTAAATTGGTTTGTATTGTCTCCTAGGAGGCATAGAATTGTGCACATAGCATTGTTTCTGTTTTACAGAAATAATGTAGACCTGGGCATGCTATACCACCGTAGAATTGAAATATAAGATCTATCCACTTGTATCAAGTATTCATGCATTGCTTGTTTCTAAATAAATTCTAAACTAAATTGCTTTTTGCATAGTTGTCTATGCTGAACTTGTTTCTAATGTTTTTCAAAATGAACGCATTTTCCTTTATAGTATATTTCTGTATCCTAGAATAGTTAATGCTTGGATTTATCTCTTTTGATCTTTGCAACCACTCTGTGAACAGATATTTAATAACAACAATTACAATAATCCAGATTTTTCAAATTTACCAATTAAGACTATGAGAAGTTTATGAATTGCCCAGTTGCCAGATGAAACCAAAGTGAGGGTAATTCCTCTCTGATGTTCTGTCTTAAATTTCACTTTCCTCATTAGAATATCTTTGAGAAGCTAGGGATTCCTGGCACCTAAATAGGCATTTACAAAAAAAGAAAGCAAGTTAACACATGCAGAATCTGAGAAGTGAAGGAGATTGCCATTTATTTGGTCTAGTGTCCAATAAATGCAGAAATTACCTTCTATACCCTCCTTTGATATTCCCAGTGATAAAGGTACTATTAGACCTGTAGCTGTTATTCTACTGGATGATTCTATCATTGAAGCTTATTTATGTTGCTTCAGGCCTAAATCTGTAAGATGAAAGCTCTCATAAATCCCTGCTCTGCCTTGTGAACACCATATGACTTTACAAATGGGTTCGACTAAAATTCATGACACTAGTTGAAGTGATATTTAAGGAACTTCAGATTGTACAGTTAATCCTTGATTACCAGATGGAACAATTCCTTCAAAGTTACAATGAATTCTTAGAATGCGCTGTTGTATTTCCATACCTCATCAGCTGGTCTGCACCCTCACATTGTCAATTCCACAGAAAAAGTTCAATTTGGAAACATTTAATTTAAATATTTGTTTCCTAATATACGTAAACCTGAAACCACAAATACCACACAGCCTCATTAAAACCAGTAGGGTGGTTATAATTTTTAAAAAAGTAATAAGTATCAATGAGGATGTGGAGAAATTAGAATTGTTCTTTGCCAATGGAGATGTAAAATGCTTCTACCTTTAAAAAAAAAAAAAAGATTTATTTATTTATTTATTTATACAAGGTACAGTCAGAAGCGTGGGAGGGTGAGAGAATTCACCAGAGCCAGAGCGGGGAACAGAACAGGCAGAAGGACCGAAGTACACTGCTGAAGGGAGCAGCGGGCATGGCAGGAGAGGACTGTCGCACCATGTGGGACCCCCGCCCAGTGGCTGGGGATCGAACCGGCGCTGCAGAGGCTGCAGGCAGCCTCGCAGCCCAGCGCTCACCCCCTGTGTCACCAGGGGAGGCCCAAATGCTTCTACCTTTGTGAAAGACAGCTTGGTTGTTCCTCAAAATATTAAACATAGTATTACCATTTAATCCAGCAATTACACTTCTGGTTCTACATTCAAAAGACCTGAAAATGAGGACTTGAATAAATATTTGTATGTTTCTGTTTGTAGGAATACTGTTGATGATAGTCAAAAGGGAAACAATTCTAATGTCGATAAACAGATGACTGGATAAATGAAATGTGATGGATATTATTATCTTTATTTGTTCTGATGGAATATTATTATCTTTAGAAAAGAAAGGAAATCTGATGCAACATGTAAGAAATGTGAAGAAATTATGTTAAGTGAAAGAAGGCAAAAAAGGTTAAAAATGTATGACTCCACTTACATGAGGTATACAAAGGCATCAAATTCATAAAAATATAGAGGCATGCTTTATTTATTTGTTTGCTGGTTTGTTTGTTTGTTTTGTTTATACATGCACTGGGTACAGTCAGAAGCGCGGGAGGGTGAGAGAATTCACCAGAGCCAGAGCGGGGAGCAGAGCAGGCAGAAGGACCGAAGTACACTGCTGAGGGGAGCAGCGGGCGGCAGGAGAGGTCTGCACGCCATGTGGGACCCTCCTCTGGTGGCCGGGGAGCAGCCGGGGATCGAACCAGCGCCGCAGAGGCCGCGGGCAGCTTCGCAACCCAGCGCTCAACCGCTGCGCCACCGGGGAGGCCCCAAATTCATAAAAATATAAAGGATATTAGTCACCAGGAGATTAGGGAGTCAACAATAGGGATTTATAGTTTGATACCATAGCTTCAGTTTGAAAAGATAAAAAAAAATTCAAGAGAAATGAATAGTGGTAAGAGTTACTCAATAATGTAAATGTACTTAATGTCACTGAACTATACACATGAAAATGGTTATTTAGACCACTGTCTCACACCATACATGAAAATTATCTCAAAAGATGTAAGATCTGCCCATAAAATACATAGATGAAAAAACATAAGCAAAATACTTCACAACATATGCTTCAGTTATGTTTCTGTGTATTTGTACCCAAGTGCAAGAGAAAAAAAAAGATAATATAAACAATTGGGACTATATAAAACTAAAAAGCTTTTGCACCACAAATGAAACTACCACTAAAACAAAAAAGGATTCTTAGTGAATGAGAGAAAATATTTGAATATCAAACATCTGACAGGGGGTTGATATCCAAGATTTACAAAGAACTCACACAACTCGATAAAAAAATAAAACAAATAATCCAACAAAAAACTGATAAAAGACTTAATAGTCACTTCTCAAAAGAAGACAAACAGATGGCCAACAATCACATGAAAAAATGTTCACCATCACTTATCATCAGGGAAATGCAAATCAAAACCACAGTGAGATGCTACTTCACACCTGTGAGAACAGCTCATATCAAAAAGACCAGAAACAATAAGTATTAGCAAAAATGTGAAGGAAAAAGGAATCCTCATACACTGTTTGTGGGAATGTAGTCTGGCCCAACTCCTATAGAAAACAGTATAGAGATTCCTCAGAATATTAAAAATAGATCTACTATATGATCCAGAAATTCCACTCGTAGGTATCTAACCAAAGAATGCAAAAATGATAATTTGAAAGGCTATATGCACTCCTCTGTTCATTTTAGCACTATTTACAATAGACAAGTTTTGGAAACAACCTAAATGTTCAAAGATTGATGAGCTGACTAAGATGATGTGGTGTATATATAGAGAGAACGGGATATTACTCAGCTATAAAAGAAAAGATAAGCTGTTGCCATTTGTGACAACAAGGATGGAACTGGTGGGGATTATGTGAAACAGAGAAAAAACAAAGGATCAAGATTGGGCGGAGCAACATGGCGGCGAGGAGACGCTGCGAGTAAGATCTCCCATTAAAAAAAGTTAATAGGGAGGAAAAGCGGCAGGTCCCAGTGAGAACTGGGACACGGAAGATAAACGGACGACTCCAGCAAACTGCCCGAAGAAGAAAGTTGCCATAAAAGAGGACGAGAAGGGAGGGAAGCGCAGAACCCTGCTCCCCTCCCCCGCCCACAAAGTCCGCACTCTCCCACCGGCAGAGAGGAGGAAACAACAAACCAAAACGGCCAACAAGAAAAACGGACACAGCAAGCGGGACTGTGAGTGGAAAGGAACTATTGCAGCCACCACACCCCGTGAACGGGAGCTGAGGCGAACCCTGCAGGATCCGCCGCGGAGGTGAGCTCCAGGCGCCATTAAAGAGAGCCCCGCCCCCCAGGAGGAGACCAGCACCAGCACACAGCCCCGGCCGCCCTGTAAGCTTGCGCGGAAAGTGGCGCGGATCCAGACCGGATCGCAGCTGCCCAGGTCCCCGCGCCTGCGACCTAGGCTTGCGGGGAGACAGCGGTGGCCCTCCCTGAGTGAGCAGGAACAAGGCGCCCAGGCAGGGGAGCGGGATTCAAAAGGCGCCATTCCCGCGCCACTGATCTGGGCTACAGCCCGCGTCCTGGAACTGAGGGCTTTGGAACTGAGACCCGGGGCACGAAATTAGGGGCGTGGGTTCCCCACGACGGTGGGGCACAAGGCAGACACAGCACCCCAAAGCCGTTGAGGTGTACCCTACCATCCCCGCTCTGCTCCCTGTCCCACGGGGTGGAAAATCAGCTCCCCAAGGGCTCTAGGAGAGATCTCTGGCGCCACCTAGCGACTTGACCCCAGCACAGGCTACTGAAGGAGCTAGTGGCCAGCTGGGGAGTTAGCCCACACCTGGCTCCTTCCGAACAAGTAGTCTGAGCCCACAGGGAGAGCGAGCACCCACAGCCGGGGCAGACCAGGCGCGCAGAAGAGTGTGCCTGAGACCAGACGCGCAGGGAGTGTGTCCCACATCACCATTTTAGAACAGGGACATTTCTTCAGTAAAGACTACCTGCCGAAGGCTTCCTCAGGAGCCAGAGGTGAGCGGGGGAAGTTCGCCCACGCCAGACCCCCTCTGGCCTGCAGTCCAAGCCCAGAGGGGAGCAGGAACCCACCGCCGGGGCAGACCAGGCGCACAGGGGAGTGTGTCCCCACATCGGCATTTTAGAACAGGGACCTTTCTCCATTAAAGGCTGCTTGAAACTGACAGATGACTCCTGGAAGAACCAGAGGGGAACAGAGAAGCCCACCCAAGATGCCGGCCAGTCCCAACAACACAGTGTCCCAACGCATACGGCAAATTAGAAAACAGACAGTAGGGAGGAGAAGAACCACACGCAACCTAGCAACTCTCCAGAGAAAAAGCACACCACAAAAAGAAAGCCAGCCCCCAGATTGCAAAGACAATAACTTGGAAGAATTTCTGAGCCTTCCAGAAAGAGAATTTAAAATTGCCGTGATTAAAAAACTGACAGAAGTCATAAAGGAAAACAATGATAAGGGAAAAATAATCAATGATCAGAAGAATGCAATTGAGTCCCTAGAGAGGGAAAACAATGGTCAGAAGAAAGAAATTGAGTCCCTAAAGAGGGAAGTAAAAGAAATGCAGGAGATCAAAGAATTAATGGAAGAACTAAAGAATTCTGGGAAAAGCAATGAAAGCAGAATAGATGAAATGGAAGAACGAATAAGTAATCTTGAAGACACAGAAATAAAAAGAACCAAAACAGAAAAGGAAAGAGAAGTACGAAGGAAAAAGAACGAAGAAAGACTTCGGGAACTATCTGACTCCATGAGGAAAGGAAATATAAGAGTTATAGGAATACCAGAAGGAGAGGAGAGAGATGTAGGAACAGAGAAAATATTCAAAGAGATAATTGAAGAGAACTTCCCAAATGTGAAGAAGGAGCTGAAAATTGATATACAAGAAGCAAGAAGAACACCAAACTTCCACGACGAAAGGAAAAATACAGCAAGACACATAATAGTAAAGCTCCCAAGAATCCAGGACAAGGAAAAAATAATGAAGCTGGCAAGAGGGAAGAAACAGATAACATTCAAAGGAAAACCAATCAGGCTGACATCAGACTTCTCCGAAGAAACACTACGGGCAAGGAGAGAGTGGAGGGACATAGTCAACAGACTCCAAGAAAACAGATGCCAACCAAGAATACTCTATCCCGCAAAGCTCTCCTTCCTCTTTGAAGAAAGAATATGGACCTTCCCAGACAAACAGAAACTCCGGAATTTCATTGCAACTAAACCCCCACTCCAAAAAATACTACAAGGAGTCCTAAAGCCAGAACCTCAGAGGGACGAATAACAATGAAAGAAGGCCAAAAAAAAAAAAGTTATTAAAAGAATAAATAAATAAAATCAAAGGAAAGACAAACACAATGGCAAATACAGATGTTAACATATCAATATTAACTCTAAATGTAAATGGACTAAACTCTTCAATAAAAAGACACAGAGTGGCAGCCTGGATTAAGAAACAAAACCCAACCTTTTGCTGTCTCCAGGAAACACATTTAGCTACAAAAGATAAAAATAGGCTCAAAGTTAAAGGATGGAAAACAATCCTACAAGCAAATGGACCAAAAAAGAAAGCAGGAACAGCTATACTTATATCAGATAAAACAGATTTCAAACTCAAAAAGATAAAAAGAGACCCCAATGGTCACTACATTATGATCAAGGGGACAATACTTCAAGAAGAAATAACACTCATTAACATATACTCACCAAACGAAGGAGCACCAAAATATATCAGACAACTGTTGTCCTCTCTGAAAACAGACATCAGAGAAAACACATACGTAGTGGGAGACTTCAACACACCACTATCAACAATGGATAGATCAACAAGACAAAAAATAAGTAAAGAAACCAAAGCTCTAAATAAGGACCTAGAGCAATTAGGCTTAACAGACATCTATAGAACACTAAACCCCCAAAAAACGGAGTACACATTTTTCTCAAGCGCACACGGATCATTCTCCAGGATCGATCACATACTGGGGCACAAGACAAACATCAACAGATACACCAAGATTGAAATCATATCAACCATCTTTTCTGACCATGAAGGCATCAAACTAGAAATAAACCATAAAAAGAAGGCAAGGAACTTTCCTACCTCATGGAGATTAAAAACCACACTACTGGAAGACCATTGGACTAATGAGGAGATCAAAGAAGAAATTAAAAAGTTTTTTGAATTGAACGACAAGGAGGACACTAATATCCTAAATGTATGGGATGCAGCAAAAGCAGTAATAAGAGGAAAATATATAGCAATAGAAGCTCACATCAAGAAACAAGAAAGAGCGCAAAGAAACAACCTCATCTCGAAGCTCAAAGATCTAGAAAAAGAACAACAAAAAAACCCCAAAACCAGTAGAAAAAAAGAAATAATAAAAACCAAAGCAGAAATAAATGAAATTGAAACTAAAAAAACAATCCAAAAGATCAATGAAACCAAGAGCTGTTTTTTTGAAAAAATCAATAAAATAGACAAACCCCTAGCCAGGCTCACAAAGGAAAAAAGGGAGAAAGCACAAATAAATAGGATCATCAATGAAAGAGGAGAAATCACAACGGACACAGCAGAAATCAAAAGAATAATCAGTAACTACTATGAACAGTTATATGGAAACAAGTTTAACAATCTAGAGGAGATGGACAAATTCCTACAACTCTACAATCACCCAAAGCTAGATAAAGAAGAAATAGAACACCTAAACAGACCAATTACAATTAGCGAAATTGAAATGGTAATAAAAAACCTCCCCAAAAACAAAAGCCCAGGACCTGATGGATTTACAAATGAATTCTACCAAACATTCAGAGACGAATTAGTGCCTATCCTTCACAAACTCTTCCAAAAAATTGAGAAGGAAGGGACAATACCAAACACGTTTTATGAAGCCAACATTACACTAATACCAAAACCGAACAAGGACAACACAAAAAAGGAAAACTACAGGCCAATCTCCCTAATGAACACTGATGCAAAACTCCTCAATAAAATTTTAGCTATCAGAATCCAACAATGTATCCATAAGATAATTCACCACAATCAAGTTGGATTCATTCCAGGGGCACAAGGATGGTTTAACATCCGAAAATCAATCAACGTTATCCAACACATCAACAAAAAGAAATATAAAAACCATATGATAATATCAATAGATGCTGAGAAAGCTTTCGACAAAGTGCAACACCCATTCATGATAAAAGCCCTTGAAATTCTGGGGATACAAGGAACATACCTCAACATCATAAAGGCCATCTATGACAAGCCAACAGCCAGTATCATTCTCAATGGTGAAAAGTTGAAAGCAATTCCATTAAGATCTGGAACAAGACAAGGATGTCCACTCTCACCATTGCTTTTCAATATAATACTGGAAGTCCTAGCCAGGGCAATAAGACAAGAGAAAGACATCCAAGGAATCCAAATAGGAAAAGAAGAAGTCAAACTATCACTATTTGCAGACGATATGATATTATACATAGAGAACCCCAAAAACTCCACAGAAAAGCTAATTCAACTCATCAATCAGTTCAGTAAAGTGGCAGGATACAAAATCAACACGCAAAAGTCAGTAGCCTTCCTATACACAAACAATAAATCTGAAGAATAAGAAATCAAAAAGACCATCCCTTTTGTTATTGAAACAAAAAAAATCAAATATTTGGGAATAAATCTAACAAAAGAGGTAAAGGACCTATACAAAGAAAACTATAAAACACTGTTAAAAGAAATAGAAGAAGACACAAAGAAATGGAGAGACATCCCCTGCTCATGGATTGGAAGAATAAACATTATTAAAATGGCCATCCTACCAAAAGCAATATACAGATTCAATGCTATTCCAATCAAAATTTCAATGTCATTCTTCAAAGAAATAGAACAATTATTGATGAAATTCATATGGAATCACCAAAAACCCCGAATAGCCAAAGCTCTCCTGAAAAAAAAAGAAGGGAATGGAGGCATCAGACTCCCAGACTTCAAACTATACTACAAAGCCATAATCATCAAAACTGCATGGTATTGGAACAAGAACAGACATACAGACCAATGGAATCGAATAGAAAATCCAGAAATAAACCCACAGATTTATGGTCAACTAATCTTTTACAAAGGAGCAAAGAATATGCATTGGAGCAAAGAAAGTTTGTTCAATAAATGGTGCTGGGAAAACTGGGTCGCTACATGCAAAAGAATGAAGCATGACCACCACCTCACACCATACACAAAAATCAACTCAAAATGGATTAAAGAACTAGACATAAGACCTGAAACCATAAAATATATAGAAGGAAATATAGGCGAAACACTATGTGATTTGCACATCAAAGACATCTTTACAGACACATCACCCAAAGCAGTGATAGTGAAGGCAAAGATAAACAGCTGGGACTACATCAAATTAAAGAGCTTTTGCACAGCAAAAGAGACAATAACAAAAACAAAGAGAAACCCCACCAACTGGGAGAACATTTTTGCACCCAACACTAATGATAAAGGACTGATCACAAAAATCTGCAAAGAGCTGATGAGACTCAACAACAACAAAGAAAATAATCCAGTCAAAAAATGGGCAGAAGAGCTTAAAAGAAACTTCTCTGAAGAGGAAATGCAAATGGCCAACAGGCATATGAAAAAATGTTCAACATCACTTGTCATCAGGGAAATGCAAATCAAAACTACCATGAGATACCATCTTACACCAGTGAGAATGGCACATATTAAAAAAACTAGCAACAACAAATGTTGGCGAGGGTGTGGAGAAAAAGGAACTCTTCTGCACTGTTGGTGGGAGTGCAAACTGGTCCAACCACTGTGGAAAGCTGTATGGAGATTTCTGGACCTACTAAACATAGAGCTTCCATATGATCCAGCAATTCCACTCCTAGGTATTTACCCAAAGGACACAGAAACATCAATTCCAAAGAACACCTGCACCCCTATGTTTATAGCAGCACTATTTACAATAGCTAAGCTTTGGAAACAACCCAAATGCCCAAAAATAGATGACTGGATCAAGAAGATGTGGTACATATATACCATGGAATATTACTCAGCATTCAAAAAAGATAAACACATGCAATTTGCAGCAACATGGATGGCGCTGGAAGGGATCATGCTCAGCGAAATAAGCCAAAAAGAAAAAGAAAAATACCGGATGGTCTCACTCATAGCAGGAATCTAGAAAACTTAAATAAGGGCCCAGGAAAATGAATAACTACAAGAAAGTGAAAATCAAAATCAACAAAAAACTATGAACCAGAGACACTTTTAGGGGGGCGGGGTGGGAGGGGAGGGGATTGGGGTCAGAATGGGGGGGCTGCAATTGTATGGGGAATATAACAATAAAATTTATTAAAAAAAAAAAAAAAAAGGATCAGACAAAACTTTAAAAAAGGGGGGTTAACATGGTAAATTTATGTGACATATAATTTTTCACAAAAATAATATAAAGAAATGTAAGCCTACTTCATGTTTTTTTCAAGGCCTTGAAAAGATAAATTTCAAAAAGACTTAATCAGATGTATTTTATGCATGTGTAAAAATGTGTAATCAAATACAGGTCAAAAAATATCAGCAGAAAACTGAAGATCTGATAAAAGTAAATGGCATCTAATTCCAAGGATACTTGATCATGATTTGTGTGTGCAATGGATCACCTATTTCTCCATTATACATAATTCTCAAATAGCTGTTTATGTAGAATCTTTTCAAATTATGCATGCTTTTCTAAATTACTAACAGATGCAGAAAATGATAGTAAAGATGACTTTTATTCATCACATTCTTGACTTGGAATCTATCATTTTATATTATCTATCAAATAATAAGAGCCCAATAGAACTGACCTCCAACTGAAAACATTACCTATAATACCAATACTTCCTCAAATAATTCAGGGTCAATCAACAATATATTCAGCGTTTCCTCTCTTGCTGAAATGAGCAAGTTATCTATCTTCTTTATCAACACAGTGTATTTCACTATAGTGTATTACTGCTTTAAGAGGCAGGAATCCAAGAAATGAAGAAATCTGCAATCTGTCCACACAGAGGATAGATGTTCCATGTGACCCCAATTTTATCTCTGACTTTCACTTCTAAAACCAGGTGCCTGGTACTCTTGGATCCACACCTGTTACAAGTTTGATTATTATCAGAGGAGAAGAAATCATTCCATTTCAAAAACATTTAAGAAAGAGCCACAAAGTAAAATGATGCTACAATAAAAGGAAGCCTAAATGCTCCATAAGAAAATAAAAGTAAACAGTGTTATTTTGGAGAAATGAGGAAGAGGAATTTTGCAGGTAGGCAGGAATATTGAGCCAGAATAAAGGGGTAAGAGGCAAGGGCAGCTGGTCTCTTGCATTCCTAATAAAGGAGTACATTTAGGGCAATAGGATTAGAGTCTCCACATGTGAATTAGTAGACAGAGGATGTTCAGAATTAAGGATTGTTTAATGGGTAGGTTCTTACAAAAGATTCTCCATTATTTGTCTGTTTCTTCTGATTTCACTCTTTGCCTCCAACCTTTTATTATGCACCTGTCCTTTCTTCATTCATCTCTTTTTTAATCCTCTCTCTATACCTTTATTCTCCTTAAAAATAACCATTATAAGTTATCTGTTTTTACTTATAATATTGTGTTACTATCTCCTTGTATTGTATTACTTTTTCCTTGTATTGTATTACTTTCTCTAATTTTGCATTGATTCTATTCTCTACTTTCTAACAACCCGACTCCATGACCCAGTGATTATATTGCTTTTCTTTCCTTTCTCCTATATGTCACTCAATCCGTTCTACACTAACTCTTCACATATATGGCCATTTAACAGCATTTTGATTTGAACTTAAGCTTAATGCCTATACTTTCGGCTTTCATAAGTGAATTTTCCAGTCTCACATTAAGGAATAAATAAAACTGATTGTTTCTCTTTGTATATGCAATTTCACAATAGGGCTTTCGTGAAAATTCAATTTAAATGAATATATTCTACATTAGTTTCCTATCACTGCTGTAACAAATTACCACAAAGTTAATGAGAATATAGTACAAATATATTCTTACATTGTCAAAAGTTTGACATCGATTTCTTCATGCTAAAATCTCAGTATCAGCAGACTGCATTTTTTCCGGAGGCTCCAATATAGAATTAATTTCCTTACACATTCAGGTTGTTGTCTGAATTCATTTCCTTGCAGTTGTAAGACTGAGGTCCCCATTTTTTGTGTTTCCAGTTTCTAGAGGTTGCACATGTTTTCACCTGGTCTCTTTCCTCAAACTTGAAACTCAACAATGGTGATTCAAGTTCCTCTCACATTCCAAATGTCTCCTGCCTCTTCTTTTCATTGTTGCTTTATCTATCCTAGGCTTCCGCCTACTCTTCCATTTTAAGGACTTGTGTAATTAGACAAGGAGAACCTGTCTAGTCCACGATAGCATCATAGATTACATCAAACATTACATGTTTCTCTGCTCTACTTATTTACATCATTATTACCTTTATTCAGGATAATATATGTAACCATTCCCAAGGATTTATCCAAACTGTCAGCCTTGAAAGTCATGTCTGTGTCAGTCAGATCTCAGAAAAGAAAAAGCGATTTTGAAAAGAAACTTGAAGGGAGTTAAGATGCAATGCATCAAGGTTTAGCAAGCAACAATGGAAATGCATTGCAACCTCAGACCTAATGAGGTAAAAATGAGTAACGATATTACTGAGACATGGATGAGCTGGAGCCATGGGAGAGAGAAAGCTGAATCTGGGCTGCAGCAGTAATCAGCTCTCTCTCTTTCTTTCTCTTTTCCCCAGCACTCTGATCTTGCCAGTTGCTCCCTCTGGTCAGATCACATAAGAAACTAGAAATGATGAGGGATGACAATGGAGCCTATGAACATCAGAACCTTGCCTTCCAAAGTCACAGTACAGTGTAGAAAATTATATATATATATATATAAAATCGTATATATAATTATATATATGATTATATTATATATACGATTTTATATAGAATATATATAGAATATCTGTATTACATATAGATATATATCTATAATATATAATATAATGCATATATATTATATATGATATATCTCTATATTATATATATTTTATATATGTGTATATATATATAGAGAGAGAGAGAAAGAGAGAGCAATGAGGATGGTGAACCAAGTGAAAGAAACAAGATTAGTTCACCTAGTAGTTTAGGACAGGACTGGAAACTTTTCTATAGATGATTAAATAGTAGATATTTTAGGCTTAGTGGATCACACAGTTTCTATAGGAACTACTCAACTAAGCCTCTTGGGGATAAAGCAGCTCTACACGATACACAAGTGAATAGGTGTGGCTGAATTCCAAAACAATTTTATTTACAAAAATAGAAAGTTGGGCACTTTTAGTTGTCCCCAGATTCAGTTGGTTTGCTGATTCTTGATTTTGTGCATAGGCTTTGGTATCAGGAAGCAAATATAAATATAAACCCCTACTTCAGAAATTTATAATTCAAATTTTTATTCTCTCTCACTGTTAGTTGAAGTTGACATTTTCTAGGCCTCCCTGGTGGTACAAGGGGTTAAGACACAATCTATGAAGCTATCGCCAGCCACTGCAGCATGAGTTCGATCCCCAGTCAGGGTGCAGCCGACCTCTCCTGACTCGCCCGCTGCTCCCCTCAGCAGCGTATTTCGGTCAGTCTGCCTGTTCTGTTCCCCACTCTATCTCTGGTGAATCCTCTCACCCCCCACATCTCCAGCCTGTACCCCAGTTCTTGTATGCATAAATAAATAAATCTTAAAAAAAAATAAATTTGACATTTTCCGACATTACCCATATGCAAGAACACTTCGATGACTAAGTTCTAGCCAAGGAGGTAACAAAAACGATGTCTACAATTTCCTGGTTGTTTTTTTAAAGGAAAGAATATGTATTTTCCTTCCCTTTTTTTCTTTCCGAATAGTTTGTATTTAGATCCAGTGGATGTTGTGTTGAAGATAAACATCCTAGAGGACAATGGAACAACAGTTTTAAGTACTCTGTGTTGTCAGCAGCATGTAGTCACCCAGCGAGCCCACAGTAGCTTATTCTCATTTTGAGAGTTACATAGTGTGTCTCCTATTTAATCTACAATTCTTTCCATGTCTCAATTTACTAATTAAACTTTTACCATGTGTTTGTTCTTCAAGATTTAGTTTATTTCCTGATAAAATAAGAGTAATATTCCCATATAGGGTTTTGCAGAGCCTATTTTGCCTTGTCAAGTCAACTGGAACACAAAAGGCATTTAGTGAAATATTCAAGGAAAGTGATATTAAGAGCCCATTATTAGAGAAGGCATTGTGGGAAAAACAAATTAAATATTATAGACAATATAATATAATTTGGAATATGAGTACATTATTATTCATTCTTGTGCTCTCAGGATAGCTTCTTATAAGTTATCTAGAAGTCAGACAGGGGGCATATAATTAGAAATTAACATTAAATTGTACATTTTACCAAATATCCTTGAATTTCTTCATTATGGGTTTCTGGAAAGCATGTTATAGAGGAAATTATCACAAACCAAATAGTACTCCAACAGAGCGACAATTGACAGTTTAATCACTGCCAAGAACTGAGAATAAAATAAGTCATAAATGGAAATAACACATTTCTTTTTTAAAATATAATCCAAGAATGAAACAATCTCTATAAGGCAAAGACCTCTTAGGCATCAAAAATTCAATCCAGACTCCTAACCCCAGAAATCAGACTTATGGAGTTTCTTGAGCTTATAAACTTTCTGATTGGATATAACCTCCTTTTCAGAGTGAGAGATTAAAATTAAAAGCAAATTTTCCAAAGGAAAATCCAGGCAAAGGAGTAATGAGGCATTTGTTGCATAGTTTGTTTTTTTTTTAATTTTATACATTTTTACATCATCTTTCATTTTGCACAATGTATGCATTTTCTTTTTTCTTTTCATTTGTATTTGTATTTTTATATTAACTTTTTATTTTTTTACATTATTGTTCATTTTTAAACAATATTTGCTTCCCACCTCCTCAGGTTTAGTCCCCATAGCATTTCCTTCACCAATGCACTGGTGCACCATCTCTCAGTGCCCTGTGCTCCATCCTCCCTCCCTCTGATCCCTCTCCCTCCTCCTCCCCTGCAGTATGTCTCTGATTTATAATTGTCCATTTTTGCTTTGTTGTGTTTTGTACTGTTATTATTTTTTTACACTGATGTCTTAATTTTTTTTTCTTCTTCTGGCTTATTCCACTGAGCATAATGCCTTCTAGTTCCATCCACATTGCTGTGAATGGCATGAGTTTATCTTGGATTGCTGAATGATATTCCATTGTGTATATATGCCACATCTTCTTGATCCAGTCATCTATTTTTGGGCATTTGGGTTGTTTCCAGGTTTTGCCTATTGTAAATAGTGCTACTATAAACATAGGTGTACAGGTGTTCTTTTGAATCAATGTTTTTGTGTCCTTTGGATAGATCCCTGGTAGTAGAATGGCCAGGTCATATGGTAGCTCCATTTTCAGTAGACTGAGGAACCTCCAGACAGCTTTCCACAGTGGTTGGAACAGATTGCACTCCCACCAACAATGTGGGAGAGTTCCTTTCTCACCACATCCTCGCCAACATTTGTTGTTTGTTTTTTTGATATGTGTCATTCTTACTGCTGCTAGATGGTATCTCAATGTGGTTTTAATTTGCATTCCAGAAGGTGAGGAGAGAGACAAAGGATCTGAGAAATTATTCAAGGAGATAATTGAAGAAAACTTCCCAATTATAAATCAGAGACATCCTGCAGGGGAGGAGGAGGGAGAGGGATCAGAGGGAGGGAGGGAGGAGCACAAGGGACTGAGGTGATGGTGCACGGGTGCATTGGTGAAGGAAACTCTATGGGGACTACACCTGAGGGGGTGGGGGGATGCAAATATTGTTTAAAAATAAACAATGATGTAAAAAAAGAAAAAAATATATTAAAAAAAAGAAAAAAAAAGAAAACTTCCCAAGTATGAAAAAGGAGAAGAATATAGACATATAAAAAGTGAGAAGAACACCCAATTACCACATCTTGGCTATAGTCCCCATACATCCCACCTCCCTTATTTTGATTCTACTCCCTCCCCAACCCCATAGTGTGCCTCTGGTTTATAGTTGCTTGTTGATTTTGATTTTTACTTTATTATAATTAGTTTTTTTTCCTGGTCCCTTATTTAGGTTTTTTAAATTCTTGCTATGAGTGAGAACATCCAGTATTTTTCTTTTTCTTTCTGGCTTATTTCGCTAAGCCTGATCACTTCCAGCTCCATTCATGTTGCTGCAAATGGCATGAGTTTATCTTTTTGATTGTTGAGTAATATTCCATTGTGTATATGTACTACATCTTCTTGATCCAGTCATCTATTTTGGGGCATTTGGGTTGTTTCCATAGCTTAGCTCTTGGAAATAGTGCCATTATAAACATAGGGGTGCAGGTGCCATTTTGAATTAATGTTTCTGTGTCCTTCGGGTAAATACCTAGGAGTGGAATTGCTGGATCATATGGAAGCTCTATGTTTAGTAGGTCAAGAAATCTCCACACAGCTTTCCATAGTGGTTGGACCAGTTTGCACTCCCACCAGCAGTGCAGGAGAGTTCCTTTTTCTCCACATCCTTGCCAACATTTGTTGTTGTTAGTTTTTTTTAATATGTGCCATTCTCACTGGTGTAAGATGGTATATCATTGTAGTTTTGGTTTGCACTTCCCTAATTACAAGTGATGTTGAACATTTTTTCATATGCCTGTTGGCCATTTGCATTTTCTCTTTGGAGAAGTTTCTTTTTAGCTCTTCTGCCCATTTTTTGACTGGATTATTTTCTTGTTTTTGTTGAGTCTCATCAGCTCTCTGTAGGTTTTTGTGATCAGTCCTTTATCATTACTGTGTGTGCAAAAATTTTCTCCCAATTGGTGGGTGTCTCTTTGTTTTAGTTGTTGCAGAAGCTCTTTAATTTGATGTAGTCCCAGCTGTTCAACTTTGTCTTCACTATCACTGCTTTGGGTGATATGTCTTTAAAGATGTTACTGAGATATATGACATGTAGTGTTTCACCTATATTCCCGTCTATATAATTTATGATTTCAGGTAGTATGTCTAGTTATTTAATCCATTTTGAGATGGTTTTTGTGCATGGTGTGAGGTAATAGTCAAGCTTCATTCTTTTGCATGTAGCAATCCAGTTTTCCCAGCACCATTTATTGAACAAAATTTCTTTGTTCCAGTGCATATTCTTTGCTCCTTTGTCAAAGACTAGTTGAACATATTTGTGGTTTTGTTTCTGGATTTTCTATTTGGTTCTATTGGTCCGTGTGTCTGTTCTTATTCCAATACCATGAAGTTTTGATTATTATGGCTTTGTAGTATAGTGTGAAGTCTGGGCATGTGATAACTCCATTCCCTTCTATTTTTTTCAGGAGAGCTTTGGCTATTCAAGGTTTTTGGTGGCTCCATATGAATTTCATCAATATTTGTTCTATTTCTTTGAAGAATGTCATTGCAATTTTTATTGGAATAGCACTGAATCTGTAAATTGCTTTTGGTAAGATGGTCATTTTGATAATGTTAATTCTTCAAATCCATGAACAGGGAATGTCTTTCCAATTCTTCGTATTTTCTTCTATTTCTTTTAACATTGTTTTATAGTTTTCTTTGTATAGGTCCTTTACCTCTTTTGTTAGGTTTATTCCCAAGTATTTGATTTTTTTTGTTTCATTAATAAAAGGGATGGTTTTCTTGATTTCTTCTTCTTCAGATGTATTGTTTGTGTATAGGAAAGCTACTAATTTTTTGTGTGCTGATGTTGCAGTTTTTGGTGAGGAAATTTCCTTTTCCTAGTTCTGGAGAATGCTTTGAAGCTTGTCACTTCCAACTAAATCTTCCCTATATATATTCCTTTATATAGGTATTAATATAAACTGGCTTAAACATACTTTAGAATGTAATATTTAAATGGACTATACGTTTTTTGTCATTCAACATAGCCTATAAGAGAAAATTAATTTTTTTTAGTGTACTACACAAGAATGCTATGAATATCTCCAGATTCACCTTATGGTACTCCCTCTTAACCATAAACATTAGTCCAATATGCTTATACAGATTTGCTCAGTTCTATGAGATTATACTTGTTTCTCTTTCCACCAAGCCTTTAGTAATATTTATTTATACCTTTAATTAATACTTTGGCCTCCTATTATTATCCTGGTTCATTTCTATCTGTTCTGCAGGACTTAGTTCAGTGATCTTCTCTGGTTCTCTTGTTGTAGATTAGGTGTTCTTATATTTTTTGCTGTAGCATATCATGAAATCTTATGATAATAGTTTTTATTTGCCCCATTTACTACTTTTATCTGGATATTTTCAGCTAAATAGAAGTAAAAAAAATGCAAGCAACAAATAAGGAAATTAGAAACTAGGTTTCTTTACTAATTTTTTTTTTAAGATTTATTTTATTTATTTATGCATACAAGAGCTGGGGTGTAGGCCAGGGGTGTGGGAGGCTGAGAGGATTCACCAGAGGCAGAGTGGGGAGCAGAACAGGTGGATCTACTGAAATACATTGCTGAGAGGAATAGTGGGCAAGACAGGAGAGATCTGCTGTGCCATGTGGGTCAACTCCTGGCCAGGGATGGAACTTGTTTTGCAGTGGCTGTGGATAGCTTCACAGTGCTGTGACTTAACCCCTTGCACCACCAGGGGGCCTTCGGTTTCTCTACTTTCAACCTAATATACTTGTCATCCTATTACATTGTCTTATTTGAGTCATGTAAAATAAGTACAAATCTCAAGAGATTCTAAATGATTTGCATAAAGAATGCTATTTTATATAATAATAGTTTCATGCCTTAAAAATTAATGCTAACTATAGTCAACAATATCTTCAGTTAGACTTAAGCATTCAGGGTTATTTATTTATCATTCATAAATTGAAAGGGAAGTTTGTTATATACAAATAGAAAAGTTAGTTAATAATCTTGGACCATAATAATAGGTGCTGAACATGCAGAATGAGCCAGTAAGTGCTAGAATGTGAAAGGAGGGAGAAAAAAATATCAGTTATAATGAATGGGAAAGGGTCAATGGAAGAAGAATCATTGGATTTGATTGAAAGATATAAACACTTTCAAATGCTCACAGTGGGCAGACAATTTTCAGATAATTTAGTGGCTATAAAATGAATAGAAAGAAAAAGGAATAGTGAAAAGTGAGGAATAACACAATCTATTGCAATATACTGGCTCTGAGAGATGTCTAAATTATCATGGTAAATAATGTTGTATACATTTTCAATTATTTACCATGATTTGCTGAGCATTTCTTTCTGGAGCCTAGGTCAAGTCTGCATTGGAGTATATTTTCCAATGTGGCAAATAAAATGTAAGAAAAAAAAAAGAAGGCAAATGCTAACAATTTAATCTTTATCTCCAGTTATTTCATAACTTCTGTAAATTCATATAATCACTTTGACATTTTTCATTTATAATAAAATATAAGCAGTTATTTCTTTAATCCCAGAGGTAGTAGATTGTGCTTTCATCTCGCCCGAGAGGAAATGCAGAGACCTTTATTAGAACACTTCCTAACTGATGACATTGAATATCAAAGAAAAGAGCACAAAAGCAAAATAATTCATTTTAAAATTACTATGGTGATAGCCAAACAATTTTTTAAACTGCATTTAGCCATATTTGGTGAACACCAAATATATGCCAGCAAGGTGCGTGATGTAGAGATAAAAAGGACACATGATATAAGCTCCTACTTCATTGAACTTACAATCCACTTAGTTAAAATATGATGTTCAAGCCATGAACTGGCAGAGGTTCAAGCTTCAGACTATGCAGTTGGTTGTGATCCATGCTTTATCTGATCTACTAGAACTCCTATAAAGAAATATAGTAGGTCCAAGAAGGCATCTAAGCTATAGTACAGTTGGTTCAGTTTATGAAAGGCTATTTTCAATGAAATGACAGAAAAAATATTTTCACATATGAGTAAAAATCTCACTTATAAAATTTGGCATATAGTAATCCAAAGAGCAATCAAACTTTTCTAGGTTTGGCTAACAATTCTTTCCTGCCTTTGAAATGCTATAATAAATTTAAATGAATATTAGGCTGTGTGACAGGAGACTGGATATCTAGTCTTGGGGTTGCTTTGATTCAGTGGGTGCTTGAATCAAATATATTAGAGCAATATATTTATTTTCTTTGAATATTGGCTTCCTTGCCTACAAAATCAGGGATTTGCTGTATGAACTACCTTTATTCTGTTCAAAAATTCCATAAACTTTGAGATTCTCCATACTGTTCTATATCTCAATGTCCTTTTCTTAAGGAATTCTTAAAATATTTGCAGCTTTTGTTCTTTTATGCATAGACATTTAAAATATAGCAGAGGTGTTCCACGACTAGTCTTTCCACATTGCTAGTTAAGATGAGAAAATAGAGGATGGTTTCAAAGGATTGAAAGAATGCAGGGGCATATTTTAAAAATAAATTATTTAATGTCTTGACTCACCAACAATACAATAAGCAACTAGATTTTACTTCCTTTTATTCTCCATAGTGATGAGAAAACTAATAGAAGTAATCAAATCTTAATAGCATATCAGCTATTTCATAACATTAAAAACTATTAAAGGTGACTCTAATAAAGGAGCAGAATTTGAACTCTTAATGTAATAAATTATTTTTTAGTAAATGGTGTATCATTATTTTACATGCTTGTGTGTGTGCCTGTGTGTTTTACAATATAGCTTTGCTTCCCTCAGGTGTGTAGTTTTCCACCATCAAAGCACCCATAATCCTCCACCACAGTCCATATGCTCTCCTACCCCATTTTCTCCCCTCTCCCTCTTTATCCCTGACCCCTTCCTGGTTGCCTCAGTTCTTTTTTTTTTTTAATATTTATTTATTTATACAAGCATTCGGTATAGTCAGAGGCGCGGGGGGTGGTGGGGGAGGGCGGTGAGAGAATTCACCAGAGCCAGAGGGGGGAACAGAACAGGCAGACTGATGAAATATACTGCTGAGGGGAGCAGCGTGCGTGGCAGGAGAGGTCTGCGCACCTTGTGGGACCCTCGCCGGCAGCCGGGGATCGAACCGGTGCTGCAGAAGCTGCAGGCAGCTTCGCAGTCCAGCGCTCAATCGCTGCACCACCAGGGGAGGCCCCTTGTTGCCTCAGTTCTATAGTCAACTTTCAAGTGGTGGTTTTAAAGTCTATCTTTTTCTGATCCTTTGTTTGATTTCTCTATATTTCACCTTACGTGAAATTATGGGTATTTATCTTTCTCCTTCTGGTTAACTTCACCTAGGACAATTCCTTCCAGTTGCATCCACATTGTCACAAATGCATGAGATTATCTTTCTTGATAACTGAGTGGTATTCCATTGTATGTGTGTACATATATATATATATAAACACATATATAAATATATGTATACATACATATACATATTATATCATAATTTCTTGATACACTATCTGTCCTGGGGCATTTAGTTTGTTTCCATAGTGTGGCTATTGTAAACAGTGCTGCTATAAACATAGGAGTACAAGTTTCTTTATGAAATCTCTCTTTTTTTAAGCAGACACCTCCACCTATTTCTAATGTGCTTAGAAGACTTGTCTTCACTCAGCAGCTGGAAATACTTTTATCAGGACTTTTAACATATTTCAGTCCTTTTTTTTTAACACATCGACCTAATAGCACATACAAGTCATACTTTGTGCTAGCTATTATTATTTTGTTTGTGGGAACCTGGTTGTGGTTATCTGGAACAGATGCAATCTTAACTTTGAAATCTTTTCAGTCTCCTATAACCAGAAAAAAAAAATGTGTTTGTTTGTTCTGCTCAACATGCTACAGTCACTGTTATCAACTTGTATTTCTGAACATGATATCTAGAGAATAAAACCCTATTGTGCAATTACCTTCAGATTGTAAGAAGTTGAGTGTTGAGGTGAAATTTGCACCCACCGCCTCTAGGGCACTGATTCAATTCAGCAAGAAGAGAAAGCCAGTGAAAAGCTATGTGTCATTGTCTTCTTCCCATGTGTGCCTTACATTCATTATAAGATGCAGAACTAAAACAGCGCTCATTTCCACAAAACGGTGTGATTCAAGCTCAATTTTCAGTAGAATACATGTCAACTTGGAGATTAAAGGAGAAATTCAACATACACTGGAAAAGCATTGTGCAGCCTGTCAAATGCAGATCCGTTTAAATTCCAAATGACCTCTTTGCTCCTGAACTTGCCAATCCACATGATGCCATGATTAAATTTTATAAAGAGTTCAATTTAAATACTGCATTAATGCAACATTAAGGTTGACATTTTTAATCATTAATAGTTCTAAGCCAAATAATTCAGAGTACCTTTCACAGCCACTGTCACCCAGGCAAATTTATACCACACTTATTTTTCTAATAAATTCAGCACAAAAAATGAACATACGTGCACAAACCAAAACAGTTTTTCTCCTCGTGAAACATGCAATTACCAGGACTTTTAAAATATAGTATAAAGCAAAGGGCCAATTTTTCTTTTATCAAGCTCATTTGATGAATATAGATAAATAAAGAAACTGGCTTGGTGGACACTGGTTCTCATTTCTTAAATTTTCCAAATAATTAAAAATATTTTAAAATTTTACTATACCAAACTTACTTAGCTACAGTGACAGATATTAAGAAACCCACTCTGGGGCCGCTCTGGTGGTGCAGGCGGTTGAGCATAGCACTGTGAAGCTGTCAACAGCCTCTGCATTGCAGGTTTGATCCTGGCCGGCCATGGAGATGTGTGTGGCAGACCTCTCCTGTCTTGCCCGCTGTTACCCTCAGCAGTGTATTTCAGTCAGTCTGCCTGGTCTTTTCACTGCTCTGTCTGGTGAATCCTCTCACCCTCCCACACATCTGGCCTGGACCAAATTCTTGTATGCATGAATAAATAAATCTTAAAAAAAAAAAAAAGAAATCCACTCTGTGATCAGTTTACATTTGACTGGGCAGGGTAGTAACTGTGAATTACTGGATATATATGTGTGTATAAAGATGAAAAGATGGCAGCCTAGATGTTATTATCTGTGTTGACTATAAAGTGGAATGTAAGGCAAGGATTTTTTCATATATGTTTACTTTGAGTAAATGACAGAGGGCAACACAATTTATTTGATAGTAATGCTTAAATGGATAATTCACACTGAACAACATAAGTTTGCAACTGAGCTTATCTTCATTGGATCTAGTGACTAGGTAACTACTTGAATAGTGCACTGGATGATGGTAGTGTGACCTCATGCACTAGCTATGGTTGCCAAACATTATATTGGATGTAGTTTTGGAAAACACTTTTTTTTTGTGAATGGTTTATTACAATGATGTCCAATACTAAACAAGCTAAAATATAAAAGATGATTGAGAAAATCTTGACAATTATGTAATAAATATTATACTTCTTAAATTTTCAACTTCACACAGCTTTATTTATGTTCTTTGTCATTGAAGTGTGGTCAAAAGCTAGTGATTAAATTGAGAATTCAGATCATTCTTTTACTATTCTGTTAGTATCATCATAATCTGTTTCTGCCTATGAAGATGGGATATGAGGCTTATCTATCAATCCTAACATTAAAAGATAAAAGGAATATAGGCTTTTTAAATTCCTAGTACCATCAGAAGCAATCTAAAATTACTGTCATGTCCTAATTTTGTTGCTATAGTGCTTGTTCATTGTTGCACCGGACTCCATATTTTTCAGTAAGTTACTGGTAGTGATGATAATATGCACCCAGAAATGCATGTTCAATAGTTGATTAATGATATGAAAGGACCAATAGTTAAAACATTCAAAGCATTCCAATCATGTTTTTTGAAGTCACTGTATCATTTTCTGTATAACTTGAGATCATTCATTTCAATAAATTTTAAATTCTTCAACTGTAAATTGGAACTTACTATACCATGAAATTTTAAATATTTCTTTTAGCAATATATAATCATACATAGTAAAGACTTTGATTCTTTACATAGGTGTTGGACAGTTTATAAGGATAGGAAAATAGACATTTCAGTCTAATGTAACTACTTAGTGTAACTTGGGTAATAAATATGACTATGTTGAGGGACAACAATGGAATTAGTATACAGTTTTTTTTCCTCTAAGTACTAAGTAATTTTAGTAATTGAAGTAATCTTAGTTAAGCAGTAAGTGATTTTTTTCTTTATATATAGTACTGTGAACTTACGCCTTAAGTTTAACAATCGTTGCAAGCTGACAAAACGATATGTGTGTGTGTGTGTGTGTGTGTGTGTGTGTATGTATGTATGTATCTTGTTTCTAAAAAGAATTAAATAATTATGTCTATGAATGTCTTACTAACATATGTTCTGTGCCCTGGGATGTCTTGAAGTGCTCGGTAGCTTCTATTTTTAAGATTTTCATTATTTATAATATCGCAATAGTTTATATTTGAACATAAAAGAAGAAAAGCAGCATAATAACAAGATTTTTCATTTAAAAATTGAGTAATATAAGTGAGAAGGAAGAGAACTGTCATAATTATATATAGATTCATCAGAATGGAAAGCAGCCAAACGATAAAGTGGTCATTTCAGGAAAGACAAATAGCATTGTAATTTTGAATTGATTCTATGAGATAAAAGACAAATGTACAGTTTATATTAGTATATTAATATGTAAAGTTGTGGCTACAAAAGTGTAATGATGGAAGAAATTTGCATGAAAGCAATCTTCCTATAGTCTCAAACTCCATTATTTAACCCAAAGTGGTCTAGTCCATTAATGAAATTAACCAAGGAGTTTCCAAATGCAAGGTTATTAGGTATGGGCTATGCTACACTGATATTCATATATAGCTTATGCAGGAATATGTTTATGCCTGTGTACACAAATGAATAAATTTATAACACTTTACAAATAGTAGATGATTCCATAGGTGAAATCCTCACTTAACTTTGTTTACTCTATTGAATTGACTTTTCCCACCATAAATCTCCAGTGGGCATGGGGCTATTGATTTCCTTTTTCTTATCCCTGTGAATTACTTTTGCCTTCTACTAAAGACTTTGTAGATAAGTACTCAGAAGTTTCATTTTCAAAATTATTTGTAATTCTTCAGAGTAAAATAAATTGCAATATATGTTAATTTTTCAGTTTTGTGACCTATATCTTGCTAACAACTCCAATTCAATAATTTTGTACTTTCTGGGAGGAGTTAGTCGCAATTATACTTTTGTTCTGAGTGCCACTGCGTGGTTAGTGGTTCAGTGTATAGGTTATAAACTCCATTCCACATAAGTAGGGATGATGGGACCAGTAGTAATCAGAGTAAGAATAAAATGCACAGACAGGTTTCTCACTTGAGGTAGTATCTCAGACTAGTCATTCAATTATAACAGAATATTAAAAGCATTGAAAAAAATATATAACTCTTTATTACCATGTAAAAATTATGCTTTTTTCTTTCTCTATAAATTTCAAACAGTAGAAGAAATCTTTTGGGATAAAGTAGCACAAAGAAGGCTTTCTTAAATATAACAGCAGTGGGAATGAATTTCCCTGTTTAGTTTTAATGGATAAGTAAGGCAGGCCCCAGGAGTCTGACTAAAATAAAAATGAGTGATTTGTTTGTTTGTTTGTTTGCAGGAAAGTCATTTCATCATGTAGATTTTAGCTAACAAAAATGTTCTTTTTTTGTTTTTTACCCTCATTTACCCATGATTGTCGGTTGTATTTTGCATTTCAGAAAGGATAGAGTTCAAATTCACATAAAACTTGGCATTGCGAACCACACCAGACTGAGACAATCAGCTCATTTTGAAGCTTATAAACATACCCTTATTTCTATCCACTAGAGTTGCTTTTAATTAGTTTGGTGAGACACACACAAACATATTCACACACTATATATGTACATGGGTATACACATATCTGTGTATGTGTGTATATATACACACATACACAAATATATAGTTATATGCACACATATATTTATACATACATATATATGTATAGAAAGAGAAAGGTAGAGATATAGAGATGTAGATATAGAAATATATACGTACATAAATAGGAGTGTCAGAGCAGACTAGAACCAATTATTAAAAGTACTGAGGTTCAATAAATAAGGAGTTATCAGGATTTTCAAGTAATGATTTCCTTAGCACCGATAACTATTGGACTTAACAAAGATAGGCACTACTAGGTATTAAAGCAGCTTTATTGTGTGGCCAAGAACTGTTCAATCTTTCCTTTTAAATAAAGTGAGGAAATGTTGATAGAATCTAAAATAATGTTCTCACCTTTGTTTGATTTAGTGTGTGACTTGAAGGCTACCATAGATTTGTTCATTGGGTTTTGATGGATGTTTCCAATCATTGTTTTTCTCTAGCTGTATCAAGGCCAAGGTCCACCAGATGTCAGTGCAATATAAATAATCCAAATTCTTTTATTTAAGAACCAACTATAGAATACAAAAATAGGGAGAAATTGCCATAAAATAAAGGCATTTAATTGGATTTTAAAAGATTTAGCTCTACCAAATAGGAGAGGTTGCAAAGCTGGTCAATGTGATCAACAATCATTTTTAAAATGGTCCCTTTCTAATAGCTCTTTGTTACTATAGTGTAATCCAATAAAGATGATTTTGTAGTTCTATTTTTTCTTCTTTCTCCGGTTTCATTATCATTAAGTTGTGTTTTTTACATAGAGGACTTCAAAATTTTATGGATGGTTTTATGTATTGATATTACTACCATGTTAACATTTTTTCCTTGATTATTTGTTCTGTTCTAGAAAAAGAATGAAATCATGTCAGCAGTGTATTACCTGACATCTTTCTTTTCTTGATCACAGTTAAAATAAATGTGTCTAACATATGCTGGCAATGAGCTCCTGATGAGGAATACCAGCAACCTATTTTTCCAAATATTTTGGAAAAAATAATTTTGATGGCTGGTGAGAAAATTGTTAGTTTACATTACCAACACACAGAGACACACTCAAAATACAGATACACAAACCGTGTAATGAAGAAAAAAATTCAATAAAGGTTAGGGAAAAGTATAACTAAGCCTATCTTTGCTTTCTGTTTACAGATGCTTTATATGAAAAGTCCATAGAGGGTTTCCTCATTTTCAGCCAAACATTTGCTTATTCTTTGATGAAAATAAATTAATTGTATTCTTTTTGTATCACATAGTCTGTATTTCATGGCTTTATAATCTAGTCAAAAGGCCTAGTCATGAACAGAGACGTAAACGAACAACCTGGAGGTGTCAGAATATAATTCCCTATAAAACAGTAAACTTGGAGAACATTAATGTCTCATAGCTACTCTACTTGAGGCTGTACTTGTTTTGAACTTAACCTAACAAAGGCAAGAAAATTCAGAGCTCAGACATCTGAAGGATAACTGTCTGGCTCCATCAGTAAGTAAAGCCAGGCAAACCAGTCAAAGTGACAGCAAAATGTTATGGAAAAACTGAACAATTCTAAGCAAAGTATTAGTAAAATTCAGTGCGTTAAAGCAAAAACAGTAAAAATGATAATTATATTTAAAGGTCACGTTTGTCAAAGGAGAAAATTCATATAATTACCTAAATAAATTTTTAAAATATATTGAAAAACACTAATTCATAGAGTCATGCACCCTAGGTTGCCTGCATTTCTATTTATAACGCGAAGATTTGGAAAAAACCAAAATGCCCATGTATGAATGAATGCATAAAGAAAATGTGGTACATGCATCCAGTGGAATACTACTCACCTATTAGAAAGAAAAGATGAAATCTTGCTATTTGCAACACATGGATGAAATTTGAGGGCTAATATGCTAAGTGAAATATGTCAGAGAAAGACAAATAAAATATGATCTCACATACGTGGAAATAAATAAATAAAACAAATGAACAAACAAAGCAAACAGACTATACAAAAAAAAAAAAAAAAGTGTAGGTTCCTGATGGTTGGGGTAGGTAAAGTGGGTAAAAGGGGTAAAAGGAGTCAATTGTATTGTGCAAGAGGGAAGCTTGTCTTTTGATGGCAAACATAATTCAGTATGTATAGATAATACCTGAAAACTATCATAAAATGATTACTTCAGTATTTTTTTTAAAAAAACATTTATATGATGCAAAATTTATGATTTTAAAGGCTAAAGCAACTAAAAATAAATGGGAACTTCTTTAACCTAACGAAAGGCAAAAATAAACTCACATAGCATTGAAAACCTTCTCCAACATTCAGAGAAAATGAAAGGACATCTGCAATCATTTGGCTTCCTGTTTTAATATTATACTAAGGGTATGTCTTGATATAGTTTGTAGGGGAATCATTCAGCATTGCCTTCTCCCCATCTTGCCTCCCCAATCCACTTTCTTTCACTATTTGTTAATGGATACTGCTATTTTGTCTTGAAACTTCATGGGCTGCTACTATGATTAGAGTTCCATTGTGCCTCTGTGACAGGAATTGCAGCAGTTTTTGCATGTTGAATTTCTGGGTGGATCCATGGAAGTTCAAAACCCCCATTATATCTGGGTTCATAAGAATTATCAGATCTCAGGGCAGAGAATCTGGTTCCCCAGAGAATGGTAACGACTTAAGAGTTTAAGAGATTTAATGTTCCATAGAACACCATGATGGACACAGAAAGACAAATAGATGGTGGATGATTGTTGCTCTCTCCCTTCTGTTTACAGTAATATGTCACTGTTATCTATAGTCTGTCTAAAGTTTTCCTACATGCTGTACTATTCTGATGTTTTCTTCATTTTTTTTTTTCATGGTCTTACTTTTTAAATAGCTAGATAGCAAAATAATTTGTAGTATGTCCCACTCTTTCCTGTCTCACTGTCACTTCGAGGATTTTCCTTCACTTTTGTATTACATTCTGCTTCAAGTAAAATATGAGTATATCATTAACAGTTCAGCTTCTGCCTACTATAAAATCTGAATTAAACAAAATTAGTAGTCAGTGCAATAAGACAAGGGAAAGAAAATGAGTGGGAAGTGATTGAACACAATAGAAATTGGGCATCCCCGGTGGCGCAGCGGTTGAACCCTGGGCTGTGAGGCTGCCTGCAGCCTCTGGAGCACCAGTTCGATCCCCGGTCACCGGGCGAGGGTCCCACATGATGCACAGACCTCTCCTGCCGCCCACTGCACCCCTCAGCAGTGTATTTCATCAGTCTGCCTGTTCTGCTCTCTGCTCTGGCTCTGGTGAATTCTCTCACCCTCCCATGGTTCTGACTGTACCCAGTGCTTGTATAAATAAATAAATAAACCTTATAAATAAATAAATAAATAAATAAATAAATGCTTTCTCAAAAAAAAAAAAAAGAAAAAATAGAAATTAAGCTGGCAGTAATTATGGATAAATTTATCTACACAAATAACTTTAAAGGGGATGTCAATAAAGTATAAAATTTGATTAAAGTGTTCCATGTCTTAAACGCAATGACTTTCAGACATAGATAGCTTTTAGAAAGAGAACAGAATACATTTTATATATCAAGTGAAATGCTTTTTGGCATTGAACATAAATGAAGCTCACAAGTGCCTCTACATCTCAAAAATACAATGTAGTCTGAAAGACTTGAGATATACAAAAGCACTTGAAGTATGTTCCATTTTCCTAACTTTCAAAATGGCAAAAATACATACCTGTTTACTTGTCTAAGTGGATACATATAAGGTTGGTAACACTATCAAGAAAAGTAAGAGAATGATTATGACAAACTTCAAGCCCATGTTACTTCATAGGACATCAAGGAAAATGACAGTATGAAGAGAGAAATAAATCAGTTTTCCAAGAAAATGATACTATTCCCTTTCTTAATCTAAGTAGCAAGTGCAAGGAAGTTCATTTTATTCTACTTTTAATTCTATCAATTTTAGTATATACTCTATCATGTACAATATATTTCACATTAAAATACTAAATATCTTTTGGAGTTTTTTGTTCTTTAAGTCCAAGTTACACCAAAAACATTCTTGATTAAGAATTAGGTATAGCAGTATGAAACTATTTAATTAAATAAGCTCTAAACATAAATTTCAATGTGCAAATAGTTTAGGAGACAGCAAGCAAAATAACAGAGCAACTTCATCTTCAGTTACATTTTGCTCAGATGAGCTAATCTGAAGATCTAACCACATTATTTAGGTCTTATTTTCTTTTTCTCAGTTAGTAAATGTGCTTCAAGCTCAAAATAACCAACTTATAAACTCTTAGTACAAAACTCAGATAACTATCTAAGGCCATGTGCCTGTAAGTGCAGCAAGGAAAAGGTGCAAAGTATTATATTCTTTGGGATATTTCACAGATCCTGCTGTGCCTTTGAAAGAATAACAAACAGACAGTATGTGCTTAGAGATGAAATTTCAGGATTTGAACTGGCAGTACCAAGGACAGACTTAATTTTTTCCCCTTAAGCTTCCCCTCAGATATTGTAAATAGATCCCCCCTTTTTTTTCATCTTTTATAAAGTTTGCTGATCCCATTGTGTCTTCTGCATAGAAATGAAAATTTCAAGAAACTGAATACAGGATAGCAAAGAATTTAAACCCTACCATACTCCACTAAAGTACATAAAACAGATGACTACCACAAAAGGAAACAAAGGAAGAAAGTGAGGTGATGATGGAAAGCACACAAGTGCACTTTGTAAACAGATGGTTCCTCAGACAAGTGAAAGGCTTTGTTGTAGCCATGTCTTAAATGCAGAACAGGAGTGTTTATATTTCTGATTTTCTTGTCGCACTACATTGTTCACTCGAATTGTGTTTCTCTTTCATGTTATTGGTTCTCTCGGGTTAGTATGGACTCTCAGATAGCTAGAAAAATCTGCTGTCTAGATCAAATGGTTTTCTCAGTATGAATTTCTGCAAAACAAAACCAAACCCCAAAAACCTCTAAGTTTTCTGTAATCTAAAATGTTAAATCACAGAGTAAAATTTTCCCACTGAGGGAATTAAGGTCAAATGTATATATAAATTTATATTTAAGTTAACAGTATGGAAATGGAGAACATTACAGAAGGAGGAAAATAATAATAAGCACTGATATGCTAAATTGCTGACTGATCCTTGAGGAAATGTGCACAGGGCACTCACAACACACTCACACTTGCTTTCTCTCTCTCTTTCTCTCTCTTTCTCTCTCTCTCTCTCTCACACACACACAGGCACACTAAATAAATGTTAAAACAAATAAACAAACAAGAAAACTGCCCCAGTTAGAATGCTGTACTAGTAGCAATGGGTACCTGATGTGCTGAAAGCTCCACTCTGCCCTTTACTCAGCAGGAACACATAATTACAACAGCTAAAATTACCAGGAAAAAAAAAAAAAAAGAGTGAAATGGTTCAGCTTTTGGGAGCCCAATACAAACAGCAGATTTGACCTTTAAATCTCCAGAGGCTGAATGAACAGTGGTTCATTCAAACTCAATAGATTTTAAAAGATTAGTGATCAGGATTTTTAAATATTATAGGCTTCTGAATTGAGTGATCATTCTCAATTAATAATTAAAGTGTCAAAATTGACTTTTATCCATGTACATGATAGGTTCTTGTAAAGGTTTTGGTGTGATTTTTTAAATATGAGGAAGTATTAAGCTCTTTAAAGAAAACAAAATATTCATATTTTATCATTACCATTTTTAAGCAGCTTATAATAACTGTTAATAACGGGAAACAGGAATTAAATGAATGACAATATATGCATCAGAGGGAAGTTCAACACCTTGACTGAAAACCAATTTCGAGTTCATGGTACCCTTTTCTTTTTTTTTTTTTAATTTTATTTATTTTTTTATACAAGCACTGGGTACAGTCAGAAGCGTGGGAGGGTGAGAGGATTCACCAGAGCCAGAGCGGGGAACAGAACAGGCAGACTGACGAAGTACACTGCTGAGGGGAGCAGCAGGTGGCAGGAGAGGTCTGCGCGCCATGCAGGACCCTCGCCCGGAGGCCGGGGATCAAACCTGCGCTGTAGAGGCTGCAGTCAGCTTCACAACCCAGCGCTCAACCGCTGCGCCACCAGGGAAGGCCCCATGGTACCCTTTTCTAAGAATACTGACTGTCCCCTTTCAAGACATCACCAGTAACCACCTGGCATCAGAGGACAGCAAAAGGGAGAAAGAGTCAGGGCCAATAAGCCAAACATTATCAGAATGGAAGAGAATAAAACCTCTCCATCTTTTTAACACAGTAATTAGCCATGGAATTCATGACTACAGAAGGAAAAGAATACTTTAGGAGCAATGAGGAACCTGGTCAACCTCCTGGACCAAAAACATGTAGTGATTGGCATATGACACCCTCTGACAGGTAGTTGAAACCTAGGAACAAAATCAAATGGTAGACGGTATTTCAGGTTATTCTTATTAATACGTCTTTTAACTTCAAAGACACACATCCTTTGAACCACACTGCATAATCATACATATATGTGTGTGTGTTACACAGTAAATATATGAACACTAAAATTCTCTTTTGATATTTAGAGTTTTTTCTTTTATTCTAAATTTAGTGAAAAATATCTTGTAGTACTTTTATTTAATTAACATTAAGGTGATGACAAGATAAGCTTATATTCTTGCTTATTTTCTTGAGAGGTGTGGTGTGTGAGAGACTCACCAGAGGCAGAGTGGGGAGCAGAACATGCAGATTGACTGAAATACACTGCTGAGGGGAGCAGTGGGTGAGACAGGAGAGGTCTGCTGAGCCATATGTGGGTTAGCTCCCTGGCTGGGGATCGAACTCAGGCTGTAGCAGTGATAGCACTGAGACTTAATTCCTAGGCCACCAGGGAGACCCTGGTTTATATCTAATGACCATTCAAAGCAACTCAACATAGTTTAAAACATAAAGGATGCCATAATCAATTTTGTGATTCTGATTTTGAGGACTGAGTTAGAGAAAGAAAACTTCAAGAATTGAGAGAGGAGAAAATACTTGAATATATATCACAAATTTTTAAGACTGCTTAAAATTGTTATAGGTGATATTTAAAAAAAGAAATTATAAAACTGATTATTAGAAAATTAACTGTTTTCAAAAACAGAAATTTGTTGCAAAGATTGCCAGAAGTACAGAGTTAGTAAATATTTTGATAATATGAGCTTTTGTAGTCTGAGTACAGAATAATTTGCTTGCCTCAGGGAAAGGAGATGCAATTTTTTTCTACTTTCTTTTTATTCATAAGCTTTTAATCTTAATATACAGTAATGCATATAGTTAGATATGTATATAGTTATATACAAATATATAATTACAAAAAATAATGAAATTGGAGTTTTGATATTTAGCTTTAAATTTTATTGACATAATTAATAAAGCAATGAAGATAGTTTATCTGAATTTCCAATCACAATCCAATCCAATCCAATCCAATCCAATCACATAGTCAGATATGTATATAGTTATATACAAATATATAATTATAGAAATAATGAAATTGGAGTTTTGATATTTAGCTTTAAATTTTATTGACATAATAAAGCAAAGAAGATAGTTTATCTGAATTTCCAATCACAATGACATGTCCTACTTCTCAGAAGAAACTGATATTCCGTGTTCATTATCTCATATGAATATCCATATATTTCTGTAATTATTATACCTAGTAGATTCTCAATCATTATATTATTACCTTTAACCCAAAAACCAAGGAGGACAAGAAACCAGGAACTAAATAGCTGTTTTTATTCATGAGCAGATATTTCATATTAACTTTCCAAATTTAAAAATGGCAAAATTTTTCTATAACAGTATGTGCACACCTGTTGATTCCTGGACATACACAGAAGAATACACAGAAGAATCATTTTAGTAATCAAAGTTATATATCAAAAATATTATCCAAATAATAGTTATTGCTTTATTAAATTAAAAATCTGAAATGACCTTAAAGTTCAATAAAGATCTGTAATTACAAATTCAACTAAACACAATTTTATGTTTTTATAATATTAACTTGTGAAGACAATAATTTAAATGACTAATAACAATTATTTAAGAATATAGAAAATTAAATCAAGAGGAATTTGACCCTAGTCTTCCATAACCGCAACTACTGAACTGGCTTTAGCTTTATGCAATAAAATGAGTGAAAAGACAAAGAATAGCCTCTCTTGATTTGCCTTAATGTTTAAGCATTCATCTATTTATAGTGGCTGTTACTTAAAAATATTGTAATTTATAAATATCTATGTTTAGTCTTTTGTAAACTTTTAAAATAGTGTATAAAATATCTCCCTATAGTCTTATCTTGTACCTAAAACTCTTTTTTATTTTAACTAGTGAATAAGGCTATTACTTAACTACATTTCTTAGTTGAAATTTAGCAGGAACAATTTCTTACAGAGCCAACATTTTTAAAGCTCATGAAAAAAAAAACTAATTGTTTTTTATTCCTTTTAGAAATTCTTAACGTTCTATCTCTACAATTACTAGTATGTAAATATACTGATAATACTTACTGGATTTATTGTCAAAGTTTTCCAGGAAATGGGAAAAGGTAGTAGAGATGAATAAGGAGAAAACGAATGAAAAAAATGAATGGAGATAAATAAGAAGGATGGGGAGAGAGAGCTCAACTAAGAGAAAAACAATTACAGTTATCTTAAAAATATACTGCAGACTTGACAATTTCACCAAGACACAAGATTGAAAAAACATTATTAATCTAGCAAGTACAATAAAACAGATGGGAAAAAGAAGGTCTTTTAAGAAAGTCTTTTAGACAGACAAAATCTCCTATGTATGCATGTATATGCATGTTCATATATGTATATCCATTATGTATACATTCATAATATGTGTCTATATGTCTGTTATATGTATACATATACATATAAACATATGCATATATACATATCTCTACTTATGCATGCATGCATATACACATACATAGAAAGAGACAGAGTCTAAGGTATAATTCTTTCTTTGTCTAAAGATTCTCAGGGGCCTCCCTGGTGGCACAGAGGTTGAGCACTGGGCTGTGAAGCTGCCCACAGCCTCTGCAGTGCCAGTTCAATCCCCGGCCACCGGCAAGGGTCCCACATGGAATATAGACCTCTCCTGCTGCGCCTGCTGCTCCTCTCAGCAGTGTATTTCATCAGTTTGCCTGTTCTGCTCCCAGCTCTGGCTCTGGTGAATTCTCTCACCCTCCTGTGCTTTTGACTGTACCCAGTGCTTGTATAAATAAATCTTAAAAAAAAATAAAGATTCCCAGTGACTATAGTATCTCTTCATTTTGTTTGGTGAAACCAGAAATAATCAACAATTGTATGCTTTAAAGAATATGGTTCTAAAGAATCTGAGAGACAAATAATCCCACAATTCACATGTTGAGGTTCTTACTCCCAGTGCCTGCTAAGTGTGACCATATTTGGTGACGGAGTACTTAAAAATGTGGCTTAATTAAAATAAGGCCAGTAGGGTGGAAGCTATGCCTATATGGCTGCTGTCCTTTTAAGATGAGGAAGTTTGGACACATGAAAGAAACATCAGAGAAGCATGTGAACAAAGAAATGAATGTGTGAGAACATCCTGAGAAGGTGACCAGCTGCCAAAAGAGACATTCAGGAGAAAGCAAATCTTCTGAAATTTGAGCCTCCAGAACTGTGAGAAACAAATTTCTGTTGTTCAAGTTGCCCTTTTATGGTATTTTTGTCATGCCAGTCCCAGAAGACTAGTATACTGGGTAACTCAGTATGCTCTTTGAGTTTTTTTTTTTTTTTCTCTTTGCCATTTTCCTGAGTCCCTATGTAGATAAATATCACCAGAAGAACTTGTTTAAATTTTGGTTTCCAAGACCCATTACCAAAATGTCGCCACTATAAGTTTGATGTAAAACCCATCAAACTGAAAATTTATAAGGAGCCAGCATAATTCTGACATTAGAGCTCAAAGTACAATTTTTCAGATAAACTTCCATAGATGCATTTGGGGATTATTCACATCTGAGGAAAATATGTGTGTAGACATTATCTAGTCAGTTAGAGGCAAGTGTATGAGAATTAGGACAGCGTGGATGCTTTTGTACCCACTGTAATCATCCGCCCTTCAAAATCATGAATACAACAACTATTCCAAATGCATTTCTTCATGATAGTGTGCTTCCCCAACTCAATTCAGTTCATAAAGTGATACACTGCACTGGTTTACCACACAGATAAGATGAAGTTCTTTGTCATGTTGTTCATGCTGTGATTTCTGTCCTGCACAAGGCACTGGTCACTAGGGTATCAATATGGGTGGTGTCCTAGGTGAAGCATCCTGCACAGTCACTCACAGAGAAGGGCTGTGCCTTGTTCAGGCTCTACAGCTGTCATATCAAAAATCGATATATATATATTTTTTTAAGAGGGAGCTTGCATTTTCATTTTGCACTGGGAACTGCAAATTATGTAGCTGGTTCTGGTACCAAAACAAGTTTATGACTTACTGGAAAGATTTCTATACTTCCCTTGGGTTTGATTTATGTTTTCATCAGTAGAAATAGTTAGAATTGAATAAAATCCCCTATGGTCAGCATCACTCTCCATACCTCACTTTCAGTGATTGGGTGAAAGTAGCTTAAGAGTTAAACTCATGTTTTTATTTGTTTTTTATACAACACTGGTATTCCTCTAACCCACACAAAGTCATGTGAAAATTTCTTGGGGAGATACAGTTTAAAAAAGAATCAGGTAAATCTGGTGTGCCCATCCATCTTAATCTTTAACTATTTTAGAACTCTTTACCACAGGTTTATGGTACAACTCATTTCTCATGTTTTCAATATACTAAACAAAACCATTATAAAAGTGCCATTTCTACATATCAAGCTACAATATTTCTTTATCCTTTGTTTTACTTTCTGTATTAAGTATAATTATGGAAAATAAGATTTCTATCTTTTCAAAATGATATGGTTAGAGAAGAATTAGAGTAGCTCTTAAAACAGTTTTCAATTCTTTTTTGTTTCATTTCACTTCACACTTGTAATACTCAAAGAAAAAAATTATATATTATAATTTAGAAAAAATTACCTCCTGCAAATCTACAAATTTAATTCCAGAAAACTGATTAAGGTGTAAGTATGGATTAAAATGTGTATGTAGTAATGAGAATTACAATTACAATAATATGTAATATATATTTGTATTCACTGCATGCCAAGCATTTTCCTAAGTTTTTGCATATATCAATTTGCTCGATATTCACAAAAACCATATGAAATGGCTGTTATCAGACATTTCAGATGACAAACCACTAAGTCACAATGAAATGTGATCAATTCTCCTAGCACCTAGGACTCGTCATTGTACACAGGAGATATACAAACAATAATATTAGGAAGAAAATAAATAAAAATTTTTAAACACTCCTTTTTTGTTTTAGTAACACTACCTACTTGTTTATATACTTTTGAACATACTTACCAATTTTGTTACTTCCCAGATTAGCAATTTGTTTTTTCAAAACAAAATGTGTAAACCTTTTACTCCTAAATCATGATAGTGTTGGAAATCAATGCAATCTCAATAATAAATAATACAGGGCCTCCCTGGGAGCTTAGGGGTTAAGTTTCAGCACTATCACCACTGTGGCCTGAGTTCCATCCAGGCCAGGGAGCTAACCCACATGGCGCAGCAGACCTCTCCTGTCTCTCCTGCTGCTCCCCTTCACAGTGTATTTTAGTGGATCTGCCTGTTCTGCTCCCAACTCTATCTCTGGTGAATCCTCTCACTCCCAGCACCTCTGGCCTCCACCCCAGTATTTGTATGTATAAATAAATAAAAACAAATCTTTAAAAATAAATATATGAATAAATAATATAATTTAAAACAAGCATAGTGGATTCCAAAAATCTATAGAAATTATCTAAGAAGTCATCCAATGTTTCTATTTTAATATTTTTAATAATTTGTTTCATAAATATGTACTATTGGCCATTATTCCTCAACATATATTGTCAGTACTTGATGGCTATTTCAAATAAAGAGTCATTTGGGAAATAAAGAGTGAGATGTCTACATTGTGTGCTCCTCTACATATACTATTATACCTAATAAGGGATATAGAGTGATTGTGAATTACCTCAGATCCATAATCTTGATACTTATACTGCTCTCATTATTCAGCACTAGGTAGTGCAATTACGAAAGACAAAGCATGTATGTGTCTGTCTTTGTTCTACGGAGATGATTTTATTCATTCATTTTATCATCATATGTTGGGGTAGATTAGAACTGAGACCCTAGAGATCAAGTTCAACCACCAGTTAATTTGACATTGAGATGGTGATGATCATTACCAGAAGCAGATGGAATAGAACTACAGAAAGGAAGATCATAAGGTCCTAATTCAGAGTCATGTAGAATATCCAGGTCCTTCTACCCATAGGAGGCAACGAAATAAAATAAATATGTCAATGACACTAAGAGAAAAGTAAAGGTTGGCTGAACATGAGGAGTCAATGTAACTTGGATTAAAAATAAAATATATTGACTAGGGTAGAGGCTTCCTGGAAGATTTCATTGATTTCCATAGCCAGAAGTTGGACTGCCTAAAAAGTCTGTAACAAAACAGAGTGATGGCCAAATTGAGGTAATGGGTAGATTGTTGTTACAGAAGCCCTATGATGTGGTTATAAATCTTGGGTACAATAGAAGTAAAGCAAGTAATTATCATTCAACTCCTGTTTCTTGTGATAGTCTCACATCTATCTCTTACTTCCAAATATATTACATTTATTCTGGCTGCCTAGTACTACATTTATATTAGTTGAAGTAGGGGGAAATAGTTCCCCTAGATGAAGTGTCAGACATGGCTAATTCAAGGGTTAATTAAAAAGTGATAAGCTTATGCATAAGCTTTTTTAAAAGCTTATGCCTTTTTTTTTTTTTTAAAAGGTTTATTTATTTATTTTTTTATTTATTTTATACAAGCACTGGGTAGAGTCAGAAGTGCGGGAGGGTGAGAGAATTCACCACAGCCAGAGCGGGGAGCAGAGCAGGCAGAAGGACCGAAGTACACTGCTGAGGGGAGCAGCGGGCGGCAGGAGAGGTCTGCGCGCCATCTGGGACCCTCCTCCGGTGGCCGGGGAGCAGGCAGGGATCAAACCGGCGCTGCAGAGGCTGCAGGCATCTTCGCAACCCAGCGCTCAACTGCTGCGCCACCAGGGAGGCCCGCCTTTTTTTTTTTTTTTTTTAAGATTTATTTATTTATTTATACAAGCACTGGGTACAGTCAGAAGTACGCGGGAGGGTGAGAGAATTCACCAGAGCCAGAGCGGAGAACAGAACAGGCAGACTGATGAAGTACACTGCTGAGGGTAGCAGCGGGCGGCAGGAGAGGTCTGCACGCCATGTGGGACCCTCACCTGGTGGCCGGTGATCGAACTGGTGCTCCACAGGCTGCGGGCAGCTTCACAACCCAGCGCTCAACCACTGTGCCACCAGGGAGGCCCTGCTAACATATTTTGATACACAGATATTATTTTGAGTTACTGGTTCACCTCAACAAGAAGAGACATTTGGATGATTTGGAATAAAATTCACTAACTTTGTTAGCTCAGAGGCTAGTAATTATGCACAGGTTGCTAATTGTATATTATAATGAACCTCCTTCCAGTCCACCTCATTCCACTCTGCCTTATCCTATAGTGTGTACAAATGATGTCTCTTTCTTTGTTCAAATATTTTAATCCCAAAATTAACAATAGCAGCATATTATAAAGTAAGTACTTATATGCTGGGCTGTTATTCAAAAGCTTTATCTGAATCAATCAACTTAACCTTTAAAATAATCCAATGGTATACATACATGACCACACTTTATAGACAAAGAAATTGGGGTAAAGAGAGTTTGCATAATTAACACAAGTTTAATCAATCAGTAAATGTAAGAGTTAGAATTTGAATCTGGCAAGATTTTCTTCTGTTTCCAGACTTTTGTCATCAAAACACTTTTCACAGTTTTTCCTTTTTACTCTAATTATCCTTGTTTATTTTTCTCTTCTTTAGTTTGAAATTTCTTTGTGACTCCTTATGCTAATGAAGATGTAGAGTGAAAAAAGGCAAAAAATTATTTGTATATCAAATAATTATTTATTTTGCACCTATGTGTATTATTTTAAGTACATTTTAGGAGCTTGGGATACAATGGGGGAGAAACTAAACAAAGAAAAGTAAAGGTCTCCATTTATAAGAGATATCACTCTAGTGATCAAAAGAAGTAAAGAGATACATGATATTTTTCAAGTAGTGAAAAGTGACATGAATAAGAAAAGCACTATAGGGCACCGAACATAACAGGTGGTCAGAAAAAATCTTTTGAGAGGTGTCAAATGAAGTGAAAAAGCAAGTCACAAAAATATCTGCAGAATTTCTTGACAGAGGGCAGAGCTGGTTCAAAGGCCATAAGAAATAATAAGGAAGATGCTTTGCAGAAGGAAGATGGGTGGATTGATAGAACTTTATTTCAAAGAAGGATCCAAGACCTTCATAAACACTGGGGCTTGTAGGGCATGAATTTTATTCACAAGTCAAACGAAAGTCTTGAGCTGAGAACAAGACCTCTGTTATGAAGAGGTAATATTAAAAAAAAAAAAAAAAAACTGATGATGGAAAAGGTTGCAGTCATGAGTTGAAGAATAAAAGTTTCCAAGTAATAGCCCTAGATGGAATTAACTTGACAGGTCCTCCTTTGATTTTCTAACCAAGTCACTTTGTCAAGGAACATGCAGTCATATTGGCTAAGAGCTTTAGTACAGGGCTCATCACAGGCCAAGGAGCATGTGCTTGAAAGACAGAAGAGTAGACATGCTAAATTTTATATTATCCCATAACAAAGTGCAAATATTAACAATCTTCATTAAACTATTCAATGTTTTCCCCTTCTTTTTTCAAAAATAATTCTTGAACTAATTAGCTGGCTACATTGATAAGTTTTTTTTTTAAGATTTATTTATTTATGCATACAAGAACTGGGGTGTTGACCAGAGGTGTGAGAGGTGTGAGGATTCACCAGAAACAGAGCAGGGAGCAGAACAGGCAGACTGATTCAAATACACTGCTGAGGGGAGCAGTGGGCGAGACAGGAGAGGTCTGCTCTGCCATGTGGGTTGCTCCCCCCGGCCTCTGGGTATCGAACTCGTGCTACAGCAGCTTGCAATAGCTTGATAGCACTGTTTTTAACCCCTGTGCCACCAGGGAGGCCCTGCATTGATTAGATTTTGGCATAATTATAAACTGTGGTGACTTCATATCTGCTCCCCAAAAGCAAGTAACTAAAGGCTTCATTTCACTGTGGTCTGTGGATGTCAAAGACAACTAGAAAGCAGAATGTTTATTTTTAAAATAATTATAGATAGGGTTTCAATAAAAATGTTGAAAACTGTCAGCATTTTTACTGTATATATTGGCATTCAGAGAAAGCATTCTTAAGAAATTATAGAAGGAAATATGTTATTTGACTCCCATAGCAGTCCTAACCTAGCTTAGTGTTTTTGTTGTAACAAATGAAAATTTGAAAATATATAATTCTAACCTCTAATCATTATAAAGGATCTTTAAATTCACATAATATAGCTCAATGCACTACTGAACTTGGAATTATAAATAATTATTAACTCATTGAATTTTTATCTGGAAACAAGAATAGAGTATTTATTGTCAAAGATACCTTAGCTAGTTCAAAAACCTAAGCAATTTTCTGTTTCATCGAAATATATTAACTGTGATTGTTAGAATAAGAGGGGTTTGCCAACTATATAGAAGTTATTGTAGTGCTTCTGTTCATGTTGTTTAGGTTGAGACCACATCAGTAGTTCTAAAAAGTTTTTTTTTTTTCCTTCAGAGTTTTATGGTGCTATAGTCAAACAAAAGGATATTGGGTAAGTAAACAATTTCCAGATTCTTAGAAAAGAAATCATGATTCTAGCTGCTTATTTCCTCTCTTTAGACATCTAACACAAGAGAGCAAAGGTAGCAGTAAATTACATACCAATCTTTGGGTACCAATAAAGGAAGCATAACATCTGACTGCATATATAGCTCCAGAAATACAAATCTGCCTTTAGATCTAAAGTTATGAATCATTTGTAGCAACAGCAAAAGATGGCTGGATGGACTCAGTCACCAAAGCAAAGCTAATGAATATTTTCTAAGGTTTGGATTTCATAGGAGTTTTACTGCTGACTCTTATGTGAGATGCATGATATTTGAAGATTTTCTTTCATTATGTTTTCATGGTAAAAAGAATCTTAAGAGGATTTTGCTATAGGTAATATCATGCAAACAAGAGAAAAATAAACAGTAAACAATCTTTGTGTTGACCTTTGTGGTGATAACTTCTGTTATCTCATCACAACTATGATCTGATAAAAAATTCACAAATAAAGCAAAAAACCCCAATGCACCTATAACTTTTCAAAGAATATCATGAAATGGAACAGAAGCAAACCCCTTTCTCATTCCATATGATGATTAATTTATATCCAATGGTATCAAACCCATTCTCTCAAGTAAAACTACAGATGCGTGTTCATAGAATTGACATTACTCCCAGTATGTATTTACAATCTATGATGAATCGATGATGAAATGTTTAAAGTCAAAGGAAGATCAATGCAAAGATGTGTGAAATACAAGATGAATTAAACCCTTTTATTTATTTATAGGTTTATAAAAACATTATTTTTGTCTAAAGATGAAAACACTACATTTCAGTCATGCAAAATAGATTAAATTCAATATGCTTCCAAAATACACCTTGTACACAGCACTACATAAAGCATTTTAATACCAATATGAGCCACTGGTGCCTAGGAGGTTAAACTATATACAGTTAATTCGCATTATTTGAGTCATGATCTATGAGAGAGGAACATGAAATTTTAGTTACTGGATCATTGACCATAGGGAAAACATGGGTTAAGGTATTTGTGTGCCTTGGTCATAATGTTTTGACACATATTTTCTGTTTAAAGATATCTTATTTTAATATATTGTTGATCCATTAATATTGAACTCACCATAGTTCATACCTGACGTTATCTTACACATCTAATTTCTATGTATGATTCATACCAAATTTTTGAGCCTTGAAAAACTAGACAACACTTAAGCACTGTATTTGCAAGCACTGTGTACAGTGACATCATTAACAAAACAAACAAACAAAAAAACAGAAAATGTAGCATAAAACAGACCGCAAATAGACTGCAGAACACTGTAGACTAAGACCTGACACATGAAGCCCTGGCACCTGTTGGTCTTCAGCTTTACATAGGAAACTGAGCCATTTCTGTTATTCTAAATGTGCACATGTCTGCAAATGATCTGGAAAATACTATGAGTATTGATTTTGAGGTTAAAAAAAAGGCACACTTAGAAAGTAAGTAAATTCACAAATCTGGAATCCAAAAACTGTAGAGATCAGTAGTATTTCACTTGGTTATTAGGAAAGTAGAACACAACTGTAATGAAAAATGCTTGTAAATTTTATTTAAAAGATTCTGTGTCACTCTTATTACCATCATAGAATCAATAGTAATTTCACATTAATTGTTAGTCAATTTAAGTTACATATTTTATTTGAAGCAACCAAAATTGATTTAATTGACATTCTTTTAAAGTATCCATTTTAAATATTCAGATTATGTAAACTCAGTCTATTTTTTAAAGAATTTAAAATAATTTTAATAGTCCAGATGACTAAATGAATAAATGTTTAAATGTTAAATGAATAAATGTTTATATAGACCCTCCAATGAATGATTAAATGGATCTAAAAACTAAGATCTTAATATGCACACACATGCAAACATATGAGGATAGGTGAGTGCAAGAACACTCCAGCTATTTCCTCCCTCCAATTTTGATCATTTTTGCTGAAGCTACCCTAAATGAAATCAAGTGCTTTATGAATAATAAGCTGCTTTTCAGTCTTTTGTAATGTGATAATGAAAACTTTTCTAGGAAATCTTATTTTTTTTGTGTGTATGTGTAATTTGGAATACCGCATTTAAAACACTGTGCAAGTTTCAGGGGTACATGTGTGTACCACACCACACCTACCACCAAGGGTCTAGTTACCATCACATCCACTCAAGAGCCCCTTACCCTTTGGATACTCCCTTTGAAAATGCGCATAATTTCTGATAATTCATGAATTATGCAGAATGTTTGAGTTAATTTTCAGTTGTATAACTATTCAAAGCAAAAATAATGTGCTTTCCATGTAAACATAGCTTCAAGATAAAGTTCCTATCCCTGTGTTCCAACCACATTTCAACTTCTAAAAATAGCAGAACGATCTGAATAGTTTGTGAATTGTCAGAAACTATGAGATAAATTGTGTTCATTTTCAAAGAAAGTGAGCACCCAAAGGGTTTTCTTTAGCTAGAAGCATGTAATGAATTAGAAACCATGATGTGATTTTTAAATAAGCTATTCAAAAATGTATTAAAATGTGTATCCTAGCCTGAGGAAATGTTATTTGATAGAACATTCTAAGTACATATTTTAGTCATGAAAGAGAACAGCTTTTGTCAAGAAAATAAAGCAGGATCTACTACCTCCTGAATACAATTAGTACTAAAGAATAAAAAAGTAATATACTGATTAAATACAAATAATAATACTCTCAATTGGGAACCAAGGTCACAGATACAAACCTATCCTACTTTGAGAGGAAAAAACTGGCAGACTTAGTGGCCCAAACTGATAGCCAGGGCAACTCTAAGATGGATGAGGTCCTCTGCAGCCTATTGGACAAGAATCATTACATGAATCCAATATGGATATTTAGTTCCTATATATGAGTTGCATATTTGGTAGGGCAGGAAGAAACTATATTATAAAAATAAGCAACTAAATAAGAACAAGTGCTAGGTGTTATAAATAAGTTTAAATCTCAACTGAAATGCCTTTTTGATATGTGATATTAGTCTGACGTTAAATCAATCTGCATTAAATAACGAATACTATTTCTTAGACACCACTATTCCTTTATCATTTGTATCAATGTCAGCAGTAAATCTCATGTTATATGAAGGAAAAATCTCAAGAATATTTACTTCCTTGATGGAAAATCTTGCTGTCTATGAAAAATGACAAGATAGCTGTCAGTATGAACTAGCAAATGGAAGGCTCATGATACTTAAATTATATAGTTTGGAGGTTTTGTGTCAGAGAAAACTTTATGCCTCCAAAGTATTTTTCAAACTACTATAACTGCTTCAAATTTCGCCTTTGAGAATTCATCAGATCTCAATAGATTATCCATCTTCAAAAATTATTCACTAAAATGTAAGGAATTTTAGCACAATATCTGAAAACACAGAACAAAAAATTAAAACTATACTTCTATGGGGGTAAAACAGAGCTTAGGTGCCTGAAGGAAATGGGGTGACAGAAGAGGATTCCTTTAAAGTGCATCAACTTTTAAACTTTGCCTAGAGCTGCTTCTGAAAGCTGGGAGACTTGTTTTAAAATATGTTCTCTATATAATGGGAAGTTCACTGATCACATGAACAATGTTAAACAAAGAATTCTAGGTAGAGATAAGAAAAAAAGTCCATATGAAACTTCAAAATAAATCTGTGAATAGCAAAACAAAATTTCACATAATATGGTAAAATCAATATACCCATGTTTTATCTTCAAATTTATATGTTAATGTCTGAAATTTTCCTTTTCTATAATGACTCATATTGAGACCAAAGGAAATTGGACACAAGACAAGAAATAACCATAATATTATTCTTATATAGAGAGAGGTTCTTTTACCTATATCACTCATGTGAAGGAAACAGCATTACCTTAAAAAAAAAAATCAAAACTACCTCCGCAAAAATACTTTATTTCTAGTTACTCAATGCAAGTCTAGCCTTGTCTGTACTGGGGACAAGTATACATACAGGTAGACAGATATTGCTATACAATACACAGCATCTCATTTGATTGCATAAATTATCAGTAAGATTGGTTGGGTACATGCTAGTATCTAAGAGAAATAAGTCTGTAATAGATCATTAAATTTTGCTTAAGCACTTACTTAACTCCTAAATTAATAATATTCAGGACTAGAAGTCAAGGTTTCTACCTTTTGGATATGTTTCTTTACTTCTATTCTAAATCACCAAACTGAGGTACAATAACCTAGACTTTTTGTATGTGTTATTCTCTACTAAGATAAAGTTTGGTTACAAAACTGCATGAATTAGGGGTAAAGGGTCACATCTCTTGAAATGTATGGTGCTACACCACTTCTTTACCAATTACTCAGTGGAGATTTTTCCATATTCTTTTAGTTACTCTATAGCTGTATTGGTTATTTCTGCAGCCTCAAGCTCTTAGTGTGCTGACCCCATTTTCTGAGGCAAGAGGTGATTCAGTTATTATGAAGCAAAAAATAATTATAAGAAAAATAGATACAGAGTCCATTTGCCTTCACAGCATTCATACACTGCCTGTTCTGTACCCACTTGGGTCATAGGAAAGGTTATAAGAAATCAGTATAATTTCTACTTACAAAAGATAACAACAGAAAAGGAACATTGTGGTTTAGGACTCACTGTGGATTAACCAGTTTATTCCTAGATTTCCAAGCTATTAAAAAATCCTCATTCTATTTTACTGGTATTCAAAATCCATTCAACCAATTGAATGGCAGGAAATTGCCCAGAGACAGTGAAGATGGGAACAAGACACACATCAATGTCAGTCCGGTTGAAACCATTTACAATAGTCTTGGATTTAAGCTTGGATTTATCACAGGGCAGGAGGAAGGGCACTCTGGACCCCCAAACCTGCATGCTCTAAACAGATTCTGCCAAAATAAATAGGTTCTGACAAAATATACTCTAGTGCATGCGACCTTCAATGGAAAGGAAATTGAGTACAATATGTGTGGATGGGGAGAAGAGGGAGAGAAAGAGAAATACCATAGTTTTCAAATCAAGCACCCAAAGTTATCCATCCCAAAGCAGGGCCTCTGAGGCCCAAAAGCTTGTCACCTTCTGGTGGAGACCCAGAGGAAACAGACAATGGGGGCCAGACAAGTATGTGATGAAAGGAGCAAAATCAAAATCAAGATAAAAGCTTTTTTATTGCAGCACTATTTACAATAGGTAAAACCTGGAAACAACCCAAATGCCTGAAAATAGATACTAGATCAAGAAGATGTGGCATATATACAGTGGAATATTATTCAGCAATCGAAAAGATGAACTCATGCCATTCGCAGCAACGTGGATGGAGCTAGAAGGAATCATGTTCAGTGAAATAAGACAGAAGGAAAAATAAAGATATCGGACGGTTTCACTTATAGCAGGAATATAGGGGAACAAAATAAGATATCAGTGTAAAAAATAATAACAGTACAAAACACAATAAAACAAAAACAGACAATTATAAATCAGAGACATCCTGCAGGGGAGGAGGAGGGAGAGGGATCAGAGGGAGGGAGGGAAGAGAACAAGAGACTGAGGTGATGGTGCACGGGTGCCTTGGGGAAGGAAATTCTATGGGGACTCAACCTGAGGGGGTGGGGGGAGCAAATATTGTTTAAAAACTAAAAAAATTCATTCATTCATTCATTAAAAAATAAAAAAAAACTAAAACTAAACTAAAATAAATAAAAAAGCTTCCATTGTTAACTGCCCATAGGTCCATGTCTGTTTCAAGTGTCTCCTTCCATGTCCCCCAAGTTTCTGGTACAAGTCCAAGTCTGAGAAACAAGTGCAGCTTCATCACAGGTCTCACTGTTCCATGTAACCTCTCCAGGTGTCCTTCTTGATCTCCCTCCTTCCTTCTTCCAGTCTTCTCTTTAGTTTACCCTGACTGCCCAGACCTACCCCTCCCTGGAATCTACTCTTTCTCTGGGGATCACCCTGTCACAGATCCTATTTGCTCCATGGTCTTGGCTAGTCACAATGGATTCTGAAAAATTCCCTACTTCAACACTCACATATCTAAATAATTATTTTTTTTTTTACACTTGAGACTATCATGATAACCTTTCACACAGAATTTGAACAACTATATGTTCTGTTAATAGATTTTTTTTCTTTTCTCATAAATTATTGTTTATTAGTCAGGTCTACACAGCAATGGAAAGGGAGTAGTTTTCAACTTCAAGGAGCAGGCGACTGAAATTTGAAAAGCAGTGAGATTGTTCCACATGGTTATCTTCCCTGCTAAGAAGAGTTATCTAAGGTATTGGAGGAGGCATTCAATCCAATCAATATTGGACTGATTTTGTGCCGCTGGACATATCCAAGAGAAGGAAAACCCCAGTTACTGAAACAGAATTTCTTATTGCTGTGATATTTCTTATTAGCACAGATTAATGTGTGCACGTATTTGTATACACACCTGGACAGCATATTACTAGAAACAGCTTGCACCACAACTTTATGTCAGTCTTTGAAAATTACAGTTACAAAGTGTCAATTTTATACCAGAAGTACATGCCTCCACTTACCCTATCACTGCTATTTTTAATTTATTTTGTATTCACTCTACCTTTAGTGATAAAAATTCAAAAATGTCTATATTTGATAAATAAGAAAGGGAAATGAAAGTATAGTCAGAAAAATATTCAGAATCTAATATATCAAGTTTTCCCAAGCAGTTTTGTTTACAAGGTGACTTCTTTTGCTAAATGTGGCAAGCTTTTCCCAGGTCAAACTCTGTTTTATCTTTTTATCTTTTTTCCCCAGATCTACCACAGCTTGGCATCCTGGATTGAGTACAGATTAAACACGGATAGACTACTTCACCAAAAACAAAACAACAAAAACCAATCAAACAATTCTCAGGCATTGCAGTGATTCTTTTGCTTTTTCTCTAAATTTTGTTTGTACTGTGGAAATTGAAGCTGTATTACACTCTAAAATGTTGAACTAACCAGGGTGCACATGACACCATAGTAGAAGAAAACTAAACACTTCTAACGTTCCCCCTATCATTGTCTATATCTGAACATAGCTATACTATTTAGTATTGACGTACTCCATATAAAGTTTCTCTCAGACAAAATATCAAAAAAATAATTCAGAAATGGCTAGTCCTGTGGAAAAAAAAATGGAATCATGTACTTTGAAGTTGTAAAGAAAGTTCCTACAGAGCTATTTCATTATGCTTGAAAAACAAGCAAGGTACACTGAGAGAACAAAGAATTCTTAATGTTACTGGAGCCCTGACTGCCTTCTGTTGTCAGATATGAAAATCTGAAGGTCTTTACAATGTCATCAGAGCAAAACCCTACCATAGAGTTGTTCTGCAGTTGGATATGATCCCAAGAACTGCCAATATTTCAAGCCCTTGTCTATTTTTTTAAAGGGCAGAAAGTGGTCCTGAATATATACGAATGAAAAATATGTGGGCTGACATTTTAAAATTCAGGCAGAATAGCTGTGCTATCATCTTACATGATACTCAATGTCTACAGGGCTTCTTTTAAATGCCATTGGAATTACACTACTCAATGTGTTATGAGTCAAAGTCAAGAAGAAAAGCCACCAAAATTTTCATCACATGCTAGTCTGTCAGAAAATCCCTTAAAGAGAGGACTGACTTTATGAGAAGGAATAGCAAATTATATTTAAATACAGTGAACCTGAGATTTCTTTTAGAATCTCTGTTACCTATTTTCTTGACATACATATTCAACTTGACTCTTCCAATGTCCAATAATCAAGTCCTCACTAACAGAAAGTAACAAGAAATAAAAAAAATAATAATAGTTCAGTATTTCCAAATATTTATACAATACTTTTGTAAAAAGTATATTTATATACATTTTAAATTGTTTTCAACTTCAACAAACCAACATATTTGGCTGTTTTCATTTCACTGAGAAGGAAGCTGAGGTAAAGATGAACTGGAGAATTTCACAAAGGTAACTTTGTGACCTTTAACTGTAAACCCACTCTATGCTTCATGTTGCAACTCTCTAGTATTTGCTTGTTTGATCACTTGCTTGTTCTTCTAAGGAAAGAACAACATATACTATTAAAACCAGAGCTCAAAGTCTGTGTAAATTCCTTTTCATTGTTGGCATGTTTAAGAAGGACTGCTTAAAGCAATTCAAACTGTGATACAAAGTCACCAACAAGGCACAACATTGAAGAGGGTAGTACAGGCATAGTGTTTTGGAAAAAAATAGACTGAGCAGCTCAAATTTTATAAGAAAAGCTGGGATAGCACCTTCAACTCAAAAGCAAGCTTGGGCATATGAGGATTTTAACTGATAGCAAAAGTTTCAGAAATTCCAAGCATCTATTGAGTTTCTATTGGAAGCAAACATTTTTGTTTTTTTAAAGATTTATTTATTAATTTATACAAGCACTGGGTACAGTCAGAAGCGCAGGAGGGTGAGAGAATTCACCAAAGCCAGAGCCGGGAGCAGAACATGCAGACTGACGACGTACACTGCTGAGGGGAGCAGTGGGCACGGCAGGAGAGTCTGTCGCGCCATGTGGGACCTTCACCGGCAGCAGCTGGGGATCAACCACAGCTGCAGAGGCTGCGGGTAGCTTCGCAGCCCAGAGTTCAACCGCTGCGCCACCAGGGGAGGCCCTGGAAGCAAACATTTTAAGGCAGCAAAGAACTGTTTTAAGAATCAGATGCTCCTTTTAGACCTTGGCAAGTTTTGTAAGGTATTAGAAAAGAAAACCAAATAGATATAATTCCCTACTCCGTTTCATTTCTATCTGAGCTGCTTTGGAGGGGCAAATATTTACTTCAAACAAATCACTTATTCCCCTCAAACTTCTGTGAAGGATTACTTTGTTCAAATAACTTAAAATGAAATAAAGGAGAGACAAGCTGATAATAACATGTTTAAAGGCTGTGGTCCACACTCACAACAGAAGTAGGCTGGCAATTATGTTATTCCCCTCAACTGACTGGGAAAATACTTGGTATGACTATCTTCTAATCAAGTATTTTATAACTCTAAAATTACTTCAGCTTTGTGTCTGTATTCCAATTTCTCCACAGTTCCATTGTACCTCCTTCATTTTATTTACTGTCTGACTTTTGCAGCCATTTGACTTCATTATTTCCACCTATATATTAGACTAATGGAGTTTCAGGAGTTGGTTAACAGGCTTCATTGAGTAGATAAAATAGCTTGGTAATAAAAAATAATTGAGAGACGAGCACAATGGTCTATGACTACTAGAAGGGGGATGTGGTAAAGTGGGAGTAAAGGAGATAGGGATTTCTATTGGATGATTACTGGAGCTTTGGTGGGGGGGTGAAATAACATGAAATTGTAGATATGTAAACCTATACCCGTAAGACAAATACTGTGATGTATCAACAGTACCTCAATAAGTGTAAGTTTAAAAAATAAAATTATATTTTTTTTAAAATAACTAGCTATGAGTCTTCTTGAAGTATCTTTGAACAGCTGTAGTTATTTCTATTCAAACAAATAAAAAACAATTTCGGCAAACTTATCCACAAAACACAGTATCATCATTATGATGTTTCCAAAGAATACAGACACATAGACCTGAAGAAGTATTTTGCAAATCTAGCTTCTTTTGGAGAGATACTTTCACATAATATTTAATGTTATTTAGATACGATATTTAAATTTTTATTTTAATAGGATATATGTTTCACACAACTTCTTTATCTTTGAAAAAGTATAATTCACCAAAGAATTAATGTATTTCTACATATGCTTTACTTCACAATCTATTTACATACCCATTTATGTAATCATTGTCATGGCTATTAAGATACTCAGAGGTAACAAAGGTGAAGCATAGATCTCTTCAATAACATTCCTATACAAAAAGTAATTCCATCTCTTGTTTTAATAGCAACATGGTGGAACTTGAGGGAATTATGTCAAGCAAAATAAGTCAGAAAGAGAAAAAGCAACATCAGGTAACTTCACTCATGTGGAATATAAAGAAACAAAACAAAGGGACAGAAAAACAAAACAAAACAAATGGCTAGAAATACAACTACCAGTCTGAGGCTACCAAAAGGCAGGGGATCAATGTTTTTGCATCCTTTGGGTAGATCCCTAGAAGTGGAATTGCCAGGTCATATGGTAGCTCCATTTTTAGTAGGCTGAGGAACCTCCAGACAACTTTCCACAGTGGTTGGACCAGTTTGCACTTCCACCAGCAATGCAGGAGAGTTCCTTTTTCAACCACATCCTCGTTAACATTTGTTGTTGTTTTTTTTTTTTTTTTTTGATATGTGCCATTCTGACTGGTATAAGGTGGTATCTCAATGTGGTTTTAATTTGCATTTCCCTGATTATAAGGGATGTTGAACATTTTTTCACAAAAAAACATTTATTCAAAAGAACACCTGTACACCTATGTTTATTGCAGCACTACTTTTTACAATAGGTAAAAACCTGGAAACAACCCAAATACCCAAAAATAGATGACTGGATCAAGAAGATATGGCATATATACACAATGGAATATTATTCAGCAATCAAAAAAACAAAAACAAAACAAATGGCTAGAAATTAACTCAGGTCTGAGGCTACCAAAAGGCAGGGGAGGGTGTATGAAGCAGAGAGGATAAGGAGGTCAGTGGATTATAGTGATGGCAAATGAATGATTTGATTGTAGCTATGATGTGGTAACACATATCTGAAGAGATGTGAACCTATATCTCTAAATCATATACAGTGCTGTAAATCAACATTACCTCAATAAAAAATAATATAAATTAAAAAATAATAAAGTTGGTTTAAAAGACAAAGAAAGTATTTAAAAATTATACTATTTTGAGCCTCCCTGGTAGCTGAGGGTTAAATCTCAGCACTATCATCTCTAAGGCCTGAGTTTTATCCTGGGCCATGGAAGAACCCACATATGGTGCAGCAGACCTCTCCTGTCTCGCTGTTGCTCCCCTCAGCAGTGTATTTCAGTAAATTCACCTGTTCTGCTCTGTACTCTGTCTCTGGTAAATCCTCTCATCCCCCTCCCCACACCTCTGGCCTACAACCAGTTCTTCTATACCAAAATAAAACTAAAAACTAAAAAAACTCCTTCTAAAAAATATATATATACATATACTATTTTATCCATGATTGAAATGGAACCATTTCAACATTCTCTTGAGATGAGAATTTTTTTTAAAAAATGTTAGTTCCTGAAAAAAAAGGAAACATGAAATGCAAAAAAAAAAAAAAAAAACTATGTTTACAAACTCTGATTCCTCTTTTTCCCTCCAACACCCTTTATAATATCCTTCAGCAAAAGTTCAGATATGGGTTAGAGTGCTGAATGAGGAGACATGAAGCATCCCAAAGAGCACTGATGTCTACATTATAACATATTTTTCAAAAATATTAAATCACTTTAAAATAAGTTATAGACATTTCCTTTAAAGTTCCTACTCTTTATTTGTCACCTTTGGAGCCAAAATTGATTTTTTTTTTAATTCAGGAAATGGTGATGCGGCAAACATATCATTTGCATTAATCAAGTTAGAAGCAACATATCTTCTTATGACAATTTTAAATGAGTAGTCCAACCTGACAATATTACTCTTGTATTTGAATAATGCACTTGATAATTTAACAAATTGAGTTGAAATTTGCTTTATCTGAGGTATAAGTTTATGATAACTCCTTAGCATTTTTAATTCAAAGTGTTATCCTTCAGAATAGTTTTATGAAGCTAATCATAATTATTTTGAATAAGAACACTAGAAAAGCAAAGAAAATTATTTTTATGGATAAATCTGATTAAAGATATAATGCAAAATTAATTTATAAATGACAGGTGTTCCCATAAAACTTGTGAATAAATTCAGGCTCCCCAGTCCACAGTATCAGGAGATTTATTTATTTATTTATTTACTTATTTTAAGATTTATTTATTTATTTATACAAGCACTGGGTACAGTCAGAAGCACGGGAGGGGGAGAGAATTCACCAGAGCCAGAGCAGGCAGAAGGACCGAAGTACACTGCTGAGGGGAGCAGCAGGCAGCAGGAGAGGTCTTGCCATGTGGGACCCTCCTCCAGTGGCCGGGGAGCAGCCGGGGATTGAACTGGCGCTGCAGAGGCTGCCGGCAGCTTTGCGACCCAGCGCTCAACAGCTGCGCCACTGGGGAGGCTCAGTATCAGGAGATTTAAACTGAGACTCTATTTCATCACTATCATTGCAGTCTGCTTGGCTTATGTCAGGTACTTAGGTTATCGTAAAATGCTCTTGTTCAATTTATGTTTTACAACTGCTAACATGTAGGAAAATGGAAAATTGAAAGATGATTTCCACATAATGAAAAGAAAGAAGGAACAGTAGTGGAAAGTTGGAATATTATTAACTTCAAATTTGCCACCACATAATGTTGTATGATAAAGAGTCAAGATGCATTTTAGCAAGATAGATAGGAGTGGAGTATGAGAATTTTTTTATAAGATTTATTTATTTTTTTATTTTTGCATGGAAGAATTGAGGTGCAGGCCAGAGGTGCAGGGAGGTGAGAGGATTCACCAGAGGCAGAGTGGGGTGCAGAACAGGCAGATCCACTGAAATACATTGGTAAGAGGAGTAGCAGGTAAAATAGGAGAGGTCTGCTGCATCATGTGGGCAGCTCCCTGGCCTGGGATTGAACCCATGGCATCACAGAGGGTGTTAGCAGTGGTAGCACTGAGACTTAACCCCTAGGCCACCAGGGAGGCCCTGGAGTATGAGAATTTTGTCTGATAATTTATGTCACCTTCACCCACATTTCATTCCTATGTTCTTATTATCGAATTACTATCACAATTATCTAACACCTGGAATATTTGAATATCTCTTCAATTCACCCCCTCAAATCCAGTAACTTCCTGATTCACTTAAATATCACAATCTAGTAAGCTCAAGTTTCTGAAAAAGTATTTGCATTCATGGCTCATCTCAGTTCAAAAAACTGTGGGTTTTGCTTTCCTATAACTTAGAATTGAACTACTTAGGCTGAATCAAGATCATTCAATATCTTAATATAAGCCTACTTGTTCACTGACATTATTCAATATTCCAAGTAAACTTTCAGACCAAAAAAAAAAAAATCGTTGTAAATCACTAGTTCTTCCAGTCATTGTAAAACAATAGCTCTTTTTTTTTTTTAAAGATTCATTTATTTATTTATACAAGCACTGGGTACAGTCAGAAGCACAGGAGGGTGAGGGACTTCACCAGAGCCAGAGCAGGGAGCAGAACAGGCAGACTGATGAAGTACACTGCTGAGGGGAGCAGTGGGCAAAGCAGGAGAGATCTGCGCACCATGTGGGACCCTCACCAGGGGCCGGGGATTGAACTGGTACTGCAGAGGCTGCGGGCAGCTTTGCAGGCCAGCGCTCAACCACTGCGCCACCAGGGGAGGCCCAAAATGATAGCTCTTTGAAACAACTTTCTCTCCGACCAAGACATGTGGTAAACCTAACTTTCCTTAGGATCTATATAAAGTGCCACTCTGCTTTTAAATGTTCCAGAAATTAATACCTCTTCTAAAAACAAACTTTCCTACCAGTAAACAGAATTAGAACTCTGCCTGGCAGTATTTGATAAAAGTGCTTTTTTCTTAAAATCCATTAGTTAACAAATAATTATCAAGTAACAACCACTAGGGTGTTTATTTACTTGAGCCACTTTTTTTTGCAATCAAAAACAAAAACACTAATGTAGAACATTTAACATAATTCCTGCTATTTTATTGTATTCTCAATCAAGAGTACTTTCCTCCACTTTTCTTCTAGCGGATGGTCCATGATTGGTTTATTACCATAAATTTCTATAACAATTAAATTATCATCTTCTATATAATGAATGGTCCACAAATATTTATTGAACTAACACATAGTCTTTTGTAAGCTCTTTATTTCATTAAAGAGCTGCCATATTAGTATAACAAATATGATTTTTATTATGATAATGTCCATTTTTTATGGACATAGATGTGAGCATAATGCAATGCATAAGTGGCAATAGTTTACTTTCAAGGATGAGAGACCCATTTGAAAGATTATAATTATACAATTAACTTTGGTAATAAAAATAGATAAATAATCTCAAAGAATAAATTAAGTACATTTTCTTCCTTTCAAAAAAGAAAATTCAAACCTGAAGTTGTCATGAGTACCTGATCATAGATTCTGTCTTTATAATACTAAAAAGGCAGATCTTTCATGTTTACATTCTATAGCCTTGGGTTGTTCAAACCAATTAGCCTTACAAATGAATAGCAATAATTAATTCAGTACACAAAATTATTACCTTCAAAGATATATGTAATTAAATGAAGAAATTATGAATGACAAAATCCCTTTCCTACACAGAATATATGAGATCAATACTCAATATTACTGATCATGTAAATGCATAGCAAACATATGAATACAAAGAAACACATTAGTGAAATAATCTTATATATAGAAACCACTGATATGCTTAGATATAATTAAAACTGATGTTTTACTAAACAACATTCTTATAACTGGGTTAGAATCAACTATATGTTTGACAAATGGCTCAAAGACAAAGTAAGGAAAACATAGGTGCTTTTCCAGCCTGCAAAGATAGATATTTGGGTTGTTATCTCCTGGTCTATTTTGATAACATTTCATGGAGCATATGATATGTACAGTTGAATTTTGGAACTTTTAAGTGATATGCAAAATGTACTGGCAAAACTAACCTTCAAAGAATTTATAAATGAATACACACAGTAAGCAGAAAGCATTATAAAGTATTCAAATAAAGGCTAAGGTATCTTAGATTATATACCTAATTAGTTTCAAGGAAACAGAGAAAATAATTTTGGGGCTTGTTCTGTGCATCTGATGATTGAATTATATGGAAGGCTTATAAAACTACTTATCATGTCTTTCCTGGAAAATTTTTACCAAGATTATTTGTCTTTGGACTTTTTTTTTTTTTTTTTGGCATAAAACTATCTGCCCATATATACTCAGAGATAATTTTAGGAGATATAAAAATTAAATGCTATTTTATTATCAAACTCTTCTGTTTAAATTGAAAATAAAAACAAAGAACTTCTGGTTGTGGTTTTGGTCTGAAATGCGCTTGGAAATCATTGCTCTTAGGAACATCAGAGAACTGAGGTTGTATAAAAAACTGCTACCTGGAAATTGAGTGAGAGACACAGACAAGAATAGTTGAAGTAAATTGATATAGAAAATAGGCAAAAGGGCATCCTTGGTGGCACAGGCATTTGAGGGCTGCACTGTGAAGCTGTCCACAGCCTCTGCAGTGTGGGTTTGATTCTAGCCGGCCGGCGAGAATCCCACATGGCAAGGCAGACCAATCCTGTCTCGCCTGCTGCTCCCCTCAGCAGTGTCTTTTCTCAGTCTGCCTGTTCTGTTCCCCGCTCTGTCTCTGGTGAATCCTCTCACCCTCCCATGCATCTGCCCTGTACCCCAGTTCTTGTTTAAAAATAAATAAATCTTAAAAAAAAAAAGAAAACAGGCAAAAGACAAGAACAGACATTTCATTTAAGAGATTATGCAGATGGCAAATAAGCATATGAAAAGATATTCAACATCATTAGCCATTTGGGAAATGCAATTTAAAATTACAGAGTTTATCATTATACACCTTATCAGAATTGTCAAATAAAAAATAATGATACCATCAGATGCTATCTAGGATGCAGAGAAACTGGACCACTCATATGTTGTTGGTGGAAATACAAGATGTTGTAGCCTGGAAATGTTACACAGTGAAAAAAGTTTCTGATAAAACTAAGCATCTATTAGAATATGACCCAGAAATTACATGTTTGGATATTTATCCCAACAAAAATAAAGCATATGTTCACATAAAAGCATGTACACATGTGAATGTTTTTAGCAGTTTATTTGTGATACTGCATAACTATACTCTGCTTACATGTCCTTCAACTGTTGAATAGTAAAGAAACTTGTAGATACAGGCCATGGAATACCATTCAGCAATTAAAAGGAATGAGCTACTGATTTACCCAACTACTTGGATGAATCTTCAAGGAATTACACTGAGTGAACACATTCACTAAAACATAGTTTCATTAAGGAGTGCAGTGTAGGCTCTCATCTTCAGGCCTGAATTTAAATACAAATACTTTTTTATTTAAGAACTGAAAATACATGAAGAAGAATGCAGAGAAGCTAAAAATTATACTTGAAGTTACAATCTTCAATTCATGTGAGTGAAAAGTTTAAGTCAAATATTTTATAAAAACTTGCCACTTAAATTTATAGTCCCAGGATCAACTGCATTGGCATCACCTGAGATCATGAACTAAATTTATAGCTTTGCCCTTTTCCTATCTTTGCATGGTTAATTCCTGTCAATATTGAATCATGTAGACTATTGTACTTAATTAAAGTGAGGGTAAGCTCATCACTGCTTCCATGGAATGAACTCAGTTAGATGGTGATTTTCTGTAATGAGTTTAATATATGCTGATTATGGTAACATTTCCATAAATGGTTTTACAATCATTGACAATAATTTAAAAATGTTTTATAATGGGTTACCTTTTGAATCATGAACAAATAGTTGTTTGAATCAAGAGAGAATATACTAACAAAACACAAAATTTTTATCCACTGTGGGAAGTTATATTTCCATTTTTTTTGTGATTGAAATCATCATCATCATCATCATCATCATCATCATCATCATCATTGTCACTATCATCATCTGCAGCAGAACAGTACAGTCATCTTAATTTTATCATCATCCTTACTTTTCAAAATATGGTCTATGGACTAGCAACAGATGTATCTCTTGAAAGCTTTTTAAAAATTAACATTTTTAATATAAGCAGTTTATTTCTTTATATATTTATTACATCATTCTTCATATTTGTACAATGTATGATTTCCCCATGAAATTACCACCACCACTTCACTTGTGCACCATCACCAGAGTGCTCCTCCCGGCCTGCCCTGATTCTTCTCCCTCCTCCTCCCCTACAGAATGTCTCTGATCAATAGTTGCTTGTTGATTTTGATTTTTACTTTATTGTAGTTATTATTTTTTTTTTCTGATCCCTTATTTGGTTTCTCTACATTCCTGCTATAAGTGGAACCATCCAATATTTTTCTTTTTTTTTTCTGGCTTATTTCACTGAGCACAATCCCTTCCAGCTCCATCCATGTTGCTGCAAATGTCATGAGTTTATCCTTTTTGATTGTTGAGTAATATTCTTTTATGTATATACACCAAATCTTCTTGATTCAGTCATCTATTTTTGGGCATTTGGATTGTTTCCAAAGCTTACCAATTGTACATAGTGCCACAATAAACACAGGGGTGCAGGTGTCCTTTTGAATTAATGTTTTTGTGTCCTTTGGACAGATACCTAGGAGTGGAATTTTTAGGCCACCTGAATTCTAAATAACTGTAGATGACTTGTACTTATATTAAATTTTTAAACACATCATTATCATTACTAGCATCATTTTCATTACATCATCCCTCACATTGGTACCATGGAGTTCCTGTGTGTTCTTTTTCCCCTATCACCATCCTTTACGTGCTTTGACTTTTTCTCCTTACTCTTTCCCTCTTAACTTCAGAAATCTCACTTTGTTTATTAGCATCTGCTAATTTTCATAAGTATTTTGCTTTGTAGTATCTTCAGCTGTGTAAATGCTTGATATTTGTCATTGTCATTCTTTTTTTTAATATTTATTTATTTATTTATTTGTTCATTTATTTATTTATTTGTTTGTTTTTATACAAGAGCTGGGGTATAGGCCAGAGGTATGGGAGGGTGAGAGGATTCATCAGAGACAGAGCAAGGAGCAGAACAGGCAGATGACAGAAATACACTGCTGAAGGGAGCAGCGGGCACAGCAGGAGAGGTCTGTCTGCCATACCATGTGGGATTCTCGCCAGCCAGCTTGGATTGAACCCGTGCTGCAGAGGCTGCGGACAGCTTCACAGTGTGGCGCTCAACCTACTGAGCCATCAGGGAGGCCCATCATTGCCATTCTTACTTGCTTTACTACATATAATTTCCTCAAGCTCCTTCCATTTATCTTTAAATGGTATCATGTCTTCTTTCCTTACAGAATTCCATTATTTGGATACCACATCTTTATCTAATCCTCAATTGCTGAGCATTTCAGTTGTTTCCATGACCAGCTATTGTCAATAATGTTGCAATAAACATTGAAGAGGATATACATTTTTGACTTGATGGTTTCATATTCTTTGGATAGATGTTCAAGAGTGGAATTGCTGAATCACACACTTCCATTTTTAGTTTTTTTTTTTTTTTCATTTTTAGTTTTTAAGTTAAATCCAGATTGCTTTCCAGAACGACTTCACCAGTTTACATTCTTTTTTTTTTTAAAGATTTATTTATTTATACAAGAATTGGGATATAGGCCAGAGGTGTGGGAGGGTGAGAGGATTCACCAGAGACAGAATGGGGAGCAGAAAAGGCAGACAGACTGAAAACACTGCTGAGGGGCGCAGCAGGAGAGGTCTGCCACATCATGTGGGTATCTCCCTGGCAGGCCGGGAATCAAACTGGTGCTGAAGAGGCTGCAGACAGCTTCACAGCACGGCGCTTAATCCACTGCACTCAACCCGTTGCATCACTGGGGAGAACCACCAACTTACATTCTTAACAACAGTATAATAGTATTCCTCATTCTCCTTATCCTTTCTAAAATTTATTGTTGGGAGTCTTTTAGTATATGCCATTTTCACAGTTGTCACATGATGTTTCATATTAATTTTAACCATCATCTCCATTACTAAAGCAACATTATAATTTTTTCAGTGTACCCATTTGCCATTTATCCATTTTGATCTCCTTTTTGGTGAATTGTTTGCTTAGAACTATTGTCCATGTATTGATTGGATTATATGGCTATTTATTGTTAAATTGAACAAGGTTATATATATATCTTGATATGAAGCCATTGTCAATTATGTAATGTGTAAACTATTCTCCCATTAATGAAATATCTTTTTAATCTACTTATATTTACTTTTATGGTATAAAACATTCTTATTTGAAGTAATCTTAGTTGTTTGCTTTTATTTCCCTTGCCATAGGGAAGGGATCAAGTCTCCAAGGACACCTTTAAAATTATTTTAATTAAATTTATCATTGGTGTTCCTTATATATATTCTATTCTTACAGGACCTACATATAAATCTTTAATCCATTTTGAATTTAATCACAGATAGCCACATAAAAGATACTATAAATTAGGACTTTAAAACATGAATTTGAGGGTATGGGGACATAATCTATAACAACAGTCAACAGATATGTCTACATATTTCATGAAAAATCCTTCACAATAGTGTTTACTCTAATACTATTTATAACAATATTCATAATATCTCCAAAAGAAAACATACTGAAACTTGTCCAACAAATTGGGTAAATTTTGATATACTTAATTGTTGGACTAATGTACAGCAATAAGAACATATGGATGGGGCTCACAAAACAGAGCAGAAAGGGACAAACATAAAGCAGTATATACTGTATGATTTCAATTATACAAAGTACAAGAAAAGGAAAATCTATTCTTAGTGCTAGAAGTCTCAGCACAAATTACTCTAGGTGGTAAAGGAATAGGTATTGGAGAGAGATAGGGGGTTTCTGGGGTGTTGGTAACATCCTGATACTTTGTTGATATTTTAATCTGGGTCTATCAGTTTTTCAAATACTTTAGATTATTCATTTAAGAATCCTACACATCACTGAAGATATTTTATACTATAATACATTTTTGAAAAATATATAAAATTAGTGCATTAATGCTTTGGCTGACTGAACCAAATGATGTTGGTTTTAAGAATAGGACGTACTATTTTACAATATTTTAGGAGATACTAAGATTCAGTAAACATCCCCAAACTAAAACCTTGATGAGGTAGTTAGTGTTCCATCAGTGATACCTAACTAGAGTTCTTACCTTGAATAAATTCTATTATTCCATTGAGTCTCAAAGTTCTCTTATAAATTAATAATTTATATAGTAACTTTTTCTAAATGTCTCCTTCAGCTTTAAAATGTTATATTCTTATTAATTTAGAGATTGAATTGTGAAATTAGAATACAAATTATCTTTTACCATTTTATTTTAAAAAGAATGAATTTCCCTACAGTGAAGATAACTACTTATTTCTGAAGATAATTATTTATATGTCATTGAACTATATTAGGATTAAATTAAGTTGTAGAATTAAATAATTATATTTTTTTATTATTTTTTGAAATTTACTGTATATGTTTCCAGAAGAAAAAATATTTATTTAAAATGAATTAAGTTGAAAAGGTTTCCCTAATTATCCCTAATAATTTTAAGTAATAAACCCACTTATTGATAATACTGAAACTTGGGAAATACTTGACATTTTATATTCTTTATGCAATCTTATGTGATAGGAAACCCTGGAACTATTACTTAAGTATCTGAACAAAAGAGAAGTGCCAATTAAATATGGCTCAGTGATATCCCAAAGGCTAGATAAAAAGAGTGTCAGTGAATTGCTGAGGATTATCAGTAGCTCTGAAAGAGGATTAGTGATGATTTGAAGTCAAAGACTGATGAAGTTAAATCAACTGAAAATAATTGAGGGTTGTTTTGTGGGTATGGGGAATCAGAACATTTGCAATCAATCAAATATGAAGGAAAATGAAGCAAAATGGAAATCAGACCAGTGTTTGGGTAAATATCACAGTTGTTGGGGGGTACACATGTTGAGTGATTTCTCTAAGACAACAAGAAATAGAAAATTATGACTCATGGGTTGCTTCATGCATTGCAAAGCAAAACTCAAAATGAAAGTTATATTAAGCTTTTGCTTTCAGAAGCTGTGCAGTAATATTTTACATTGAGAACTGCTATAAAAATAATACCTATGTCACAAAACAAGAAAAAGTAATAGGAAGAAAAATGAACTGAAGTCACCCTTAAGCTGCAGTTGCCTGATATTGCTACATTTGCTTTCCAGAAATATTCATAGAATAAAATTGATGTTGGATCCATCAAGATAATTGTGTTTAAAGACAAGTGGACAGGGAGAAAGTGAAATAAAACAAATAACTTTCAGGTTCTAAATGCAACCAGAGGTTTAAGTGTTTTATACTTCTTTTGAGTGGTCATGCAGTAACCTTTTCAAACTTGATGACAAACAACCTGACAGTTGGGCAATAATGTTGCTATGTGAAAAATGCCAAAATATTTAAAAAAGAAAACCTATTTCTCACATTTCAAGCCCTGAATTGTTTTTATCTCTACTTCTAACTTTAATCTGCCTTTTATATGCTAAAGCAGATAAGAAGCAGTATAAAGGAGAGAAGAATAAATACTTATAACTATGTACAATATTAAGAGATTTGAAATGAGGACTTAAAGTCTCATAGATATAAATTTTTTAAATTTTATTTTATTCTTGAAGCACATCACTTGTCCTTAGACAGATCACTTAATTTTTCTTATATGATTTTATAATTATGCAGTTGGCTCAATAAACCAAACAATCTACTAAGAAATGATATGACAAATAAATATTGAGTGGTATAAAAGGAGGTAGAAAAAAATCTGCTTTTTGAATAGCACTCATAATACTAAGGGATTGCTCTAATGAGTTCAACCTACACCAATTCAGATTTTACATCTACTTGTGACAATCTAGGTTTCATTTAAAATTCAATCAATTAATGCTATATTTTATTAATTTTTTAAAATAATCTATAGCCAAGTTTATCCAAAACAGTTTGTACCACATTAAGGGGAAACATTACTCTGTATCTCTGTTCATTATTCCCATTGTTCAGTCTCATATAAATACAAATGGACCATGTGCAGATTCCATTGTCCTAGAGAAGCTGTATAGGATCCAAATGTCCACTGGTCCTTGTCCCAGTCTATTATAATGCTGAAGTGAATGGCAGCCTATAGTACCAACTAACTATTAACTGTTGCACATATCACATTACCTTTGATTAAAAAATGATTGTTTGATTATAATGTGGAAAGACATGAAAGAATTTTAGAGGGTCAATTGAAAAAGAATCTTTTCATTCACAAATGGATACATTCATTCCCTCATTTATTGTCAATAAATATTCACTAAATGCATTGTGCCAATCTCCTCTGTTTGTAACACTTAGAATACATCAGCAACCATATCACATAAATGTTTTCCAGAAATATTTATACAGTAAGACTGGTGTTGGATTTATCAAAATACTTGGGTCAATCAAATGCTTTCTCTTACATTTTGCTTCCTAGTATAAGAAAGCCTAAAAAATAACATAATAAGGAAATTACATACTATGTTAGCAATAGAAATTTAGCAATTTTAGAAAATTAGCAATTTTTGAAAAAAATAGCAATTTTTGAAAAAAATTAGCAATTTTTGAAAAAAAAAGTAGAGAAGGCAAGGGAGACTAAGAGGGAAAGTGTTCCAGGATAGAGGGGAATTTTGCAATTTTAAACAGCATGGGGAACGCAGTCTCAGTGGCAAAAGGTAGTCAAGTAATGGGGGTCAGTCCCTATACATCTGGTAAGGATTTTAATGTTGAGCTTTATAGTGTCAATTTGATTGGGTGATAAGATACCTAGATATTTGTTTAGCATTATTTCTAGGTATATCTGTGAAGGTATTTCCAGATGAGCCTTTGAATCAGGCACAAGGAAAGAGTGAAAAAAAAAAACACTCCAAATGTTGGGTGGGTAACATCTAATCTGCTGAGGGTCTTAATAGGAAAAAAGACAGAGGTAGGACAAACTCACTTACTTGGTCTGTTTGAGCAGGGATATCAGTCCGGTGGGGACTCAGAATTGACCTTTTATCACTAGCTCTCCTGTTCACAGGCCTTCAAACATGGACTAGAACTACATCACCAACTTCCCTATGCCTCAAGCTTGCAGACACAAGATAATGGGACTTCTTAGTGTTTATAATCGTGAGAGTTGATGCCTTATAAAATATCTTATCTCCTATTGATTCTGTTTATCTAGAGAACCCTAACCAATAAAGGCACCGTAAGAACAAGAAATCTGGCTCTTATTTGCAGGAAAATGAGGAAACACTTCAGACTTTTAAATAGTCATAAATTTTTGACTATAGTTTTTCATTTGGTTGTTTTTGTTTTTAATGAGAATTGAGTATAAAGAAATGTACCAATTGATTTTGAAGGTGGTGACTTGGTAAAGGAGGTAGTAGTTGAGATGATAAGAAGTTCTAGGTTTCTTGACATATCACAAATAAAAAAAAGTTGCTTATGTAATGGATATATGGTTTGTTAAAGAAAAAAAAAAGTCATTAAGAACTATATTAAATTCCTGACATGAGTAATTGAACAATTGCCCTCAGCACAGAGATGGAAGACTAGAATAATCCAGGTTAGAGCCTATCAATTTCCATGAGTTTAAAAAAATCACAAGATTTAAAGGGGAAAAAAATACCTACCTTGATATATCACTATGTTTCAGACCAATAACCTGGTACAATTATTTTTAAGTTATTTATATACATATGCTATTGTAAAGAAAATAAAAGAGAAGAAAATATGGGTAGGATGGGAAATTGCAATGATGCTTTTAGGGAAAAACAAATTAAATCTCTGCTTACCAATTATGATAGCCTGTATGGATTTTTTGACTATTTTATTTTTTAAAGATTTATTTATTTATGCATACAAAAACTGGGGTACAGGCCAGAAGTTTGGGGGGTGAGAGGATTCACCAGAGACAGACTGGGGTAGAGAACAGCCAGATTGACTGAAATACACTGCTGAGGGGAGCAGTAGGCAAGTCAGGAGAGGTCTGCTGCACCATGTGGGTATCTCCCTGGCCCAGGATCGAACTCTTGATGCAGTGGCTGCAGACAGCTTCATAAATTGTTCTTAACCCCCTGGGCCAACAGGGAGGCCCTTTTTTGACTATTTTAGTCCAGAAAATAATTATAATTCTACCACAGTAAGCAAAAAAGAAAGTATTTCTTAAGAATAGTGGTTTTCAAATTGATTTTAGAACTCCAAGTTTATCAGAGAACAGGGTTGGCGGGGGAGGAATCAGGTAGGTCTCAACTTCATTTTTATTATTTATTATATACTGGTATTCTACACTTGAATTTCTATGCAAAAAAAGCAATGCGATCATTTGTTGATCTGTGGAAACCTAGTACTGTTATACAAGAAGACCATTTCTTTTATTCCTCCACTGAAAATGTGAACCCTTTTTTTCCTATATGATCATAGATTTTGAACTGTGAAAAAAAAACACATGCATACATCCAAAATATTTATGAGATAACATTGGACTACTTTTGTTATTGGAGAATGACCAAATTTCACAATGATCACTTCTCTATTGTTATAGAAGAAATAATAATTGTGTGGTAATATTATAGAATCTAATTTTCATGGCATTGCTATTAACTAATTCATATGCTATTTGAATTTGAAATTTCCCATCTAAGAGCTTTGGAGTATTGTTTCTTAAGTACATATATTTGCTTTTTAGAAACCTTGTCTATTATTACAGAAAATTAATGTCATTTATATGTCTAATTGCTTCATATGCATATATTTGTTCATTTGACAGTCCATGAGATAACTTTTTTAAAGATTTATTTATTTTTGCATACAAGAGCTGGGGTACAGGCCAGAGATGCGAGAGGTGAGAGGATTCGCCAGAGACAGAGTAGCGAATAGAACAGGCAGACTGACTGAAAACACTGCTGAGGGGAGCAGCGGGCGAGACAGGAGAGGTCTGCTTCACCATGCGGGTTTCTTTCTGGCCGGCCAGGGATCGAACTCATGCTACAAAGTCTGTGAACTCATGCTGCAGATGCTGCAGATATCTTCATAGTGCAGTGCTTAACCTTTTGTGCCACCAGGGAGGCCCCCTCATGAGATAACTTTTAACTTAAAAAATAAACCAAGAATTTGGGCCTTCCTGATGTCGCAGGGGTTAAAGACACAACACTATCAAGCTATTACCAGCCACTGCTGCATGAGTTCGATCGTTGGAAGGCCAGCACATCTCTCCTGTTGCAGAGATGGCACAGCACATCTCTCCAGTATCGCCCACTGTTCCCCTCAGCAGTGTATTTCAGTAGATCTGCCTGTTCTGCTACCCATTCTGTCTCTAGTGAATCCTCTCATCCCCCACACCTCTGGTTTACAATCCAGTTCTTGTATGCATAAATAAATAAATACATCTTTTAAAAAATAAAAAAATACCAAGGGAAACAAAGCTATTTTTATTAGGAGTGTTGTAAATTAAAGCATAAGTAAAAGCATCATTCATTATTAAATATGAAAATTATATAAAGCTAATATCATTTGCAGAGTTTCTTTTGAGACAGAAAAACAAAGAACCATCCTTAATAAAACTGCTCCACAAAATGCTATTTGTCTCTGCATATTCAGATTTGGTTATTTTAGATCATTTAATTCAAAATGAAATAGTATGAACTCAAAGATCAGTTAATAAAAGTAGCCCAGTGACTTGTATCTGAGGCAAGAAAATCATTCTATCAGTCCAAATATTTTTAAATCAGTTACAGTGGCATTATTCCCTTTGGAATGCCTTTCCACAGCTTCAATATACTTGCATTTTTATTAGAAATATAATCTTCTTTGTAGAAAAACAAAAAATATACTTTAACATCTGTGTCAACAGTTAGTATTTTCTAGATTGGCTATTTTGACAGCAACAGTAGTTCTCTGCATAATTCTTTATACCTTAGTGAATGTTTGCCTTCAGAAAATTCTCATAGCACTAATGTTTAATGGATACAAACTTTGCACTTATTTAAATTTTAATCACATCATAAATTGCACTTTCACATATCAGTGAAGTTTTTAAGGTAGTTTGATAGGACTATATCAAACTAAAAAAGTTTTGCACAGCAAAGGAAACTTGTATCACTTATTATCAGGAAATGGATATTAAAGCCACAATAAGATGCCACCCACCTCACTAGCATGAGAATTATCCTAATAAAAAAAAGACCAGAAATAGTAAGTATTGGGGAGATTACAGAGAAAAAGCAACACTCATACTTTGGTGGGAATATGGAATGATTCAGTCCTTATGAAAATTGTATGGAAATTCTATAAATATTAAAACTAGGTCTATCATCAATACCACTCTTAGGTATCTACACAAAATGCAAACATACTAATTGAAACTGATAATTGCACCACTGTGTTCAATGCAGCACTACTCACAGTAACTAAGTTATGGAAAAAAACCTAAGTGCCAGAGAATAGATGAGTGGATAATGAAGATATGGTATGTATACACAATGAAATACTATTCAGCTATTTAAATAAAAAGTTGAAATCTTGCCATTTCTCACAGCATGGATGGGATATATGCTAAGCAAAATAAGTCAGAAGGAGAAAGACTAACACCAGATGATTTCACCCATATTATGGATATAAAGAAACAAAAGGAAATAGCAGGCAAAAGTGAAACCAAAACAAATTCTAGAAATCTGATTGCAGAATTGAGGCTATCGGAAAGGACAGTGGTAGATGAAGAGGGGAATGGTGCCCAATGGATTTTGGTAGAGGGTTATGAGTGTTTTGATGGTGGGTGTGTTGTGGTAACATTCATTAGAAGAGTTTGAACATAACACAAATAGAATCATATACCGTGTTGTGAACCAATGTTACCTTAATAAAAAATAATGCATTTTAAAAAAAGAAACTTGGATCAAAACAAAAAGGCATCTTACTAGCTGGGAGTAAATATTTGTACATCACAAGTCTGAAAAGCAGTTAATATCCAAAATATACAGAGAACTCATAAAACTCAACAATAAAATAACAAACAACCCAATTAAAAATCTGGTAGAGGGTCTAAATAGATGTCTCCAAAGAAGATTTATAGATGGCCTACAGGCACAAGGGAAAGGTGGTCATTATCTCTTAATATTCAAGAAATATAAATCAAAACAATGAGAAATTAGCTCACACCTGTGAAATGATAATTATCCAAAAGGCAAAAAAGAACACACAGTGCTGAACAAGTCATGCACATTCAAGATATGTTAATTTTCTTCTTCTTTCACTGGACTTATCAAAGAAAACATTTTATCCTAAGATAAATGGAAAATAAAGTCTGCAATATTGAGAAAATCCAAAAATTAACCCCCCCCCCAAAAAAAAAAACAAAAGACAGTAGCAGGCCCAGATATTAAAGAAAGTATCCTTAGTGCTCAGTGGAACATTGAGAAATCTGAGTTGTCTGAGCAATTGGTTAACTGTAACACCAACAAAGCTTTCCTGTATCACTAGTGGTGCCAAGCAAATGTCTCCAGCACAAGTAGAATATTTGCAGTTTTCTGAGAAGTTGTGATATAAAGAACAATAAAGGTTTCTATGACTGACAGGAAAATAATAAAGTTTATACTCCTTTGGGAGAGATACATGGATTGAGTATTTCATTTCTAGATAGAAGCTCTTCTCTTCATCAACATAAATGGTAACTGGGGAAGCAGGGGTGAAAAGAATGAGAGAGTTCTGAGAACACCTAGAAAGGCCCAACAGTTGTGGGAACAGATGTCAATGAAGCAGTGGTAATAGAGGAGGACCAGCTTTGGATCTGGATTATAGAGAGAAACAACAGCAGGGGAGCTATAATGGTACAAAGTTTGAGTAACTGGACATACAGAACATTTTTAAGGTGAAGGGATGCAAGTTGTATTATTTGAAACTCAGTATTTTGTGTGGAATGGGAGCTTCATGACTATGGGGAATCTGCATTGATATTTCTGTAATTCACTTGCTGTTTGAAAGGAGTTACAGACGATAATGAATTCTCAGTCATGCTTAGAGATAAACTGATAAATAAAGAGTTCATACTGAGCAGTCTAAGTATGTAAAAGGACTTTTCTCTTTTTCTGAAAGTAAAAGGAAAGAAAATAATAGAAAAGAAACACTTGGGGACAGATCATCTGGATAAGAAGCTTGACTTGGCCAATTATTTTCTGTGACACTTTGCTTAATACTTTTGTTTCTTAGGTGCTATTTCTATATATTAGAGATAATAAGATAACAATGCAGGTTAAATTGATTAATGTATGAGACACATATTAGTGATCATTATTTCATTATGCTTGTAATTATTATTTATAATAAATATTATTCAACTGGGAATAATTTCTCACTTACAATCGTAAGTCTGATCTTAATCACTATATGCTATTTATGAGCCATCACTTCTAGTTGATCATAACACAGACATACATTTTACATAAAGAAGGGGAATATATATATGCAAGCAGCATCCAATTAAAGTGAAGATGTTTTGTCCCTGAAATTCATATATTTTAATTATTTAATGCCTAAAACAGTGTATAAAATTAATGATTATGGGTTATGAACTACTGATTATTCATAATAAACATAACTGAATACATATTATACTAATTGCCTTTCTGAAGTATAAGTAACTCTGACCTTATTATCATTAATTTTTAAAGATTTATTTATTTATTTATACAAGCACTGGGTACAATCAGAAGCGCAGGAGGGTGGGAGAATTCACCAGAGCCAGAGCGGGGAGCACAGCAGGCAGAAGGACCGAAGTACACTGCTGAGGGGAGCAGTGGGCAGCAGGAGAGGTCTGCGCACCATGTGGGACCCTCCTCCGGTGGCTGGGGAGCAGCCGGGAATCGAACCGGCGCTGCAGAAACTGCAGGCAGCTTCATAACCCAGTGCTCAACCGCTGCACCACCGGGGAGGCCCAACTCTGACCTTATTAATAAGAATGCCTTGGGTCACTTATTCACTTATGTGAAGATGATACACATAAATAAGAATATATATGAGAGAGAATATCACAGGTATCCAGATCTCCAGGTATAAAGTCATTGTCCCAGATGGACATGCATTCTCTCTCTCTCTCTCTCTCTCTCTCTCTCTCTCTCTCTAATAGACTTTAGAATGATACTTCCAAAGTTCAAATTTGGTGCAGTTATGTGGAAGACACATATATACATTCATACAAGTTACCAGTTTTACCAGGTGGTTGTAATAACAGACAGTAAGACAAAGAAGTTCAGAGTATTTGAAAGAAGATAATTGAAATGATGGTTAATGATATCTAACTTAGTTTTGCATAAAACAAGGATAATGATTAAGGAACAGGGAAGTTGGAGTGTTATTGTGCTAACAGCATACAAAAAAGCCACTCTAAAGTTTGATCTCAAACCTTATGCTTCTTTTCCTCCTTCCTTTTGGTTCATATTTAACTTTTCAAAAGTCCAATAATTTGAATTGTGTAATGAAGATAGACAATATCATTCAAGCCATAAACTGCTGATTTTAATCTCAGGTTTTAAACATTATATGTGATCTTAGGAAAACTGTAACTGCTCTGACATGTATTGTTTCCATGAGTGTGACCTCATTCACTTATGAGCTGTTTATATACTATTGCCTTCTGAATGTCAAAAGTTCCTTGCCTGAATTTTGGACTTGCATTTCACCCATCATGAATTATACTTCTCTCAGTTGATCCATGGATACCTCAAATACGAAACTGATGCATTACATATTTCTCCCAAAGCACTTCTATTCCCACAGGTTAAATTTCAGTTGTGTTCAAAATTTGTATTAGCACAGCATACTACAATGTCATGCCTCCAAGTCTCTTTTTCTTATTGGCAAATTTAAAACAGTTTGAATGGTACTTCATCTTTGATGTGTGCTATGAACATCAATACAGACATTATAGACAGAATAGTTTATATTTTATGTGATTATTAAGCACTTTAAATCCATTTATAATTACCCACAAAATCCCCTATTAAAACCACACTTAAAACAAAATTACAATATGCATTTTGACTCAAGGAATCTATTCAGGCTATTCTTAGGATATGCTTTAGATAGTATATTCAAATATCAGTATATGCCAACTTAATTTCTCATAATTGGATTCTACCTCTCTCCAGAGTTACACAGGAAGAGAGCTCTACCTACCTAATCTCGATAGTTTCATTCTTCCCAAGAGTTAGCAAACTCCACACTATTTAGTTGGATGCCCAACCCAGTTAGTTTTATGCTCCCTTCTGAGGTTTCCAATGCTCTAGATAGAAATCAAGTTCCATGTTTCCACTTCTCTGACAGGAATGAATATTTATCAAAAAAGCATTAAAACTTATTTTTCACATGCTAATCTTCCCATTAGAATTGACTTTAAGTGGCAGTGTGTGTTTTTTATATTTTCTTGTCATTAAGTTACAATGTCAGTCATGCTATGATACTGAAACAATCATTTTTTAAAATAAATGAATGAAGAAAGGAGTAAAACTAAAGTACTAATCTGATCTGCACTTATTCTTTCTGTTCTCCTGGGTTTACATAGGAAGCCCAGTTATAGACATAACTTCTTTGCCCAGTGTTAGTTAGCAGGCTCCATTCCTTCCAACACAGAATGACAAGGCACACATTAGCTATGGTTATTCTATGTGCAGCATTATCTTCAGCCTCTTACCCTTAACCTCTCTTAACCAAACTTTTAATTTTTTAACACCATTGAAATGTGGAATGGCAATGGAGATCCCACATTGTTTCTGTTCCTCATAGTGATAGATATTTTCCGCTTTCTCGCACCAATGATATGTTGAACTAGGTAGAAAATTATAAACTCAAAGCTACTTTTCCAGAACATAATTAAGATTTCCCTCTTTTTTCTGACATAGAATGTTGGTGATGTATAACTAAGGTCAATTTCACTATTACTGTTTTCATGAATCTGCTTTTTCTTGTGGTTTAAACTACTTTTATTTTACCCATTGTTTTTAGAAAACACTAAAAAAAATCTAAACATACAGTTTATTTTATTTCAATCCTGATTGACATTTATTAAGATTTTAGCAGGATGACTCATGTCTCTCTAATTCTGGGAACATCTTAGTCATTTTTCTTCAAACATTATTCTTCTATCATTTCATTTTTTCATTAATTTTTGATGTGGTACATATATACCATGGAATATTACTCAGCATTCAAAAAAGATAAACACATGCAATTTGCAGCAACATGGATGGCGCTGGAAGGGATCATGCTCAGCGAAATAAGCCAAAAAGAAAAAGAAAAATACCGGATGGTCTCACTCATAGCAGGAATCTAGAAAACTTAAATAAGGGACCAGGAAAATGAATAACTATAAGAAAGTGAAAATCAAAATCAACAAAAAACTATGAACCAGAGACACTTTTTGGGGTGAGGGGCGGGAGGGGAGGGATGGGGTCAGAATGGGGGGGCTGCAATTGTATGTGGAATATAAAAATAAAATTTATTATTAAAAAAAAAAAAATTTTTGAAACCCTCTTAGTCATATATGAGACTTAGTCATATAAGTATACTCTATTCTTTCTTTAAATTGTATTTTGTATTTTCCAACTCTTTGTGTAACATTCTGATAATTTTTAATAAAAAATATTTTCCTTTATCAATTTATCATGCAGCTGAATGTAATACCCCTGAAGAGAAATATTGACTCCTGGGCTAGACAGCTTGCTTATAGAATACAAAGCAAAATTACTTAAATTCATGTACTTCCATCTCTTCTTTAAAATAAATTATAAGGAAAGTCCTATACTTTATTATAGCTACTTTGTGGTATTATTATGACTTAATTTTTGTAAAGTATTTACCTATATCCCTTTCCTTTCCCCCACCCTTATAAATAATTTAGACTTTCAACTTCCCATATCTGATTTTTTTCTATTTGCTCGCCATTGCATTTCTTTCTTGGAGGGATGAAAAAGATATATTTCTTTAATTACATAAATTCTAAAATTCTTTATATTATACATGACTGTCACATACATGTTACTATTTTGCACATAATCCATTCCTATCCCAGATGAAAAAAAAAATACAAGATAATAGTCATTTTCTCAGATGAAATTTACATGTAGCGGTGAGTAGTCTTAATTATTTAGACGTATTTCTATTGATTTAGATTTCCCCTATAGCTTTACCCAAACATGTCACTTAGATGAATGTCTCTACTCAGAGCCCAACGAAGGTGTCATGCACATTCTGCTCTGCATTTATTGTCTTCTTCATTAATTCAGCCATTTACTTATTTATGTAATAATTATTGGTGATGCTATATTTCATTAAAGATGCTGTGAATACAAAGAAATAATTCATTATTTCTACTGCACAATGAAAATCTTAGACAATTTAAGTAATTTTAGTAAAAAGTGATATGTACCATAATAATGTTTTTACTACTCTGCCTGTACTGTAAAACAAATGTGCACTTCTTTTAATAATGAGAATTTCCACACATTAAAAAGTACTGATAGTAATAGAGCAAATATCCTTTTAACTACCACTTTGAATTAGCAAATATTAAAATTTTGTCACATTTGTTTCAGAGCTATCATTTTATAATCAAATTAGTATGGCACATTTGACTAATCAGGAGAAATGGCTACCCTATAATTCCAAAGGACATTTTAAAAATATTCCTTTACATGCTTCTGCAAAATATGGATTGCCTCTACATAATTAAATTAATTTTCTAATGGACAGCCTAACTTAAAGTAGAAGTAACTTAATTAAAATTTTTTGTGAAAGCTTGATAAATATTTAAAATCATTCATATAATCCCCCTTATGATGATTCTGAGTCATATATGCCATGAGAAATTTCCAAGATTAAATTGATCTTTAAATACACTTCATCTTCTAAGATGTGCCACATTTATTACCTAATGATCCAATCTTTCCAGAATGACTGACAGAATGAATTTATTTCCTTCAATGTTCAATGTCTCCCAATAATATTTCTACCTCCTATGAGGCTGACATGAGACCCAACACTCAATAATGAAATAATATGTGCTTAAGAGTTGAAATTAGTACATTTCAAATAATAGCATATTTGGTATTTTACCATCTTTCCTCTAGAAAAATATAAAATATTTACTGAACTACTTGTTTTTATTTTGGTTTTATTTACCAATGTCAATCTTAACATTTTTTTAAAGATTTATTTATTTATACAAGAACTGGGGTACAGTCCAGATGTGCAGGAGCCTGAGAGAATTCATCAGAGACAGAGCGGGGAGCAGAATAGGCAGATGACTGAAAGCACTGCTGAGGGGAGCAGTGGGCGCAACAGGAGAGGTCTGCCGCACTATGTGGGTATCTCCCAGGCCGGCCGAGAATCAAACCCATGCTGTAGAGGCTGCATACAGCATCAGAGAGCTGCGCTCAACCAGTCAACCCACTGCGCCACTGGGGAGGCCCAATCTTAACAATTTTTGATCCAAAAATACATACCCCAGACACTCATACACATGCATCTGCATAAAATATGATAGTGAAAAATTAAAATAAAGCAATTCATTTTAGGCAAATGCTTTCTAAAACAAAATGTGATATAATTTATTTCTCAAATAGAATGCTGAACTGATCAATCTGTAGGATTCTCATTTATTAGGTTGAGTCATAAAATATGAACATTTCTTTCTTTTTTTCTTTTATGTAGTTGTGCCAGTTAATTTCAGGTCGATTTCACGAACTGAATATTACTTCTGGGCATGCTAGAGTATCTGGTTGAGATTAACATTTGAATCAGTGAACATAATAAAGTAGATCACCCTTTGTTATTTAATGCACATCATCAACTTCACTGAGGGGCTTATTAATTAAGCTGTTTTTCAAAACAGCTTTTTTATGACAATTCAAACAGCATAATTAATGGAAAAAATGTGATATTTTAATAGGCATAGTGGCTTACATAGTGTTCTCCAAAAATTCATGTTCACATGGAACCTGAGAATGTAACCTTATTTGGAACTAGGATGTTTACATTATATAATTAGTTGACATTAGGTCACACTAGATTAGGATGGGAGCTAAATTCTGTGACTATTGTCTATAGAAGAAACGAGAGGGAAATGCAGATATCAGAATAAATGCAGACTCACAGAAGGAAGGCCATGTGATGATGGAAGCAGATATTGGAGTGATATAGCTACAAACCATAAGGCACAGGTTGTCACAACTGACAATGGGTAGAAGAAAGATCTTCCTTAAATCCTTCAAAGGGAACAATGTGGCTGTTTCCTCCTTAATTTTAGTATTCTAGCATCCAGAAAAGTGAAGGATTATGTTTTTGTTGCTTCAGGACACTCAGTTTGTGCTGATTTTTTATAGCAGTCACAGGAAACTGCACATGAAAGTACAGTAGTTATGAATTTAAAACAAAAGAAAAATAAAATGAAAAAAAGACAATTTTATTTATGATCGTATACTTAATTTTTTTATATTAGAAAATTGAGTTTATTATCATGTTTTTAAAAAGTTCATTACAAGTTAAAATAAGTCAAAAATATAAACACTGTCCACAAAAATAGACTGAAGGAAGTACAAAATGTGGAAGGACAAAATGTGCAAAAAGAAATCCAACATGCATTCATGATTTAAAAAAAGGCAAATCCTTTAAGCAAAATAGACTAGAAAAATCTCATAAGTTCTATCTACCAAAAACTCTTGCAAAAACTTAAAGTGAAAATTTAAAGACATTATAATTAATGCCAGGGACAAACTAAAGAAACTCTTCCATCATTATATCATTATTATCCAACAACTGGATACTTTGGACAACATGAAATATCTATATCTATCTAAATCTATCTATCTATCTATCTATCTATCTATCTATCTATCTATCTATCTACCTACCTACCTATCTATATACATACACACACACATATATATGCATACATACATATGGTAAATATATATTATATATAACATGTGTATATATAGGGTAAATATACAACAAATATTCTATTGAAGAAGACCTATTCTTAGTCAACACATATATCAAAATATGTTTTACCTGAGTAATAAAGAAATGCAAATTAAAACAGTATGTTATAATTGCATACTCAACAAGGGAGGCAAGAATTAAATTACTCATAATTAGCAAATACCTGGAAAGATTGGAGGAAAATGGACCTTGCATACAATTAGAGTAGCAATATAAAGCTTTAGAATTATTTTAGAAAAGTCTTTTGCCCAAATATATAAACATTTAAAATATACCTAGAAATTCTACTTCTAGAAAGGTATTTTCATGTGGCACAATAAATGTACATGTCTGTGAATGCCATAATCAATATTAAAATATAAAACAAAATGCGCATATTGATATGATGTAATAGAATACAGTGAAAATGAATATTCTGTTTAAATAAATTTTATTTTATGTATCAAAGAAGATAAATTTTTATATCAATGTTTAGTAAGGAAAGGAAAGACAATACATTTGTCCTTTATACAAATTTAAGAAAATTGACATATTTAATATATTTTACATATATAGCTCCATTGGAAATATGTATGAAGCACAGACTAAACAGATAACCCCAACTGATCATAATGATTTCATCCAGAGAGAGAAAAGGTAATAAAATTGTGCTGAAGAAAAGTAAGAGGAAAGTCAAGTTGAATTTTGATGTATATTTTAAAAGTATTTGAACTTTTATATTTTAAGCTAACTATGCATTTATTTTTCATGCTATACTTTTATATGTTTATAAATGTTTTAAAGTTTTCTCTAATTCATTTATCTTTTTAAGTCATATTTCTCTCATTTCATTCTTCATTTGAAACTCTGTGATACTTATTTCTTGTCATTTTCCTCTGATTTCATTTTAATTTTCTCTTGTCTGAGTTTTTTTCAATTTCCTTGAGTATACAAAGTTAGTTATTAAATTCTCTTTTCTGTTTTCCTTTAGATTTTTTAATTTAAGCCTTTATTGACTTTCAACTTAAAATATCAGGAGAGAAAAATAAAACCTGGGATAATTTTCAAATTAGTCACACACCAGGGTTTGTATTCATAAACTTTGAGAAAAACTGCTTAGATAAATCATTTAAATTTTAGCCTAAAGAGAGAGACAAAATGCATATAAAAATTGATAGCATAAGTGATTCTTCCATCAAAAAAATAGATATTCACTCAATGAAAATTTATTCTTCTTTAGTATATTTATACACTGCATAGTCCTAGATATTACTTTTTCAAAATAGTCATTCAGTTTAATATATACACTAAACATATTAATATACACATGCTCCCAGATCATAGTCTGACTACTAATTTACATTTTAATTTTGAATAATTACAGAAGTACTTTTTTTATAAATTATAAACCACTGGTACACAATAACTTTGCTGAACATAATCTTTAATCCCATGGATCTATTTTCCAGATATTTGCATGATATCTTACTACTATTCGCTACTTTGGAAACTATAACAAGGTAAAGGATGCTTTTTTGGTGATTCACAATGTATTTCTTAATAATATGACAAGCTTTTAGTATAACTTCAAAGTAAGACATAATAAACTCACTAGCTATACTATTAATAGAATAAAGCTACTATTTGGTCTTGGATTCTGGCAAATATCAGTTAAGTCAATAATGAACTTGGTCCACAAATCATATGAGACTACTAGTCATTTCTTCATTATCAAAATTTCCTTAAAATCTTGGTAGAATATCCTTGCTGTCCCCCTAAGGCTTCTAAATTTTTTCAAATTTCTTTGAAAACATAAAGATGTTCAATTGTTATTAAAGTGTAAAGGTTTGGCTTCACTTCCCACATTTTTCTAAATGTCCTCTGAAATAAAATCTGGAATATTAGTTCAAACAGTTGCTGGAATACTCACTAAAAATAATTCTGTTAAGTTCTTTTAAAACTAACACATATGCTTTGTACAATGTTTCTATGTTTTGCATGTGACATTTAAATGTCACTTAGAGATTTGTTTGAATATGATGTCCTTCATTGTCCTATTCCAGTCAAAAACACCACTAACCTAGATCTTAATGATACCTGTGAAATTCTTCTCTCCTTCTTATTTAAAAATTTGCACATCTTTTTACTTCTTAAAATTAGTATGCCTCATTCTTCTCGTCAAATATATCTCTAATCTTCAACTACATAATTCATATTTTTCCAGGAATTCACTTTTTTTGATATCAGAATCTAGATAGTCAATCTTTTATGATATCACCATTAGTATATTTTTCTTTCAAAAAACATTAATCAGTAAGAAATGAAAATACCACATAGGTTTCAAAGTCGTTCAGTACATCAATACTTCAAAGCTTGACTCAATATTTAGTCCCAAACAAATCAAAACAGTGGTTATGTTCAGTAAGTATGATGAGTCTCCAGCTCTGCAGCCTTGCATTCTTAGTGACTGTTCTCCATATTACTGGCAAATCTATCTAAAACAGGAATCAGATTAAGCCAGTGCTATAAAGACATACAATAGACCACAAAGCACTCCATATATTTATCTCATTTGGCTTTCATTTTTTCTTCCTCCCCCCAAAAAAAAGATTTATCTGTATGATAACGTATTTTCATAATTGTAAGCTATGCCTTACTCTAATTTATATGTCATTCGCATTTAAAACATACTATCAATTCCTTTAAAAATTCTGTGGTATGTGAAGTTTTTGTAAGTCTTGTCAGGATCTCAAATGTTGCTTAATATTGCTTTTATAATGTATGCCTAAATGCATTCTTAAAATACCACACAAGAAATAAAATTAATACTGCCCACTGTCCATGACCTGGTCATGGACATGGTTAAATCATCCTGTTCATAGTGACATCACTAACAATTCTGACTGTACGGCACCTAACAGCCAATACCTCTTTTTTTCATGACAGGCATAAAGTGCTGTTGAGTAAAGAAATGATGAGTAAAATAGAATGAATAAATGAGAGAATGTGAAACATGTGATACGACACTTTCTCCCAAAACCCTAATTTACTCTCTATAAGATGTTCATTTGCTTTGTATTACTCCGAGTACGCAGAATTTCTTGGTTTTCTTTCATTTGTCTGTATTTTGTTCCTTCTTTTAGCAACTTTGTGACATAAAAATGATTAAAATGGTGCAAATTATTTCAAAGATTTAATGGTTCATGTATGCAATTGAATATGGTATAGAACTTACAAGAAGAAACAGCAGAAACACAGAGCATCAGAATACTAACATTTATGTGAGGAAGACCAGGAAATGTTTCACAGAGAAAGAAATGTTTCAGTATCATGATAAACAAACTCCAGGGCTGTTCGAAAAGAGCAGATATTCCATGCAGACCAAACAGAATGTGCAGTAGAGAAAAATGGGGAGGCATTCAATGATTACATAGTCCGGAATAACAATAACTAAAGATAGCAGTTGTAAAATAATGGGAGACTAGGTTCCATAGATATAATAGGCCAGGTCGTAAAGAAACTAGAGAGTTTTAATGTTACTTTAGGTGATGTGAGCTATAAATATTTTCCAAGCCTGAAGTGACATATACTTTATATTTTAGAAAATAACTCAAGGAGAAGTGCCCATGGTGGAATGGAGTGGGGAGAGGATTAATGAAGTTTTCTCAGACTGGAACATGATAAAGGGTTGAACAAAGAGGGGACAATGAAGAGAAATAGCCAATTTGGAAGAACTATGAATAAAAATTGCAAGAAGATGCTGAGAAGAAAGCACAAATATTATATACACATGTTTTATGTAACTTGTCAATTTTACTAATTATTTCAAAAATAAAAATTAAGCAAAAATGGGATTTCATTTTCCCCTTTAATATGATATTTATATAAATGTATAGGTAATTTTTAAGATTGATTTGTTGTTATCTTATAACCCTTGCATTATATCCTGAGATATATTTTAATATCACATCTTACTATAATTTCCATTCACTTTATATAATCATGAATTGACTGCTACCAGAAAAAAAGCTTCATTTTTTTCTGAAGGCATATTCCAGTCATTGATGAGAATCATAAAGCAACAAGTCTCTTTAATAATGTCAAAGCCAAAGAAGAAACAGGGAAATTGGAAATGACCATAAAATCAGTGGGTCTGGGATAAGGGGGTGTCTGTGTCCTATGTGCTTGCAGCACAGTTAGCCAGGATCTTAAGTTTATACCCTCCTGGGAAAAGAACACCTATGTTTCAAGAGAGATAGATGTTGATAAGCTTATTCTCAATCTACCTGAGATTTGAGGTATCAAAAGAGGAAAAACAACTAGAGTGATGAGGATTAAAACATATAAATGTATAGCTACTCATATATTTTGCTATATACATTATAAAATGAGTCTTGGAATTTGTACTTAAAATTAGCATTTTCTCCCAGTCTCAGATGGATCTAGACAGGTATTAATCTTTGCTGGTCTTAACCTACTCTAACAAGCTTATTACTCAGTGGAGAGAGGCTGACATAGAGGACAAGATATCCAAAAGGAATAAATCAGAAGAAACTGAGTAACACATGATCAATTCCTTTTCCAAAAACTTTTTTGTTAAGAAAGAATGGCTGAGATGGGATAGAAAAAAGGAAGTATTCATCTTTAAATATTTGAGAAGCAGAAGATATGTGGGCCTCTTTACAACCAGGAATTTTTAATCAGGAGTGATAACACCATATCCCAAGAAAACTTTGGGGTACACGCAAAAGTAACATAGATTTCACATAATTGGGGAATGCTATTGACATTTGTTTTCTGAAACAGGATGTGTTGAGCATGCTTCCTATTGTGGAACAGATTTACGAAATGAAACTTATGCTGGCCAATACGCTAAGTATAACTCTATTGACAGAAACTTTAAAAAGTAGCTCTAAAGTATACTATAAGCTTCATTAAAGAACACAAACTACTTAATTATTTTCTTTGCAAAACATTATGTATACAACTCCAAGGTTTTTCCCAGTATTTGATAACTTATTTCAATGGTCTTCCATGAACCAAATGTTTTATTGGAGATATTAAAGAATTATGTAATCTACTCAGAAGTGTCTGTATTATATATCTACAAATAGGGTCATTTTAGGCATATGTAAGATAATTTAGAAATTTGCTTCTGAGTGGTGGAAGTTTAAAACATGTGCTGAAAAAAGAATAACATGGAGTCTAAAGGAATGAAAAGAATAAACTCCCAAGGTAAATATGATTATAGTGGAAGTTGTAGTCACTTTATATACTTGGCTCATCAGCAGAAGCAAAGTATTTTGGAATTCTCTGTGATGGGTTTTAATTGTCTAAATGACTAAAATATGTTTGTGCTATATATCTATTATTAAGCCTGTATTGATCAGTGATAATTAGCTATTTTGAAAGTAATATTTTTTTTTAAAAACTTCTTTAGAATTAATCTTCTCTAATAGGAATAGCCAAAATAGTCAGATAAGCTAAATTAAATGTTATTTTTCCATTATTCTTATTCTATTTAGTTTTTCAGTGTACTTGGGTGCTTGCTTTTCTGTTGTTTGTCTTTCAACTGATCCCTGTTTGTAAAACTGTTCAGATTGGAGAAGATTTCTCTGCTCTTCTTCCAAACTTATAAATCCCTTTCCCATTCTGTGTTTCATAGACCTGTTGATATTGCCAAAAAAAATTAGAAGATCATAGTTAAGTGGTTTGAAATTAAAATGCCTACTGAAGTTTAGAATTTGGACAGATAATTAAAATATGTCTTGTGTTGGGGCACATAGAATGTTTTTACTTTGGTAAATAATAAAGATGTATCTGAAGTATCTTTAGCATCTTACTTTAGGAAGGTAACACGGTGAAGAAGACACTTTCACAACTTAATGGGAGAGTTCACGAGTCAATAAATCAAAGATGCTTATCAGGGCCTCCCCGGTGGCGCAGCGGTTGAGCACTGGGTTGCGAAGCTGCCCGCAGCCTCTGCAGTGCCAGTTCGATCCCCGCCGGGAGAGGGTCCCACTTGGCGCGCAGACCTCTCCGGCAGCCCGTTGCTCCCCTCAGCAGTGTACTTCGGTCCTTCTGCCTGATCTGCTCCCTGCTCTGGCTCTGGAGAATTCTCTCACCCTCCCGCGCTTCTGACTGTACCCAGCTCTTGTATAAATAAATAAATCAATCTAAACAAACAAACAAACAAACAAAAAAACCCAAAGATGTTTATCAAAAGCATCAACTATGAAAGGAGAAAACAATAAAAATGTATAAAGATGAAAGATGCAAAAATAACTAAGAAAATATTACACAATTTAAAAATCTCTTGATGATATAAGAAACAAGTTAATATAAAAATAATCAGATTTGTTACCTGAAAAAGAAAACTAAAATTTCTATAATCTTTCATATTATCTTCATTTAACTATACAATTTTAATAATATATATTACAGATTATGACCAAATAGTAATTAATGAAAAGGTATATAAATAGATAATGCACATGCATATAAATTTATACTATATAATACATGCATCTAATTGATTACAGTGCATTATATATAATATATAATTTATATTATATATTATTTAAGTCATATAATTTATATACATGATATATGCATGATATGTCATTAGATGGGTATGTGTCTGTATATGTATAATATATGTGTATCATTAGATGTTGCATAATTAAAATTTCAGTAGATGGAAAATTGATAACTCCAAAAATAATAAAGATTTGATAAAATATATGAAGAAAAAATAGTATTAAATGAATGAACATGTACTACATATCTATAAAAATGATATTTCCCTTTGCAACAACATGGATAAACACTGAGGACATGTTAAGCAAATTATCAAACAGAGAAAGACAAATGCCTGATAATTCACTCATATGTGGAAATATAGACAAAGCAAGTGAACAAACAAAAATCAAAAAGTAACCCTTAGGCTGTAAGAAATCGGTAATTACTATAGGAAGAGGGTAGATGGAGTTTGGGAGGAGAGGGTAAAGGGACTCAATCCAGTGGAGAGGCAAGACCTTTGGGGTGGATTGATGTGGTTTATGCATTTGTTAAGATATGAAGTTGTACACTTGAAATTTATGTAACATTGTAAACTAATGGTATCCCAATAAAAACAATGAAAATCTAATGTAGGTTGCACTATTTAAGAATATATTGATTTACTGTAAAGATATGAAGTTATAATTCATAAGATTCTGGTGAATTAACAGGTTAAGACAAATTTATTAGTTTCAAAAGGAATGCTGTGGGTAAAGAAGCCCACATTTACAACAAACACACACACACACACAATTAGAGAAGTGCATTTAATCTCAAGTGTCCAAAAATCTATTAAACAACAGCACATTACTATAATCACCAAGGTTGAGAACATCCTGGGCCATAAAATAAACTTCAATAAATTTATAATAATTAAAATCATACAGAGTATATTCTATGATCATAATTGAATGAAATTAGAAATCAGTAACAGAAACGTCACAAAAATCTGCAAATGTTTGAAAATAAAACAACACAATTAAATAATCCATAGTAAATCCCTTACAATCCACAATAAACTATAAAATATATGGAACTAAATGGAGTAAAAACACTACAGTATTCAGCTAAAATACTGCACAGAGAAATATATACAGCCATAAAAAATATTTACTGTTAAAAAACAGGAAAAATCTCAACTCAATAACCTAAGCTCCTACTTCAAGAAACGAGATGAGGAATTAAATCTAAAATGAACAGAAAGGAGACCACAATAAAGGTAACAATACAGATCAATGTCATTACAAACCATTCCAATTCATGACACTCTTAAGATGACTGATAAAATTGAAGGAAAAAAAATCAATAGGATAAAATGTTGATTCTTCCATATATATCAATAAAATTGGTAAAGCAAGAATGACAAAAATAAAAAGAGAAAAGATACAGACTATCAATATTCTCTTGAATTTCTACTCAATAAAACCATATTTCAATATATAAATTCAAGCCAGGTCATCACAGAGTCAACACTAAGAAATATTTTATTGTTTAAAAGAACATTTCCATAATTCTACCAGTATTTGGTAATATGACCTATCCCAAGAAGGGAAATCGTAAGATTCTTTAATGCAAGGTAATTCTTCTTTTAAAATAAAAAATAGGGTTATGATTAAATCGTACCCTTATGAAGTAGATATAATAAACAAAAACCCTGCATATGTTTGCTAATCAGCAGGCATTTTCATAATGGAAATATTTTCTACTTATTTTTACATTTTGAGAAATTAAATGCAATACTGCACATAATTTAACATAAATAAACATATGGACTAGCATCATCACATAATAGTTCACATAGGATAATTTCTCATTTTGAATGCAATACAGAATAACATGTTTAATAACTGGAATAATAAAATATTTCTATTTCAATGATGAATGTATATCTGCAGTCATTAAAATTCAAACTTTCATAAATGATTCATAATTCAAATGATAATTACTGAATTTCACCCCCCCAAAAAAAATAGAAAGAGTGATGGATCTTCCGCAATGACAAATTGTTCCACCATGTTCCTATATATGAATTTTCTTTTAAAACTATGATTAGTTACTCTCCCCTGCTCATGTGGCTAAAAATTAAAGATTTATGAAACATTGGTTTTATTCTTTGATTTTATTACTAATTAATAATGTAGACCTGAGTCCAAAAAAAGGGAAAGTTCTTATGTGCAAACTGTAATGGCTGTTAAGATATTTGTATAACTAGAGCCCTGTTATATTGGTGAGCTACCTATTCATAAGGCTGGGAGACTATAAATCTCACTCAAACACTTTACCCCTCTAGTTAAATACTACAGAATATTTGGTTAGTGAGGCTCATACTGTTATGAACATGTGTTTAAAATACTATGAGAAGTCAGAAATTTCCCTGAGGAAACTGGGTTTTATACCACAAGTCTAAAACAAAACAAAACATTTGATAGTTTGCTGGGAATATTTTTAGTTGAATTTATGGCAGTAAGGAATTTGGCTCTATTTTATAGTTTTTTGAGCCGCACAGAACCACAACTATTTACAATTTTATATAGAAAGATAGGTATGTGCATAGGGAAATATTAAAAATGTAAAAGGGAATGATAAACAAGCATTTATTGTTAATGACAATTGGAGAAACACTTGTACTATTCCTTTGATCATACTTTTCTTTCTCATTTATCTCCTAAAAGACAGTAATAAAACTAGTTTTGAACTATTCTGTACAATGGTTCCAGCCCTCAAACAATTAAACAAATTAAGGGATCCACAGTGAAAACAATGAGATTAAATTTAGGTCACAATATTGAGACGCATCTCATTTGTTCAGGTCAGTCCTTCACATGTAGGGGTTTAATCATCATTTTTTATTTTCAGGAAAATTGAGAATTAATAGATTATGTAGTTAGTAGCAAATAATCAATGTGGCTCTGTGTTTTAGGATGATTATAAAGAATAAATCAATAGTCTTGTATTCATAAATATTTTAAATGGATGACTCCATAAAATGCACACACATATAAAGCACTAGCTTTGCAGACTGTAAGGAATTAGAATGTAATAGAGCAGGCTCTTCACAAGTTAAAACAATTCACATGTTAGGAGGCATAAATATTTGCATCAAGAATGTTCCATTTGCTGGGAAGTAAATGATTCTCTGGAAAATGCTTCAGCAGCACTTAGTGTGTTCACACCTGAGTTGCTATGCATTTAACTTTTAATTTTTCAGTACAGTTTTCAGTCTTCAAATGAGTATGACTGATGATTGATTAAATTGTTTCTCCATTGGTGGGAACCTTCCTCACTCAAAAAGAATGTCAATTTCCCTCGTCTTTATGCTCCTTTTTACAAGGATAGCCTGAAGCAAGGTGGCTACTATCCATTTTATTCAGGGACATTAAACATGGGATGGGATATTGACAGAATGGAAAAAAACAAGCATGGCAAATTCAGTATAGCTAAGGATGTTATAAAATATCTTTTAATGTAAGGTATACCATGATATAATAGTGTATACTCACAACACTGATTAGTGCTTTATCAAAGAAATAATGGCATCATTATATAAATCTAGCAGAAGAGGGAAACATTCTTCTTGTTGTCTTGCAACTAAAGACTGAAATGAAATTTCCCTCTATCGGCAGATGTTGGTTTGTCTTCCTTCCCTTTCCTTCTTGTCTGCCTTCCTTCTTTCTGCTCTCCTTTCCTCCTCTTTCCCTCCATCCCTCTTTTCCTTTTCCTTCTTTCTCCCTCCTCCCCCTTCTACTTTTTTTGAGGGGCCATCTTTCTTCTTAACATTGCCAATATTTTATTCCTAAAGACATGCCCAAATATAGTTAACAGACACACTGCAACTATTGTGTTAAGTGACATAAGCATAGGTAAGAGCATGTGGAAGTTGTACCTGAAAAAGAAAATACATTATAATTTTAAAAGCTACTTAAAAATCCTTTACAGAAGGATTTCTGTGCTTTAAAACACACACACACATGACAATAAAAGCAATAAATAAATGTTTTTTCTGGGAAATTAAAGTTATGTGGCTATACACAATGGGCTGTTCAATTGTACGACAATTAGAGATAAGCATTCTGTTCATGATACATGGAAAAAGTAAGAATAAATTCTTTGTAAGAATAAATTGAAGAATTAGATAAGGGCACACTCTTACAGACTTAGTATATGATTACAAACATTTATTCAATAATATATAGATATATCAATATATTGAAAGGGAAATTATTTCAGATTCTCAGAGGCATATAAATAACTAGATCATTCAACATCTCTAACAGTGAGCTGCAACTTTCATAAGAAGGATGGTACATTAATTGCATAATATTTTTATTAGATACCTAATCTCATCTGCCATATTTTTCAGATTTATAGAATAAAAATTTGTTAGTTTTGTTGGCCAAAGATTAAGCAAAGTGCATCATTTCACCTCTCCTAACTAGGAAAGAGTTTCTCAGAAGACAAATGTCTCAAAGATTTGCTTTGGCATTATAATCCTATTAGAGATTAAATTAATTTTTCTCTTTGGACAACTAAATATTACACTTATATTTATGTTTAAAAAATAGAGTTTATCTCCAAGACAGCAAATGCCAAGCAAGAATACTCTATCCTGCAAAGCTTTCCTACCTCTATGAAGAAAGAATAAGGGCCTTCCCAGAAAACAGAAACTCTGAACTTTCATTTTGACTAAACCCCCACTCCAAAATATACTACAAGGAGTCCTAAAGCCAGAATGAACAGAGGGATGAAAGAAAAATGAAACAGGACCCAAAAAAAATATAAAAAATAAATAAATAAAACCAGAGAAAAGACAAAATGACAAATACAGAAGCTAACATATCAATATTAACTCTAAATGTAAATAGACTAAACTCTTCAATAAAAAGACACAGAGTTACAGGCTGGGTTAAGAAACAAAAGCCAACCTTTTGCTGCCTCCAGGAAATACATTTAACCACAAAAGATAAAAACAGACTGAAAATAAAAGGATGGAAAACAATCCTACAAACAAATGGAGCAAAAAAGAAGGCAGGAACAGCTATACTTATATCAGAAAAAACATTTTAAACTCAAAAAGGTAAAAAGAGACCCAGATGGTCACTACATTATGATCAACAGGACAACACATCAGGAAGACATAACACTCTAACATATACTCACCAAAGGAAGAGCACCAAAATATATCAGAAAACTATTATCATCTCTGAAAACAGACATCAGAGAAAATAAATATGTAGTAGGAGACTTCAACATACCACTACCAACAATGGATAAATCAACAAGACAAAAAAATAAGTAAGAACACTAAAGCTCTAAATAAGGATCTAGAGCTTTTGGGCTTACCAGACATCTATAGAACACTAAACCCAAAAAATCTGAGTACACATTTTTCTCAAGCACACACGGATCATTACCCAGGATCAATCACATACTGGGACACAAGACAAACATCAACAGATACACCAAAACTGAATCATACCAACCATCTTCTCTGACCATGAAGGAATCAAACTAGAAATAAACCATAAAAAGAAGGCAAGGAACCCTCCTACCTCATGGTGATTGAGTGTGAGCACTACTGGAAGACCACTGGACTAATGAGGAGATCAAAGAAGAAATTAAAAAATACTTTGAGTTGAATGACAAGGGCACCAGTTTCCTAAATGTATAAGATGCAGCAAAAGCAGTAAAAGAGGAAAATATATAGCATGAGACAGGCTCACATCAAGAAACAAGAAAGAGGGTCTCCCTGGTGGTGCAAAGGGTTAAGACACAACCTATGAAGCTGTCTGCAGTCTCTCCAACATGAGTTTGATTCCCTGGCTGGCCAGGGAGCAGTTGCCCACATGGCGCAGCAGACCTCTCCTGACTCACCTGCTGCTCCCCTCAGCAGTGTACTTTGGTCAATCTGCTATTATGTTCCCCACTCTGTCTCTGGTGAATCCTCTCACCCCCCATACCTCTGGCCTAAACCCCAACTCTTGTATGCATAAATAAATAAATCTTTAAAAATAAAAGAAACAAGAAAGAACTCAAAGAAACAACCTAATCTCACATCTCAAAGAACTAGAAAAAAACTCTGAAATCAGGAGAAGAAAAGAAATAAAAAAAAAATCAAAACAGAAATAAATGAAAAAGAAATGGAAAAAACAATCCAAAAGATCAATGAAACCAAAAGTTGGTTCTTCAAAAAAATAAATAAAATAGACAAACCTCTAGGCAGGCTCACAAAGGAAAAACAGGAGAAAGCACAAATTAATTGGATCACAAATGAAAGAGGAGAAATCGCAACAGACACAGCAGAAATCAAAAGAATAATAAGAAACTACTAGGAACAGTTAAATGCAAACAAGCTCAACAATCTAGAAGAGATGGACAAATTCCTACAACTCTACAATCACCCAAAGCTAGATAAAGAAGAAATAGAACACCTAAACAGACCAATTACAAGCAGTGAAATTGAAAAGGTAATCAAAACCCTGCCTAATTCAAAAGCCCAGGACCAGATGGATTTACAAATGAATTCTATTAAATATTCAGAAACAAACTAGTGCCTACCCTTCATAAACTCTTTCAAAAAATTGAGTAGGAAGGGATAATACCAAACATGAAGCTAACATTACACTAATACCAAAACTGAACAAGGACAACACACAAAAAAAGAAAACTACAAGCCAATCTCTCCAATGAACACTGATGCAAAAATCCTCAATAATATTTTAGCTAACTGAATCCAACAATGTATCCATAAGATAATTCACCACGACCAAGTAGGATTTATTCCAGGGACACAAGGATGGTTCAACATCTGAAAATCAATGTAATCCAACACATCAACAAAAAGAAATATAAAAACCATATGATAATATCAATAGATGCTGAGAAAGCTTTCAACAAAGCTTTCAACAGCACCATATATGAAAAAGGCCCTTGAAATTCTCGGGATACAGGAACATACCTCAACATCATAAAGGCCATATATGACAAGCCCATAGCCAGTATCATTCTCAATGGTGAAATGTTGAAAGCATTTCCATTAAGATCTGGAACAAGACAAGGATGTCCACTCCTACCACTGCTTTTCAATATAATACTGGAAGTCCTAGCCAGAGCAATAAGACAAGAGAAAGACATACAAGGGAAGGAAGATGTGAAACTATCACTATTCACAAATGATATGATAATATACATAGAGAACCCCAAAGACCTCACAGAAAAACTAATCAAAGTAATAGATCTGTTTAATAAAGTAGCAAGGTACAAAATCAACACACAAAAATCAATAGCCTTCCTATACACAAACAATAAATCTGAAGAAGGAGAAATCAAGAAAACCATCCCTTTTATTATTGAAACAAAAATAAAATCAAATACATGGAAATAAACCCAACAAAACAGGTAAAGGACCTATAGAAAGAAAAATATAAAACTGTTAAAAGAAACAGAGTAAGACACAAAGAAATGGAAAGGCATCCCTTGCTCATGGATTGGAAGAATTAACATTATCAAAATGGCCATTCTACCAAAGCAATTTACAGATTTAATGCTATTCCAATAAAAATTTCAATGACATTCTTCAAAGAAATGGAACAAATATTGATGAAATTTATATGGAGCCACCAAAAACCCCAAATAGCCAAAGGTATCCTGAAAAAAAGAGAAGGGAATGGATGTATCACATGCCCAGACTTCAAGCTATACTACAAAGCCATAATAATCAAAACTGCATGGTATTGGAACAAGAACACACCAGACCAATGGAACTGAATAGAAAATCCAGAAATAAATGCACAGATTTACGGTCAACTAATATTTGACAAAGGAGCAAAGAATATACACTGGAGCAAAGAAAATTTGTTCAATAAATGGTGTGGGAAAACTGGGTCACTACATGCAAAAGAATGAAGCTTGACTACTACCTCACACCATGCATAAAAACCAACTCAAAATGCATTAAAGAACTAGTCATAAGACCTGAAACCATAAAATATATAGAAGGAAATATAGGCAAAACACTACATGACATGCACCTCAAAGACATCTTTACAGACACATCACCCAAAGCAGTGATAGTGAAGGCAAAGATAAACAGATGCGACTACATCAAATTAAAGAGCTTCTGCACAGCAAAAGAGACAATAACCAAAACAAAGAGAAACCCCACCAACTGGGAGAACATTTTTGCACACATCACTAATGATAAAGGACCAATCACAAAAATCTACAAAGAGCTGATGAGACTCAACAAAAAGAAAGTAAATAATTCAGTCAAAAAATGGGCAGAAGAGCTAAAAAGGAACTTCTCCAAAGAGGAAATGCAAATGGCCCACAGGCATATGAAAAAATGTTTGTCATCACTTGTAATCGGAAAAATGCAAATCAAAACTACAATGAGATACCATCTCACACCAGTGAGAATGGCACATATTACAAAAAACTAGCAACAACAAATGTCAGCGAGGATGTGGAGAGAAAGGAACTCTCCTCCACTACTGGTGGGAGTGCAAACTGGTCCAACCACTATGGAAAGCAGTGTGGAGATTCCTCAACCTACTAAAGATAGAGATTCCATATGATCCAGCAATTCCACTCCTAGGTATTTACCCAAAGGACACAGAAACATTAATTCAAAATGGCACCTGCACCCCTATGTTTATAGCAGCACTATTTACAATAGGTAAGCTATGGAAACAACACAAATATCGAAAAATAGATGACTGGATCAAGATGATGTGGTGTGTATGTATGTGTACACACACACACACTCACATGTGTGTATATATACACATATATGTATATATGCATATACATATATGTGTCATATACATGCATGTGTATATACATATATGTATATATGTACATGTGTGTATACACACAATGGAATATTACTCAGCAATCAAAAGGATAAATTCATGCAATTTGCAGCAACATGGATGGAGCTGGAAGGGATCATGCTCAGTGAAATAAGCCAGAAAGAAAAAAACACAAATACTGGATGGTTTCACTCATAGCAGTAATTTAGAAAACCCAAATAAAGGACCAGGAAAAAGACTAATTATGATAAAGAAAAAATCAAAATCAACAGGCAACTATAAACCAGAGACACACTATGGGGGTGGGGAGGAGTAGGGAGTAAGATCAAAACAAGAGTTGGGAATTATATGGGGACTATAACCAAGATGAAAATGCATACATTGTGCAAAAATGAAAAATGACGTAAAAATGTATAAAATAAAATAAAATATAAAATAAATAAATAATGGAGTTTATACTCATTGTCTGCTTATTACTTTATATAGGTTTAAGTTGAATGCTTCACCAAAAAAACCTCTTTAAATGATATTTAAAATTAAATAGTTTCTATAAATACAGAGATCAATATAGATTTATCTATGTGAATACATATGTATAAATGTCATGTGTGATATGAATATATTGTATTAATATAAATGTACAGAAACCATTTTCTTGGATGTAGATACATATACACATGCATGCATGACAGACATATACATATACCAATGGATGAACCTACATGTATATTTATATTTCTCTATATATTTTAAGATAATAACTATCTTTAGCATATTCAAAAGGATAAAATTTCCTTCAAAAGAGGGAAATAAATGCTGTCCTTCTATACACATTCATTTTCAATATAGTTAAGACTCCTTATATTCCCCAGTCTTAGTTTTATTTTTTATACGATCACATCTATCTAGCTTTATGTAAGATTTATATATTAAGCTTATAGCTTATTCTTAATTATTTTTTATAATTTTCAAAAATGCTGATGTAAATTTGCTTCATTTAAACATTTAAAGGAAAAAAAATGAAAGAATGAGAAGGGAAAACAAAAATGCCAAAAAAGACATAAAATACAAAAAGAAAAAATAAAATAATAAATGCATGTTAAAATAGCCTCCATACCTTATGCTATAGGACAGATCATTGTTTATATTCTTCTTTTTTTCAAAGATTTATTTATTTATGCATACAAGAGTTGGAGTACAGGCCAGAGACCTGGGGTTGGGGGGGGGTTGTGAGAGGTTTCAACAGAGGCTGATTAGGGAACAGAACAGGCAGATCTACTGAAATGCACTGCTGAGGGGAACAGCAGGCTAGCTAGGAGAGGTCTGCTGCACCATGTAGGTTGCTGCCTGGCCAGGGATCAAACTCGTGCTGCAGTGGCTGCGGGTAGCTTTATAGCTTTATAGTGCTGCGTCTTAACCCCTTGCACCACAAGGAGACCCATTGTTTATATTCTTATGCTTTATTTATCTGGAGGTAGAGTCTGTAGATAAATGATGGGCAAAATAATGATGATGATGATAGTAATAATAATAATAAAGGATAGGAAGGAGGGAGGATGAAGAAGGAGGAGGAAGAGAGGAAGAGGAGAGAGGAAGAGCAGGAGAAGGAGAGGAAAGGAAGAGGGAAGAGAAAGAAGCCATGTGATAGGGAAACAGGAGTACCATGAGGAATAATTAGCTTATTTGTCTCTTCTATGAAAATTACTAATGGCTGATGGTGACATAAGTTTACAAATTTGTCTTTAATATTCCCTTGAAATAGAAATAAGTATAGTTCTAATACATTTAGATTAAAATGGGAATTGGAAAATGCATTTCCATATTTCTAGTCCAAAGTTTATATTGTCTTTGGAGCATGTAAAACATACTTGGCATCAGACTTGTATTCATTCCATACCTCAAGGTGCTGAGAAAGCATTTAGAATATCAGTTCTCTGGAGAATTGTGGAAAATAATTTCCATGCGCCTCCTCTGCTGCATGCTTTCTCACATTAATGTGAGTATTAGGGAGGGAAAGCAGCTTTTATTCTGATTACTATGACAAAGTCTGTGTGCTTTAAAAACTTAAAAGACTGGAAGAAATGGTGAATATGGGAGAAATATGTTTCCCTAAGTGTCTAGTAGCCTTGTTGTGAAAAGCTATTTAAATAATTTAATAACTAAACATTTATTGAACTAATTAAATAACTAAAAAGTTATTTAAAATTTAAATCTAAATTAATTTTGAATGTTATATTAAAGTAAATGGTTGAACTTCGACAGTGAATATCTCAAGAACAATTTGTTTGGTTCACTTCTGTTAATTTAAAAAGACACCAAACTATTTTTTAAATTACACTCCATATGAGACAAAGCAACCACTTCTTTTTTTTTTTTTTTTAAAGATTTATTTATTTATTTATACAAGCACTGGGTACAGTCAGAAGCACGGGAGGGTGAGAGAATTCACCAGAGCCAGAGCGGGAAGCAGAACAGGCAGACTGATGAAGTACACTGCTGAGGGGAGCAGTGGGCCGGGCAGGAGGGCTCTGTGTGCCTCGTGGGACCCTCACCGGCAGCTGGGGATCGAACCAGCGCTTTAGAGGCTGCTGGCAGCTTCGCAGCCCAGCGCTCAACCGCTGCGCCACTGGGGAGGCCCACTTCTTTTTTTTTTTGAAGATTTTTTTATACATACAAGAGCTGGGGTACAGGCCAGAGATGTGGAGGATGAAAGGATTCACCAGAGACAGAGTGGGGAACAGAACAGGCAGACTGACTGAAATACACTGCTGAGGGAACCAGCGTACAAGTCAGGATAGGTCTGCTGCACCATGTGGGTTATGAGAGGTTCGGCGTAGTAAAGAAAAGGAGAGCCAGGCTAAATTTCTCAAAGGGAGGGAAAGTTTATTGCGCCCCTGGCGGACCTCACGCACCCAAGGTGGGGGTCAGTGAAGCCGCACACGTTGTTAGGGGGAAGCAGGGTTTTATAGGGTAAGGAGAGGTCAGGTGGGAAGTTGGGCTCCTATGGCCGGAAAAAGTTTGTTGGGCGGGGGGAGTTTCGTGGGGCAGGTAGAGGTTCTTTGTCTGAGAAGAGACTCGTAGGCAGAGGGGGGAGGCTCATTGTCTGAGTCCTCCAGGCAGGTTTCCGCATCCTTGCCCCCCCAGGTGGGCTTCCTGGTAGACTTTTGCATTCCGGCCTCCTGAATGGACCTTTCAGGTTGCTCCCTGGCTAGCCTTGGATAGAACTCGTGCTGCAGAGGCTGTGATTGCTTCATAGTGCAGTGCATATCCCCTTGCGCCACCAGGGAGGCCTAACAAAGTAACCACTTCTCACAGTAATCTGGGCAAGTGTCCATAATGCCACACTTAATAAACCAAAGGATTACTGATATTTCTGATGAAAAGTACATTGAAGAAACATAGGGTTAGTTTAAAAATTGAAAGTAAACATTTGTTTGGTTACACTGAAGACTATGCAAGTGATTCACAGTTTTAGAAAAATTGACGTTTAATACAAAATATGTGATTATTTATGTATGATAGATGCATATAATTGTGCCTAAATAATGTGCATGATGCCAGATTTAATATGTTTGTCTAAATTCATCATAATTTGGGGTTTCCCTCATGGCACAAGAGGCTAAGTAGCAGCACTATGAAGCTATCCACAGTCACTGCAGCAAGGCACAGCAGGAGTTCGATCCCAGGAAGGACAGGGGGCTACCCACATGATGTAGCAGACCTCTCTTGTCTCTCACTGCTCCCCTCAGCAGTGTATTTCAGTCAGTCTGCCTGTTCTGTTCCCCACTCTCTCTGGTGAATCCTCTCACCACCCCGCAACTCTGGCCTGTACACCAGTTTTTGTATGCATAAATAACTAAATCTTTAAAAAAATAAATAAATTCATAATAATTTTATCATATCCCCTCTCATCTGAAAAATTACATCTTTGAATAATTGTTTTAACTCTCCAAACAGTTATTTTAAATTTTAGAAATATTTTCATAAAACATAATTTGTTATAAAATAGTAGATAATGAATACCAAAATAAACTCTTAAAAGTAAACAGATAAAAATCTGTTTATTGGATAAGAAGAAGAAATTTTAAGTGAAATGTTGCATATAGAAAGAATACGATATTGTGAATTGTAAGGACCATTTGGAAAGTATATTTTGCTTTTATTTCATTGGAAGATTTTATCAGAACAACTTGTTAGTGAAGGAAAGTCAGTCTATGCTTACAGCTGTATACTCTCATTTATCCACCAGGTTCTATGTTTGCTCTGTAAACATCTGCAACAAAAATGAGGAAGTATTTTCAAATAAAACAAACATCTGAGCAGAAATAACACAACTTCTGAATAAAAACAAAATATTTCTTTGGAAATGTAGATTCACTCATTTCAGGGTATTCAGAAACTGATGTTAACATGTCCCTTTAGATTTAGATGACATTTAACATAAATATTAATGACAATTTCATTAAAATCTGATTACCTTCACAAGTGGATTATTCTTTTATTCATTTCTGCAATTTGAAATTATATTTTCCTGTTGAATATGCACAACATCATTCAAAATTGCAATGTGTAGCATATAGTTTATTACATGCATGAAGAAACAAACACTTTTCAAATTAAAGATATTTACAAGCAGAGCTAATAGAGCAGATTCACATTTGATATCATGAGTATCAGTAGGTTCAGGCAATTCTGTAAAATAGTCTCATGAGTGTCAGAACAGATGGGAGGACAGATAATTTCTTGGGTAGCATACACAAATTATATCTTTAGGAAATACCTCTTGAATTCCACCTAAATTATATTAATAAGTGCACACTTACATGCAATACCTCAAGAGACATTTCCTCCCCACATGAAAAATTAATTACACATGAGGGTATCTCCTGATTGGATCCCCTTTAGTGATCCATATATATGTGTATACTTCAATCAACATAATAGTCTTACTGTAAGTGATCCCTTTACAGAAAACATAAATATGATGGTTCCCAGAATTATGATGTCATATGATATCTCATTTTAAATTGAGAGTTTATAGTTCTCTTGTGGATATCTTCCAGCTGATGAGATGCATCTATAATTCTTTTTGACAGAATAAATTGGAAATCCATGACTCTTATCAGGTATTATAGATAGCTCCAGATACATTAATCCAAATGATATACTGTTGATGAGCTATCTGACCTAATTTTTGCCCCCTAGGGGGAATTCAAAACTATTGTTAGTAAATTAAAATGATATTAACAAGATAATAAACCTGACCCTGTACTCTTATTGAGTGATTAGTGCCATTCAGGTGTACATTCTTACATTTACTCATGCAGAGTTACAAACAAGAATTTAAATCAAAGTTTGTCTCCAGGTAAAAAGAGAAAATAATGGGTCCTCCCCTGTGGTGCATCAGTTGAGCGCTGGGCTGCGAGGCTGCTGGCAGCCTCTACAGCACTGGCTCGATCCCCAGCCCACATGGCGCGCAGATCTCTCCTGCCGCCCGCTGCTCCCCTCAGTAGTGTACTTCGTCAGTCTGCCTGCTCTGTTCCCCACTCTGGCTCTGGTGAATTCTCTCACCCTCCCACACTTCTAACTGTACCCAGTGCTTGAATAAATAAATAAATCTTTCAAAAAAAGAAAGAAAATAATGGAGAAAATATATCTACTACTAGTAGACTTTTATTTCTCTTTAGAAAACATATTGATCTTTATGTCAAGCATGTAACTTGAAGGTAATTCATGTGGCATATACAATCATTTTCTCTGCATTTTAGCAGGGACTGATATTGCTGAGCTCCCCATCTCCTCAATTGATAATTTACTTAAAGATTCTGTGTTTAAAATATCACAATGATCTCATTATATCTTTCAAATGACAGCTAGATATCACGAATTTTGTTATTTATAACATATCACTCTTTTGCAGTGTAAGTGTACAGTGGTTATTGACTAACCATATGGAAGGCCATTTCCACAGTAACCTACTCGAGTTTGTGAGTGATCTACGGATGCTCTGCTATTGTAAATATGCCACCCCATCCTACACAATACTTGGCAGACTCATATCACTAGTTAAGTATTACTGAAGCAACTTATAAGATTAATGACACAAACATAGGTTGAGGCTTATATTAGTTCAATAAAATTCAGGATCAAGGATGCAAATTCAGACTTTAAAGGTTTTATTTGATAGTTAAAATATAAATATGGATTTGAATCAGTTCACATGATAAAGATGGAATTTAATTTGAACTTTGCATGTGTTCCTGTGTATGACACCCAATTGCTCTCTTTCACATACATATCCCTATATTCTACTAACCCAGTATTTTATTTAAATCTGTTCATTTTCCTTGCTATTAAAATGCAATTTTTATTGTATTTTGTTATAGAAATGAATGCTTTAAAAATAAGCAAGATTATTTTATGGTCCTGCTGAAAGGCTTTTTCTCTGAATTTTAACTTAAGAGTGGTGACTAGATAGAAATATGAAAAACAGAAACAACATATTGGTATGCATTTTACAGTTTGGACCAATTTGCTCATACTTGTTATAGACATAAGTCAAAATATCAATTCCTCAAAAGACAACAGAGGTTTGGGATACTTATGTTAATCATTCCATTTGCTTTCCTGTTAAACATTGATTTTATGTCATCCCCTTTTTATTTCTATAGTCCCTCATATCGTTTCTCCATTATCTCCTTCTTCCCTTCCAAACTTTGTAAAAAGTCAAAGGATAGCTACATTTATAACTTGGAGAGGTAGCTCAATATTAGTTTGCAATAAGCTATAAATTGTGATAGAGGAGCAGTATTTTCGGTTAACATGATGCATAGCTATTATGATACATAGGGGTCTTTGCTATAGGCAGGAAACAACAGAGATACTGAAATATTTCCACTGATATTTATAAGTGTGCAGACTTTCATATTATTATAGATATCTTAATTTCTTACTCCTAAATATTCACTTTTTTTAAAGATTTATTTATATATACAAGAACTGGAGTATGCGGGAGGGTGACAGGATTCACCAGAGACAGAGTGGGGAACAGAACAGGCAGACTGATGAAATACACTGCTGAGGGGAGCAGCGGGCGAGATAGGAGAGGTCTGCTGCACCATGTGAGACCCTCGCTGGCTGGTCGGTATTGAACCAGCACTGCAGAGGCTGTGGACAGCTTCACAGCGCTGCGCTCAAACACCTGCACCACCAGGGGAGGCCCTAAATATTCCCTTTTTAATCACCAAAGAGATATAGCCACAAGACCAATAGATATATAGAAAAAATGTTCACCCTCACTTTTAATAAGGTAGATACAGGTCAAAAACACAGCATCAGCTCACACCCAAGAGGATGAAAGATATTACAAAGACCCACAAAAACAAATGCTGGAGTAGATGAGGAGGAAGTGTAACCCAATTACACTGATGATGAGAGTGTAACAAGTGCAACCATCTTGAAAAGTGATATGGGCTTACTTTAAAAAACTGAAAATGGAAATATGGTATGACCCAGTAACTCAATCTTGCACATCTATCTGAAAAACATGAAGCTATCAACTAAAAAAAGTATATGCTTTGCAATGTTTATTTGTATTACTATTGACAACACCTAGGGCATGGAAACAACACAAGTGCCCACTGATAGATTAGATTAAGAAGATGTTGTGTGTTCACAAGATGGAATATCATTCAACCACGGAAAGAGGAAAATTACCATTTAAAACAAAATGGAAGGAATGCAAGCCATTCTCCCAGGTGTGAGGTGGTATCTTGTAGTTTTGATTTGCGCTTCTCTTATGATAAGTGATATTAGCATTTTTTTTCATGTGCCTGTTGGCCTTCTTTAGAGAAGTGACCACTTAGTTCTTCTGTCCATTTTTGATTGGGTTTTGTGTTTTCCTTCTGTTGAGTTGAATGAGTTCTCTTTATCTTCGGTATTAGGCTCTTGTTCAGATATATGTTGTGTAAATATTTTCTCACCCTCATTAATTCTCACCCTCTTTGGCAATGTATCATTCCTTCATGATAGTTTCTTAGGCCATGCAAAAATTTTCCAGCAGGCACAAGGAAAAAAAAAAATGCATCGGGCCTCCCTGGTGGCACAGCAGTTGAGCGCTGGGCTGCAAGGTTGCCCGCAGCCTCTGCAGTGCCAGTTCGATCCCCGGCCATGCACGGACTTCTGCTGTGCCCGCTGCTCCCCTCAGCAGTGTATGTCGTCGGTCTGCCTGTTCTGTTCCCTGCTCTGGCTCTGGTGAGTTCTCTCACCCTCCCGTGCTTCTGACTGTGCCCAGTGTTTGTATAAATAAATAAATAAATCTTAAAAAAAAAAAATGCATCATCTCCAGGCTTACATTTTGATTGACTACCCAAGTTGGGCAAAAAACAAACAAACTAACAAACAAACAAACAAACTGGGGAGACTGAGCTCACTAGAAACACTTGAACTGTTTGTTGTTGTTGTTGTTGTTGTTTTTAATGCACTCTAGGCGGCACAGGAAGTAAGGTTAGGTGACCTTTGTGGGTCCCTCAGGTGGGCACAGACAATTCTGGAAGTCCAGAAACTGCAATGAACAGAGAGTGATTTTCCCCACTGCCAAAAACAGTCCCTGCCACCTGGGTGCCCTCCAGTGTACAACAATTGGCGAGGCTCCTGTTGAAAAGTATACATTCTCCTTCTCAGGCCTGGATCCTTGTCTTGTACAGCTTAAATAACTTTTAAGTCTCTTCAGAGGGCAGCTTATTAGAATGCCAGGCTCTCTTCTATAGCTCTACTTATTAGGAAACGTTGATGCCGGTATACTGGTTTTCCTGACAGAGGTAAAATTAATTTTTATGTGGAAAAATCATATAAAACAGGTTTCTGCCAATGATATTTAGAGGTCATTTCCCTTGTAGGATACTTGAGACTTCTGAAACAGATTGCTGAGAGTCTAAGAAAATCAGCAGGAATTTTGATCCTAATTGCACTGACGGAAATTTTGTTTCTATTGCCATTCTCTCTCTTATACACCTGAGACTCAAAATAATATGTATGTTAAATGTCCCAACTATATTTTTATATTTCTCTATTAAATTTTAAATTATTTTCTCCCTTTCATCACCCTGAATGCTTTGTTCAGAGCCATCACACATTTTAATTGAACTTCTCTTAAATTTAACCTGTTATTGAATACAGTCATTGATTATTTTTAATTCTAGAATCTGGTGTTTGTCCTTTTATTTCTAGAGATTCATTTATTTCCACAATATTTATTTATTTGCCATAATTCTCATTAAAATAATTCCTTGAATGGATACTTTCCAAAACTGAGGAGCCACAGTATATCACAAGTTCTATAAACTCAAAACTGGATAAACTCACATGCCAATAAATCATTACTAAACTGCTAAAAACCAAAAATAAAAGAAATGTTAAAATCAGTGACAAATAAGATGTCATTTCCATTGGTGCAGCAATTAGACTCAAATCAGTGACAAATAAGATGTCATTTCCATTGGTGCAGCAATTAGACTCAAAACTGTCAAAAATGTAGGTATACCAAAAAAGTAAAGCATATGTTCTACTAGGAAAATGTTAACAGGGACATGTTTTGTAAGATGTGTTCATAAAGATGTGATATTTAAATGTGGCTTGCCCTGGCATTGGTAAAGATTCGATTTCAGGGCACACTGTTCGTGGCAATTTTTATATTCATCCCAGAGATCAGATTTTGACAGTGATGGCAACATTACTAATTGAACATCTAGAAGATTCAAAATGGAAGGGCTAATGAAAGACAGGATTGAGAGTATTTAAATTCAAATATCACAAACTTAAAATATTTGCCTCTTGCAAAAAATACCTTTGTTTTTTTATTTTTTTTAAAGATTGATTTATTTATTTATACAAGAACCAGGGTACAGGCCAGATGCGCGGGAGGGTGAGAGGATGCACCAGAGACAGAGCAGGGAACAGAACAAGCAGACTGATGAAATACATTGCTGAGGGGAGCAGCGGGTGCGATAGGAGAGGTCTGCCATGCCATGTGGAACCCTTGCAGGACAGCAGGGATCGAATCGGCGCTGCAGAGGCTGCGGACAGCTTCACAGTGCTGCACGCAACCACCTACGCCACCAGGGGAGGCCCACCTTTGGGTTTTTAATAAAGAATCATTATTCTCAATATCATCACTTTAATCATCAGTTAAATAATCCTATTCTTTGATATATGGTATACATATTGTTTTGGATAAAAATATGATTCTAAACATAAAAACAAGGGTAGAGAGGTTTAACTTTCAAATATGAATTCCTAAAGAGAATCTGTGTCTTTATGTGGCCTTCATTTCTTTCTAAATAAAAAATATATTTACCATTTCAATTTGTGTTACCAAGTTTGAAAATTGTATAACTTTTCCATATAATTAAATGCATACTTTGGATTGTGAAATGCATAATTATAACATGAAATATGTATGTACTGTGGAGTAATGTGCATGCATCATTTACTACATAGTGAAGCAGATACACTTTTAATTAAACTCTATGATGTACAATATATGACCAGAAGAATTATGCTTTGAATAGCCAATTCTATAAACAGTCATAAAGTGCATCTTATAAGTACCTATTAATCACTTATTGAACATCCTGTAAGGAGAGCAAAAGGAAGAGAAGCTTGGTTTAACACTAATTTTATGATATAATTTTCCTTTTGTTCTAAGCAATGCAACAGTTGTGCATTCCTCCAAGGATACAACAAACTATTGATAATAAATAAGAAGGCAGGGGTGATCCAGCTCTCCATCTGCTGACTAACAAACTGTTTTTGGCATTATGGAATGAAAGCATAATAAATTAAAGAAATATACTTGTGTTAGATTTAAGTATCGGAAGAGTTTCATCTGCGCACAGTGCAGGACATCTGCTGTTGATGCCTTATGGACCAGCTACATAGTCATTTCCAGGTGTGATTCAAGATGCTAAGCCCCATGGGGCTGTATATGTTTAAAAAAGCAATTCTCACTGTAGAACACCTAAGAATGATGCAGATTCCACTTCAGTATGGGGAACTCTGTTTGGAAAACTAAAAATTCAAATGTTAACAAGCCACCACATGGCACTGGTGTAACTGACAAAAACGGTCAGTACCTAAACACTCATATTAGGCCATTTTTACAAAAGTAGGTCAATAAGACAGTGTCAGCAGACAGAATGTGCATGGTGCACAAAAAAGCTCTTGCCTCTTCTATATTCTGTTTCATTCACTCTGATAAAGGAAATTACTTCACACTTTCTGCTTAAAAAACTTTTTCCATTTCATGCAATTTTTTTACATATGTTTGATTACCATTTACAGTACTGTTCTGAGATTTTTTTAATTTATTAACTTATATACTACTCTACACATAATTTTAATTTACTTTTCCCTTCAAATTATGTTTTCGAGGTTCATGTATGTTGCTTTCTTATAATGTATACATTATAAGAAACCAATGTTTCTTATAATGTATAAACTTTGTTTACACCACTGTGCTAATTGATATTGTTCAAGTTATTCTTTTTTCATTTTTACCAAAATAAATTAACAATTTTGGATAGATCTTCCTTTTTATCATGAAGGAAATTTTCTCTGGACTATACTATATGTTCTATTTCTATATAGAAATAGAATTACTAAGTATAGGGTATACAGTTTTTCAACTTTTTTGATATTTCCAAATTGAGTACCAAAGTATTGTAATAATTTCAGCAAAGCTTGAGTTCTTGTTGCTCACTATCAAAACCAATTTATATTGTCTTACTAAAAATGAAAGTATTTGATATTGTTTTAAAAATACTTTGGGCCTCCCCTGGTGATGCAGCGGTTGAGTGCTGGGCTGAGAAGATGCCTGCAGCCTCTGCAGCACCGGTTCGATCCCGGCCGCTGGTGAGGGTCCCACATGGCGCGGCAGACCTCTTCTGCCACTCCCGCTGCTCCCCTCAGCAGTGTATTTCATCCATCTGCCTGTTCTGTTCCCTGCTCTGGCTCTGGTGAACCCTCTCACCCACCCATGCATCTGGCCTGTACCCCTGTTCTTGTATGCAGGAATAAATAAAATAAAAAAATACTTTATTTATATAGCAATTGAATATTAATATGTTTCACTGAGTATGCAGCAGTCACATTACCTGAAATAAGTTGCCATGTTAGCTTATTTTTCTATTAAATATTCTTCCTACTGACTTGGGATTATTATTCACTCATTTATTTAATGTGAAAGTTAATCTTTAATGGTTTACATTTAGTTTTCTTCTCCTAAATTGTAAATTATTTTTGGTAGACATGCTCTTTTTTTTTTTTTGCTCAAGAAATATTTTCTAATCTATATTTCAACCTAACATCATATAAGAATTTCTACTCCATTCCTCACAATTTTTTTTAATTTTAAAATAATTCTAAAATTATGGAAAAGTTGCAAAAATAATTCAGAGAAACTTCAGATGAACTTCACCCAGAATCATTTCTTGATACACTTTCTCTCTCATTCACACTCATACACACACACATGCATAGACTTTTAAGACATTTCTGACTCATTTGTGCTCATCACATGATTTCCAAATTCCCCAGTAAAGCTGTGTCTTTGTTGCATTTTAGTTGACAATGTAAGAGACCGCCTGTTTACTCACATTCTCACCAGGACAATTTATTTCAATTTTTATTGATTTGGAGGGTAAGAAATGTTCTCCGAACAGATTTTTAATCTTCATTTAATTTGTGATATTGAAGCTCTTCATTTTCCTAAAGTCTTTTTTTCCTCTTTTGTTAATGTTTTGTTCATGTTTTCTATGAAACTTTCTGTATGATTATAGTTTCTTTTCTCTCCTCAATTTTAAAATATTCTTTTGAATTAATAATATTCATCCTTTATTATGCATACTATGACTTCTCCTTATTAATTAATTGCCTTTTGACTTTGTTATTTTCCTGTTGTCATGCAAAAATGTTTAATATTTTATAATCAAATTTGTCTCTTTAGCTGTGTATGGATTTTTAGTAATATATGGAGAGGGGTTTTGTTTTTGATAATTGGAATCACAGGAATTTTAACCAGAGTTTCTTTTATTATTTGAATATTTTCTTGAAATATTTAGCTTGATTCCAAAATGAAAATCATTCTTGTACATAGTATAAGGAATGGATCAAATGTTATTTTAACTTAATTTTTGAATATCTAAGATCTACTTGGTGTCTTGAAGGAGACGCTTGTTAACTTCTAACTTTTCTTCCTCACTGTTATCCTTTATGTTTTATAAAGGATGTCTGCTCATTGTAATTTTTTTTTGTATAGCTTTTTGAACTCTATTTCATTTATGTCCTGTCTTATTTTTATTATTTATTTCCTTCAACTAAATTTACGAAATGTTTATTCCTGCTTTTCAAGTTGCTTTAGTTTAAATTTTCTCTTATTTTTTAATATAGGCTGGTATTGCAATTATCCTCCCCCTTAAAATTGTCTTTGCACGCACAGACCTCTCCGGTCTTGCCCGCTGTTCCCCTCAGCAGTGCACTTCGTCAGTCTATCTGTTCTGTTCCCAGCTCTGGCTCTGGTGAATTCTCTCACCCTCCCATGCCTCTGACTGTACCCAGTGCTTGTAAAAATAAATAAATCTTTAAAAAAACAAAAAAAAAGTGAAAAGAAAAAAAAATTGCCTTTGCAGCAACCCATAGATTTTAGTAAGAAGTCATTGTTTATCATGCTCCTTAATGTATTTTTTTTAATTTTTGCTTTTTCTCTTTTATCGATTTTTTATTAATAAGTATGTTGTTTAGTGTCCATGTCTGCATAGTTTTTCCTGTCTTTTTTCCCCTCTAGTTGTTTTCCAGTTTTACAGCATCGTGATCAGAGCAGGTACTTGGTATAATCATTTCAATATCATTTTATTGACAAGTGACTGGTGTATCAAGATATGCTCTATTCTTGAAGATATTCCATGTACACTTGAAAAGATGCATATGCACCAATATTTGGGTAAAGTTTTCTGTAGATGTCTTTTAGACCATTTGGCATAGCTACTCATTTAGAGCTGTTTCCTTTTTATAATACTTTGTCTTGTTGATCTATAAACTGTTTTTTTTTTTAAGATCTATTCATTTATGCACACAAGAACAGAAGCGAGGGGTGGGGGGCCAGAGGATTCACCAGAGACAGAGTGGGGAACAGAATAGGCAGACTGACAGAATTACACTGCTGAGGGGAGCAGCGGGCGAGACAGGAGAGGTCTGCGGCTCCATGTGGGCAGCAACTTGGCCAGCTGGGGATCAAACTCATGCTGCAGAGGCTGCAGACAGCCCAACAGGCTGTGCCTAACCCCCGCGCCACCAGGGAGGCCTTGATCTGTCAACTGTAAAGTGGAGTATTAAGGTCTCCTAGTTTTACTATGTTATTAGCACAGTACAATAAGTTCTATTATTATTCATCACATGTATCCTGCTGCTCATTTGGTTCAAATATATTTACAAGTATAGTTTCTTCTTGCTGTATTATGCACTTAATCATAACATGGTGTCATTTATCTCATTTTATCTTTCTTAATTAAAATTCTATTTTATCAGATTCAGTATAGTTGTTTCTGGTTTTGTTTTTTTGGTTGCTGTTTGCTTGTATAAGTATCTTCCAACCTTTAACTCTAAGTTTATAATTGTCTTTGTTAGTAAAGTGAGTTTCTTGTAAACTGTAGAAAGATGGATTTTGTTTTCAAATCTATTTAGCCACTCTCATGTGGGGTAGATGTTGATTAGTTCTTTTTAATTTTGCTTTTCAGTGAAGTTCTTTACCCTTCCTTCCATCTTGTCTGTTAATCATGTTGGATAGAGGATTCTGGGATGGCAGTATTTTTCATTAAGTACTTTGAATATCTCTTTCCAGTTCCTTTCTGCTTGCAATAATTCTATCGATGTTTTTAGTGTTCCATCCTTACCATTGGTTCTCAAAATCTTCACTATTAGGTATATTGGTAAATGTCTATCCAGTATTATTTGTCTGGAGATTTGTGGGTCTCTTGGAATACAATTTATTTTCCCAGAGTAAGATAGTTTTCAGTGACTGTTTAAATATGTGAATTATATCTTTCTCTTTTTATTTCCCCTATGGGCTCCTCATGATATGGATGTTATTTTTTCTTCAAGGTGTCCCAAAGTGCTCTGATACTGTTTTTTTTTTTCTCTACCTTGTTCTATTCTTGTGTTCCCTAGTATTGTGCTTTCAAGTTCGTTACTTCTATTCATTGCTTCTGTTGGTATGCTACTAAGGTCTTCACATGTATTTATTAAATCAGTCATATTTTCTTAACACCATTATTTCTGAATGTAGTTAACGTACATTTTCTATATGCTCTTTCATTCTTTTGTTGCTGTATATCCTCATTTTTTAATTTTATTTTTTTAAGTTCCATCAGCATTGCCAGGACTATTGTCCTTAGTTCCCTTTCTGTGATGCTCTGCAACTCCACTGAGTTAGATTTCTTTCAGTGTTTGTTTTGTTTTGTTTTAATGTACTAATGTACTGACATTGTATTTTATTCTTCTGTCTCTTTTTCTCCCCCAATTTTCGATATGTTTTAACACGGGTAAATTTCAACTGTTGTTTTTGTAGTTGTTAGAGTTGTTGGCGCACTGGGCAAGGAATATCTATCCCAAGACTTTTTCTGTTGTAAAGCAGTTCTCTGGGGTGGTGGTGGTGGTGGCGGTGGTATGCAGTTAAATATTTCAGCCAGAGTTTTGTTCAGTTTTGAACATCACTGTCAAGCGAGTCTGCTAGCCTGTTAAGTCTGACAATGGTAGGCATACTCTATGTTTTTATTTCCATTAAAGAAAAAAATGAATACATGTAGCAATTATCATATAACCTTGATTTCAAATTACTGCATATACTTAAATATAGAGTAGACATCCGCTGGAGAGTTATACTGACAAGTATCAATAACTTTCCACAAAATGATTCTTCATGTGTTGGGCTCTGATTTTTTTTTTTTCACATACATCGTTGAGAAAAAGTTGTTAGATATATATGTAGAAAGTCATATTCAATAGGTTTCAATGAAAACAATTTTTACAAATTTGAGCAGATGATTTCAGCAAATGAAAGAGCTATTGCTCAGTATCACTGAATTGCTTCTATTATCTACAGCAAACCCCTAAAGACTCTTAGGCAAATATTTATTACCAATTAAGTAAACTGTGCTAATTGTTTAAGTGTGTTGTCATTTTTCAAAAAATAAAAAAAAAACATACTATAAGGTTTCTGAAATGAATATCTCTACCACAGCTTCATTCTCAGATTCATTTACTGTGGAATTGCTTATTTTTGAACAAATATGTTTGGAGTATTGTTGAATTTAATGGTACCTCACTACAGAGAGTTTTATCTAACGTTCTTGAAATGTTTCCCTATGATATTAAAGAAGCACATTTTCATTTACTTTCAATATTTCTCTTCATCCCCTTTTCACTAAACATACACATGAATGCATAGCTGGCTGACCTCTCTCGGGGAGGGATTTTTTTTTTTTTTTCCTACAGCAAGGATAATCATGTTTCTAAAAAGAAGACCTGGTGCTTTAAAACAGTTCAATAGATTTTTGTATCTGGATAAGTGCACTTGAAAATGACACACACTAACAAAACTTTTCTCAAGGCTCTGAGGAGGTTAAATTTGGTTTCTCAGTCAGGGAGGCATTAAGTACAGAGTAGCTCCATGGCAAAGCAAAAATAACTGTTATGTGGGAACTGTTAGACTAGCAGCAGATTGCTATCTAGGGATCTTCACTCTCTGCTAAGTTTCTTCTCATACTGTGTGGAAAATGGCAGGAAGAGATATTTTAGCTGAGATACAAAAGATGATACACATTTCTCACAGTTGAAGGCATAGAAAATCGGTCAATTCTTTAAATGTTCCTTGGAAAACTCAAAGACCACATGGACTTTAAGAATGTTCCATGACAGTATACCAGACACAACTTAGGACTATATCTCCCCTAAGCTTGTTTTAGAATAAATGCAGTTAAGAGTATATGTTCCTGTCATTTACAAATTTAGGAATTCCTTTGTTTGCTCATGCTGAGACAATCATACCTCTATCATTTGTGTCACATATCATACCTGTATCATTTGTCATATATCTTGATTATATAAAGATTTAACTATATCTTAACATGGCAGTAGACTAAATTTTGCAGACTTAAATCATAGTTTATGCTAATTATAAAAATAACTCATCTTCTGATGATGAAATTTACCATATAATCTATTGTCAAACATAGATGCCATTAAAGAACAAAATAGGGCACTATAAATATTTGAATCTAGGAGAAAAATACTAAACTGGGCCTTTTTTGGGAAAACCAGGATATATGTAGTGATTCCAATAAGAGAATGATTTAGATATGTGATATGTTAATCAACAATTATTAAGCCTCAAATATGTCCATAAACTCTGTCTAGTGAATGGATTTTGATGCACACAGATTTTTTAACAAAACAACTGCAAATGGGTGAAAAAAAATCTCAAGGCTTAACATTTGCCAAAAAAAACCCAGAAATGTTTCATGCATTGGCTAGGATTTAACTTGAATAGGATAAGATGTTCAGTTGGTTGTAAATCCTATTAAAAAATAGGAGCTATTAGCCAGTTCATGAGTAAGAAATCTGAAATTAAAGCTGGAAGTATTATCTTCTAGTCATATTTGAACTCCTATTTTCAATTATTAATTTTTAAATTAAAATTTCATCTTTATAGACTTAAAGATGTTCATCTGGAAAATGAGTGGTTTAATATATCATCTTTAAGATTACTTCCAGCTCTGATATTTTGTGATTTCCACAAACCCTATATTTCTGGCTGAACAAGAAGACCTTTGGAGACTCTGAAGCTTCTGAGTCATAGGGAACATATGGGGAAGGAACAGAGGAAAATGAATAAAGGAAAGTTCAAAACATGAGGTATCCTTCATGTACTGCCATTGCATCATTCACTTTTTTCTTCAAGCATATCAAACCACTGAATTTCTCAACACACTTTTTATTCCTTCATGCAATACGTTTTCTGTATTAAGGATGTTCTCCACTCTTTATTTGCTTGATGTATAGGTAAATCTAACTCTATTCATCCTTCAATCATTGAACCTCTATATTCTGTTTCAAACCCTTTTGCTGCAATGACACAGGACTCAGAACAATTCAATCATAAAATTTGTCACAAACTCTGTTATAATTTTTATCATTTTACTTTCACTCTAAACTCTGAACTACAAGGTTTTCTCTCTTTTTATCATCTAACTCAGTGCATTTCAAATAGAATGTGTTCAATAAATTATCGTTGAATTATGAAAACCAATTAAACCTCCTTCAAAAAAATATGTCTGTAACAACAGAAAAAAAAATTCCTATAAAAGACTGATTAATATCCACTATATATATTCTCATAGATGTAAAATAAGGTAAAGAAAATCGGGTTTAGATTGTACCTATCTTCCATCATTTGCAGATATAATTGGGATTCATGTCGTTGACCCTGTGCAAGTAAAAATACTTCCTAAAGGCAAAAATGGGTTTGTGATGACCAAGACAAGACACTTTTATTAAACATAATAATTCAGAGACTAAATTGAGATGGATAGTTTCCAAGATGTGTATTCTGTACACTAAGTTTTGCTTTGTACTACTTAAGAGTGTTTTCATATTATTAAAAAAAGAGAAAGATTTCATTTCTTGCTATATCTTTATAGCCTCTAAAAAAGCATTCCATTTATTTTATCACCTTTTATAAAGCTCAAGCTCCTCTCCAGGATATATACTTGCATATATGCATGTAAGCAAATTTTAAATAGATTCCCTATAACTTTGTAATTACTTCTTAGTAACTAACACTCAAAAATTCCAATCATTTCTTTTTTAACTACATCATCTTCTTAACCACTTATCATTTTTTAATCATCTGCTATAGTTGTTGAATTGTGAATTTATAATATTTTAAATATCATAAAAATACTTTAAAATGTATAAAATTTTCCACTGTTTCCCCACTGTATCTGATATTATGAAATACACTTTGATTAGTTAATATTTTCCTAACTGATAACATTGATATTAAATTTTACCCATTTAATAATAGTGAACATTATTCTCAGATTGCTTACCTTAAAACACTAGCCTTTAGTGTCCTAGAAATATTCCAAAAGTATAGTAACAACACATTACCTACAAAATAAAGACCAAATTCAATAATCTGGTCTTTCAAAGGCTTTTCAAAATATGACCCAAGCCTGTATTTCAACCCCCACCTCCTGTGCAACATAAATTATGCTCTTTAGAGGAATCACTGACCTCAAAAATGCAATTTGTCAGGATATATTTACTTCTGTTCTAACTCTTGCCACAAATTTTCTCATTATAGGTCTTCAGCTTTCTATACTCCCTTCCTTCCTCTAAAATTGACATTAATATGCTGTCAGGACCTAAATATAGATGGTTATCATTTACCTCCAGTGGTCATTCATTAATAGTCACTGCTTCCTTAACTGCTCCATCTAATGAGGTTGAATCTAAAGTCATGAAGACCTGCTTCTTAAATTGAAATGGCTTCATACTCTAAATACAAGTGTTCACAACTGCATTTCTTTCAGACATCTTTATGAAAAGACATAAGGGGATTTGATCTTCCTGGAAAAGGTGCTAACAAAGAGAAACTTAGAAATAAACATCAAAAGCAACTTCCACTCAGTCTTCAGAGTCCCTCCCTGAAATAAGCCTTTTTTTGCCAAGGCTATTTTGGGATGGCAATCTTTTGCTCTTCAACAAAACTAATAGGCAACTTATATACAATATACTTAGAACCAAAATCTTAATTCTACCCACTCCTTAAGGTTTCTCTTGCAACCTTATGTCCAGAAAATGAAGCTCCATTTCCTTACTTCTTCAGGGCCAAAAAAGTTAAAAATTAAAAAACAGCAAAATTTGATTCCTATTTTTCATAATATGCATCAAATTCATTATCCACTCTCACATTTTGTGCTGCTAATTTCTGCTCCAAGTCAAAGTCACTGTATGTTATCATTTACAATTCCTTCAATTCTATTTTTATTTTTGGATTTCTTCCACCTTAATACAGTAGCAGAGTTATTTTTTTTTAAGCATGTCAGGTCATGCATTGCTTTGTGCTAAAAACCACCCAAAGTTATCCATCTAAATGAAACTGAGGCAGAGGGTTGGGGAGAGCAAGATATTAACATATAATAGCAAAATCCTGCATGATATGTATCTCATGTGCATCCCAGTGCAGGTGAGGGGCAGAACTCTGCACTCTGATGTCTGGAAGCCTGAGTTGCAGAGGACAATAGCTATGCAATGCTGTGGTCTGAAAGCTGTTCATGATTCCTGAGTGAGGGAGCTGCTGGGAAGGAGAATGGGTGAGCAGCTTTTTGTGAGCCTTTAAAAGGGAATGAGGCACACATGTTCTCCCCTTTTTCTTAGGAGCTTCTGTGGTATGCGATGGATGCTCAATGTGGTAGGATTTTGACCCCTACCCTGTAGAACCAAGCTTAGCTGAGGTTTTGCCATTTCATATATCCTCCATCTTGATATGTTAGTCCTTGTACAGCCGCATTCTGGAGATAGTTTCAACAGTCACAACCCTCACTCTACTTGGTGACGAAAAAGCAGACCACCCCAGCTGCCAGTGAGGGCAGTCTTATCCATAAATGGGACAGCATCTCTAACCGACCAATCAGTTTGAAACTATAACTGTGTGCGCCAAATGCCTTTGTAGTAGCCAATGAGTAAGTGCCAGCTTACCCTATATAAGACCCCTGCTTCCTCCGTTCAGGGCTCTCAATATCTGCTGCTGCGTTGGTAGGTGCCGTGAGCCCGGATTCAAGTCTGTAATAAACTCTCTTTTGTGTCTGCATCGGCTGTCTTTGGGTATTGGAGGCTATGCTCGCCGAGTCTGCCAATCTTGGGCACAACAACCCCATGGGGGGAAGCAGCAGCAGACCTCTGATGCATCCTGCCAGTCCTTCTAGCTGCAGCTCCACCTCACACCATGAGTCAGTAACTGGATCTTCTCCCTCCCTCTCCACCTGTTGGTTGAAATATATTTATTTTTTTCTTTTTTGCTGAAAAAAAGACCATTTCATTTGCACTTGTGATGGTGGGTGTCCAGATCCAGAACCAGTGAGACATGTTCTGAGCCAATGACAGTCTTTAGACCCTTTGGCTAGTGACACATTGATTTCCCTGACCTCATCTCCTGCTACTCTCCCTCTCTATACCTAGTTACAGTTACACTAGTCTTTGTTTTTTTCTGAAAGTAAAAGAAGGCTTCCACTTCCAAAACTTTTCATGAATACTCTTTCCTCATACAGCCTTAGTGCACATGTAGATTCTCAATCAATATTTTCTAAAATGAATGATTTAAAATGCCTTTTGAATTCTAGTATTTTCCATTTAGTTTCATCCAGAAGCATGATGATCTCCCAGGAGTTATTCTGGCTCAAACACCAGCTCTGCAAGCACTTGCTGCTTGTTCAACCTAATTAGCATTACTTACAAAGAAAATGTAGAGCAGCCCAGTGCAAGTGTAAAGAAAACATTAATCAACCTGAGTGCAAAGCTTAAAAGCAAGATAGTAACAGAACCTACTTCCCCATTCCTTTAATTAGTCTGGCAGCCACAAACAAAGCAGAATGATGAGAGAAGATGGTGATACTAAACAAAGAACTGCCTAGATTCTGTCCCAAGGAAGTCATTCCTTTTCCCATTTTTCTTCCAGGTTTCTGGTATCTCCAGCCTATCTAATGCTTCCACTCCCATATACATCAAAATATATAGTTCTAAATCTTTACAAAGTGAATTCAATCACTCAAAAGGGAAACATAGCTGCATTCTAAAGTTTCAAAGCTTGGCTTCTATCAGTTAAATGAAAACAAAATTACATTCACTGCTTTAACAAAGGGAGAAGGCAGCAATGAGCCCAAAACAATATAATGACACCTGAACACAGGCTAAGACAACTGAAAACAGACTAAGACACATTTTCCCTCTTTAACTTCTTACCTTCTGGTTCTTCTGGTCATTAATTCACTTAATAATAGCAGTAAAGTATATTTTTTAAAGGACAAATTTATGATTCACACAAAAATATAACATGAACATTTGTCAAAGATTATCCTCAACTCATTAATTAATGAGTGAACAAACAGACATTAAAACCAGTTCAAATGAGAGTTTAATTAAAGAGATTTTTATTCTCTACAGGACAAAATTCATTTGCATCATCTTGAATAAGAATCATTTGCATTGCTGTCAGAATTTTTCTACAAGTTAACTTCTATCTCCAGCATTGCTCAATTGTGAGTTGAAGACAGTTGCACTACCCTCAGGAATCCAGTAATCTCTAGTGAGTGCACTAAACAATGCAAACATGCAACTTGAAAGACACCAGAATTCTGTCTTGCCCCCTTTCCAAGACACTGGTAATGTTTCCTGACATTAAAATTAGGAATTAATAGCATTTAAAATAAGTTGTGGGGTCTTACCGGTGGCGCAGGGGGGTGAGATGAGGCCTATGAAGCTTACTAAAACCACTGCAGCACGAGTTCGATCCCCAGCCAGGGAGCAACCCACATGGCACAGCAGACCTCTCCTGACTTGCCCGCTGCTCCCCTCAGCAGTGTATTTCAGTCAATCTGCCTGTTCTGTTCCCCACTCTATTTCTGGTGAATCCTCTCACCCCTCACACCTCTGGCCTATACCCCCTGTTCTTGCATGCAAGTATAAATAAATAAATAAATCTTTAAAAAAATAAATAAGTTGTAATGAAAAATCTGAACATTGAAACAGTTCAGACAACTTTATTACACTAAAGAAATAGCACATGTGTATAATATATGTTATATATGTATAATTGGGCTGGATGAAAAACCAAAAGAGCATCAGATGGGTTACCAAAGGAAAAGTAATCAATTTAATAACATGTTTATGGAACATTTACATGGTTGCAAATTTAAAAGATTAATGGAATGTGATGGAGGCTAAGAGTAGAAAATTTGGGAAGAAGGCCTCACAAGACCAGAAACTAGAGGTGGGAGTAATGATTAACATCATCACAGAACCACCTACAGAAATGAAAAATCCTTAGGTGCCAATTGCTCTAAGTATTACATGCTACAGACAGTATCCAGAGGCGCAGACCAGAGGTGGAGACATGGAAATGGAGAGCCATTATAGAAAACAACCAATCCTCTCAAACCTACCTAGTCACACCCTAGAAATAATCTAACAATAGTACAATAGTTAACAATCCCACAAAGAAATGAACCACTTCCCCACAGATAGTATTAGACAACCCTGTCCCTTGCAAACACAGTTCTGTCTGCCTGATTGTATCTGTGTAAGTGTCCTTTTCTTTCCTTTCCCTTTTTTAATATAATAACCCTGACTATTTGGATATAACTAAATACCTCTGCCCCATGAAGAAAATTGCTATGTGCTGCTGAAAGGAGTACTCTGGTGAAACTTTTCTCAAAGATAGCCCAAGTTTCCCATTCTCTGAACCCACCACTTCCAAACTCATATCGGAATGCACCAGGGATATTTATCCTGCATTTTGAGATTTAGTGTGACAAGAATAGAGAAAGGAAGTTTGCACATGAGATAGAGAGGGCAGTAACATCCCTTACTCAAAGAGTAAAAATGAAATTCTTGCATGTTTGTAGAAAAGCATAGAGATGGATGAGACTCCAAAACTACATGCTTCTGGGTCATAAAAGGGAAACCAGTGATTGTTTCTTCAGTGAGGAAAAGAGCAGAAAATAGGACTTGATCCTGTCTTTAATAAGGGAAGTTCTTTTAATAAAGAACCTAAACTAGAACACAGGCTTCTGCCAGTTTTCTGGGCCCTCACTTCTTTCAATGCAAAATGATATGCATTCTTTAAGTAATGATAATAATACACCTCCCAAGGATCATAGGTCTTGATTTAAGTCTAGTCTGCAACCAAAGTGAAAAAAGGTCAACTCTGTGCCTACTAAAAGGCATATTTGAACTTTTGGAGAAAAAGAGACCCACACCAGCAAACATTGGATTTTATGATTCTCAATGTTCTCAAGTAAACGTGGAAAATTTTATTTATACCTTAAATGCCTTCTCATTCCAGTGCTTTAGAGGACATCTTAACTTAAAATAAACAAATAAACAAACAAACAAATAAATAAATAAATAAAAACTGTACAACATACTGTCCTATGGTGGATGTCCATTTGGGTAACATGTATCTATGTGATTTTTTTTTTTTATCTCACTTGTGTTTAATGAAAATGATATATTACAGTTCATATAAACCTATATTCAAAATTGCCAGCACTAGCATCAAGTCAAGTCTTTTTGATAGTGACAGCAGGTTTTTTTTTAATGAATTCAACGTTTCATTTTATTCTGTCATTAGTTTTTCAATTGTGTGCTTTTATTTAGTTTTCATGTGACAAAATTACTAATTCAATTTTATTCTGACAGATGTTTTATATAACTGAATAAGCACTACATTAATCATTCATTATTTTTTGAGATGACAAAATTCATGATGATAATAAATATTTAAATCTGTTAAGGCATATTTAAATGCTACTTATGGTTACATGTACACATTCCCATAAAAGTAAAAGCAGATGTGTGCAGAAAGATAAATACCTCAATTGTGAATGGCAGTAATTGCAAAATCTACGCCATACTCATATCATTATTTATTAATATAAATATTTTGTAAAGATACAGATGATTAAAACTTAAGAGAATGAAAAAAAATTGACAACTTTCCATTATAAACATTATATATGTTTATAATGTCCCAATTCCTCCCAGTACCTAGTATTGTGAAGAGAATTGATCACTCTTATGAGACAAAGAGAAGGCAAAACAATCAGAAAAAATAAAAATAATCAAGGTATTTCAAAGAACTTGTCTTTATATATTGTCTTTAAAAAATAAAAATATAACACATCTGAGGGAATAGAGAACTAATTTTACTATAGGGACTAGCTTAATTTGTAAAAAGTTATAGTGGACTATCAAGATACTACATTCAAAAGCAATAATAAAAATATGTTCATATGTGTTTGCTAGCTTTGCAAAAAGGATTTCTTAGCTGTTTAGAAATAGTATAGAAATTTGCTCCATAAATGTACTATTGTTTATTTTAATGCTGACACTAGGGTAAAAATATATATGCCAATTCTACTAACTGAGACATTTCATTTACCATAGATTTACAATCCCTTAATCTGCAAGCTATGAGGTCTGTCTTTCAAACTAAAGTGACATTGAAGTGAAATTTATTGCAGTGATTTTACTGGACTCTGTCAATGTAAGGTTATTTAGTTTGATGTTATTTAAAAATGAGTAACAATAGATATAAATCACTTACAACTTTTAAATAATATTAGAGCAAAAAATAAATATAAGTGATACTAAAACACCAATAAATTCTGAAACCCCTATATGATAGATTTTTTTCCTCAAACAAATTTACCAACTTCGAATTTGAAATTTAAAATTAAAATGGTAACATCATGTTCAGATCAAGATTTATTCTGAATCTTCCTTTTAATTCTGGTAAATGAAGACAGAAAATGCTTAGTGACATAAAACTATAGATGAATAGATCAAGAGCACAAGACATCGTTAAAAATAGATTAAGTTCGGATGGGAAATTCTGTTACATGTGCCATGGAAGGGTCTCTGGGAAATCAGGAAAACTTTGAATTTGGAGCACATAAAGAATTGCAGACTGAGAAAAGTAACACTAGGAAAACAGTGCGATACAATCCAGCACTTGTCTTTCTCTTGCTGACTTATTCTACTGAGCATAATCTTTTCCAGCTCCATCCATATTGCCACAAATGGCATGAGTTTATCTTTCTGATTGCTGAATAAGTATTACATGGTGTACATATACCACATCAAACTAAAAAAAGCCCTAAAAAGCGGACTGTAACACCAAGGCATTCAGAGGGGAAGGGGAAGGGACAAGGGGCAAACAAAAAGTGCTATGGTGCTGTGGCAGTTGGAAAGCAATGGTAACAACACCAGAAGGGGGAGACCTATGCTTCCAAAATAGTCAATACAAACAATCTCAACCAACATTATCTCAATTAAACATAAATAAATAAATAAGGAGGTTATGAGAGAGAAAATGTAACAGGGTGGTCCCCAGGAAAGGGGGAGGTTCCAGGTTTCCTGCCCCATCCAAATGAAGGGTGGAGTTGAGCAGGTAGAGAAGAAGCTGAAGAGGAGACTGAGAAGGAAGGAAGCAGGATGGAGAGCCAGGAGACCTGGAGGAGGCACATGGAATGGAGAGACATGTGAAGAAATTGTGCTTGCCTTTTGGTCGTGGACTGGGTGACATAGATGTGGATGAGAGACCCATGGGGAAGTGACCATGGCAACTTTTATCTTGATTTTGATTTTGCTCTTTTCCTTCCGGGCTCGTCTGGTTGTTTCTGGACCTTTTCTGTGGGTCCCCACTGGAAGATGCTTTAGACTTGTGGCAGGCTTTGGGGCCTTGCTCTGGGCTGATCCCATATAGATGGACTTTTACCCACGAGGGGACAGGTAACTTTGGGTGCTTGATTTAGAAACCAGATTCTTTGCCTTTCCTGTATTGTTTCCTAGTTGTATTAAAGTTCCTTTCCATTAAAGTCTCATATGTTTTGTGTTGATGTGGCGGATGCCAGAACCCATTTAGAATAGGCAGGTTTGCAGGGTTTGGGCTGCCCCTCTCCCTGTCCTGTAACAAAAACACAAAAACTACCATTTAATTGAGGTCAGGCTCCAGAGATTCACCAATTGTTCATAACTTGAATGCGATCCTGAGGAAAAGCAAGGATAAATATATTTTTGTACTAATTTCTTTACTAATACAAGTTATATTTTAAAGAATCAGTGACTGTCAGCTTTTGTTCTTTCTTCCTGATAGAATCAAATCTATTTATTTCTGTATGTCTATGACAATACTTTATAATGATTGGAATCAGCAGAATTATTTTAATTTAATTAAGCATAGCATAATTAAACAGGGAAAAAAGAATCCCTGAAATAGCTTTTGACATCTCAGTTAAAAAGAAAGACTGTATCCGGGTCAGTGTTTTTGACTGGAGATATATTAAGAAATTATTGAACTTCAAAAGTTATTTGACCATCTGTCTTCACTTAATCAGGTTCTAACAGGATAATCTGTGGCATGGTGCATAAAAAATAGTATCTGGGGAAGTGAGTGTTTCAGAAAGTAGAAGACAAATATCCTAAGTTACAAAAGGCAGAAAAAAATTTAAGGCCCATGGTCACTTCTTTGGAAAGATTATAAGTTAATATACCGTTACTCTTTACAAGTTGTTACTCTTTTTCTTTCCTTGGCCTTCCATCTACATTATAACATCAAAACAGTTAAAATAAACTACACATATTTTCTCATAAATTTGGAAGAAGCAGTACGGGGGTCACAACAGTAGTTATGCTTTCACTACTTTCCCAAAATAAAACTTGTCTGTTTTACATGTCACCCAAGAGTTCATATTGAAAGTTTTTGAGTTTACACAACTCATTTTTTCCAAACCACTAAATATAAATGAAAACATTCTTAGCAGTGGACTCTGAATAGCTGCTAATTTACATTCTTCATCTCTTGGCCATCCTACTAAGTACTATGTTCCCCTGCTATTTATCTATTTTACATTTTAAAAGGGTAGATTTTTATGAAAAGAAAAAGAAAAGGAGAGAACCTGCATAGTCACAGGTGGGCAAGGGAGCTGCTGTTCCTGTTTGGCGAAGGAAAAAAGCTTTGTGAAAAGAAATACCTGCATAGTCACAGGGGTGGCGGGAGAGTTGCTCTCCCACAATTTATGTATACAGGTATCTGTCAGATATACTATAGCTAATATTATCTTGAAAAAAACTTATTTAAATTTTATTTAAATTAATTTTATTTAAAATAAAAAACAAGTCTACTTATTTAAAAGATTCTCAATCAGTTAAAGTGTTAGGGGGAAAAGGATGTCCTAAAGGTAATTCCATACTGGCTTTGTGGACTCCACCTCCACCCCAGGCCAAAGCCAAAGACACTGGGATCTCCAAATCCCAAAACCACCAAAGGGAAGGTGGCTGGGACCTGAGGGTGGGGTTAAGCAGCCAGGTGTATATAAGGCAGACACGTGGGCTTTGAAGGGGTCCCCCATTTTGGCTCTCCGCCAGCTAGCAGCGTCTGGCCAGCTCTGAGAGTGCCTTTGGGTTTCCAGGTCGGTGGATCGGGTAGGACGTATTAAAGACTTTATTTCCCTATTTTCTCCCTGAGTTGTACATTTTCCTTATTTCCTTTTCCTTTGTAAATAAACCTTTTATTAACCTTTTGTGTGTGCCTGCAGTAGAGTATTAATAAGTCCCTTTTAAGCGCGCGGGTGAGGACCCACAGCCAGGCAACCAGTTCAATATCGGGGCTGCCCTATAACAAAAGGACTAGTATTCTATTAGCAATTAACAATAGCATTCACGCTTAGAATTTCCACCAATATTTATAAAGACCTTCTAATGGTGATAGATAAAGGAGAATATAAATTTTAGTCCTTCAAAATTCAATTAACTTTCCCCCAAATTGGGTAGATGCAGTGGATAAAGAGAGCTGACATTGATTATGGGATGACTAGATAAGTTTGGCTTTAAGACAGTATCTTTTGCTTTTCCCTTCTATGTTTCAGGGCATCATTCCTCAAAGCAAAGTTCTATTAAACATTTCTGATTTTAGTGCTTCTGATTACTCCTATAATTTTACTGTTTTATTTAGCACGATATCTTGTTCGTTTTTCTCCATTCACAATTACATTACAGGTCAAACAGTATACAATAACAGTTATGTGTACAGGTTATAGAATCAGATTGGTTTGGTGTTAGTCTCTTTTGACATTCACATGCTTTGGGAACTTGAATTGTAAAATATAAAGAAAGTGTATCTTCTTAATAATAGCCATATAGTGCACTTACCTTAAAGGGTATAGATAGTTCATTTATATATATATATATATATATATATATATATATATATATATATAAATCCAAATGTACATACACACAAGACATATACAGAGATAGATGAGTAGACATATATACAGATATAGAGATATAGAGCTTATGCCAGACAATCACTCAATAAATGCTATTATTTTTATAACACTCCCATCTTTCTTTCTCTATATCCAGACACACACGAGGCAATTGTAACTTACTTAAGATTTTTTTTTTTCAAAACAGATTAGTAATACTACAGGTTATACCACACCATTTTTCATTTTCCACAGCTAAGACCCTTGTCCAAGTTACAATTATTTTTCACTTTGATCCCTTTATCTGATCAAATGCTTCCAATTTGTCATCCCAATGTCATCAAGAACTTAATTTTTTTAATGTAAAGGCTCAGGCTTATCCAATGAATTTCCATCTTACTTAAAATAAACATCCCAATATTTACATTTGCATAAAATGGCCCATAAAATCTAGTCACTTCCCATCACTACTTTAATATTTTCTTATAATGTCCCTCTAGCTCATATTCACTAAATGTTAGCCATCCTGGCATTATTTATATTTCTGGAACACATTAGTCATGTTTAAAACTTAAAGATTTCCTTTGCATTCCCTCTGCCTTAATACATTGTCCAAAAATCCTAACTTCTCTGAGACTCTTTTCTACATGACTCTATTTAAAATTCTCTAATAAAAAATCAATAAGTTTCTAGCCAGTCTAAATAAGAAAAATATCAGAGAGCACAATTTACTACTATCAAAATTATATTAAAAGGACATTCAAGGAATAATATATAGAATTCACTATTTCCACATTTCATAACATGCAAACAATTCCTTAAAAGACACATTCTGTCAAAACTCAAAGAAAAAAAATAAATTATCTGATTAGGCCTAAATAGATTAAAGAATTGTGAAACTGATAACCTTCCAAAGAGAAAGCACCAGACTCAGATAGGTTCTCAAGTGAATGCTGTAAAACATTAAAGGAATAAATTTTATCAATTTCACACCACGTCTTTCACAAGGTGAAAAGAGAGGGAAGTTTTCATTCTCTGATCAGAGAGGACATTACAAGATAACTACAGACCAAACACTTCTCAAGAACATAGATGCAAAGACCCTCAAAAAAATCTTATCAAATTAAATCCAACCATATATATACAATTAAACAACACAGTGAAGTGGAATTTATTCCAGTTATGCAAGTCTGGTTCAGAATTTGAAAATCAATTAATATAAACCTTTATGTCAAAGAGCAAAAAAATAATGTATTAATATATGAAAAACATATTTCACAAAAATCCAACACCAATATATATTAAAAACTATCTGTGAGCTAGGAATAGAGGGAAACTTCAATTTGCTAAAGATTACATATTTAGAAATCTAGAAGCTAATATACTTAATGGTCAGAAACTTGAAGTCTTAAGGAAGAGGAAAGGATGAACAGGAAAAGTACTGAGTATTTTTAGAGCCGTGAAAAAGTGTATGATTCCATAATGATAGATATATTTGTCTAAACCCACAATATCAATAATGGATAACAATATAAACTATGGACTGAAAATGATAATGTGTCAACTTAGCTTTATCAATTATAACAAATGCACAACTCTGGTGAAGGAAGTTAATAAGAAAAGCTATGCATGTGCCATATTTTGGAGCCAGTGGGTACAAAGTTCTCGCTCTCTCTTTTCCTCAATCCTACAGATTTTTCCAATAAATCATACCAAAGGAGCACACACAAATTAATACAGTTTTTTCTTGTGAAGCGTAGTGAAGAAAACTAAAAATTTACTTACTAGTATCAATCTCCACAACCATCACCATTTAAGTAACTCTTAAAACAATCCTGTGCTATCTAATTCTCCCCAGAAAAAAAAGAAACAATCCAGGAATAAGTAATTTAGTAACACTTAAGCTTAAGAGCTATGTGGGGGCCTCCCCTGGTGGTGCAGCAGTTGAGCGCTGGGCTGCGAAGCTCTGCAGTGCAGGCTCGATCCCGGGCCTCCGGTGAGGGTCCCACGTGGCGCTCAGACCTCTCCTGCCTCCCACTGCTCCCCTCAGCAGTGTATTTCATCACTCTGCCTGTTCTGTTCCCCTCTCTGGCTCTGGTGAATTCTCTCACCCTCCCGAGCTTCTAACTGTATCCAGTGTCTGTAAAAATAAATAAATTAATTTAAAAAAAAAAGAGCTATGTCGTATTATTTAGCACGTACAGTCCTTCATAGTAGTAATGACTATTAAAAAGATTACTCTGAAGTTAATCTCTGCCTTTATGCTTCTTATTTCACCGACTGAACATCTTCACACCTAGCACAATATACTTTTTCACCTATTTATTTTTTTAAAGTTTTATATTTTTATTTTTGTGTACAAGAACAAATTGGATACATTCAGCAGGGGATGGGGAAGGAGAGAGAGCAAAACAGGGAAGGGAAGAGCACAAGAGACTATGGTAAGGATTCACGCATATCTTGGTGGTGGTAATTTTCTGGGGAGTACACCTGAGAGGAGAAATTAAACAATGTACAATAATGAACAACAATGTAAAACATACACATAAATAAATAAAAGAACTGGGGTGGGTATGAGCCAGAGGTGCATGGGGTAAGAGGATTCACCAGAGACAGAGTGGGGAGCAGAACAGGTGGATCTACTGAAATACACTGCTAAGTGGAGCAGCAGGCAAGATAGGAGAGGTCAGCTGAGCCCTATGTGGGTTAATTCCCTGGCTGTGGATCAAAGTCAGGCCTTACCAATGATATCACTAAAACTTAACCCTGTGGCCACCAGAGAGGGCCCCCTCACCTATTTACTTTAACGTATTCTCTCAGTTAACATCACCCAAAAACTCACGCTCACAGTCAACTTCACCTTCTTTAACAATTCATCTATTCTATTATCAAATATATAGCATTTTCAAATATCTCTTGATCTTCTTTTGCTCAGTACTTCTCTTTTAAGGCCCAATTTTTTTTTTTATTATTGCTACTATTATTAAGTCATTTGTTATTGAGGTATCATTGTTTTTTAAACAATGTAAGTAACTCAGAAGCATGGGACCAAACCTCCTCATCTGAAAAACTGTTTGAAATTAAAGTTTTATAAATATTGATATAAAATGTATGACCCTGTATTAATCACAAATGAATTAATTACTCATATCAACAGCAGGATCCAGAGTATAAGCACTTTTACACTGGTCTATAAAAAGTTCCCAAAGGGTGCTCAGTTGGATCCAGATGTTAGTTGGGAACACAATGGTTGTGTTCTACGGTAAAAGACTGCGTTTAGGAAACCAAATATTTTTATAATGGACAAAAGAGAAGCCTATATTTTGCATCAAATGGAAATTTTATCTTGATATACTGTATAGTAATGTGAAAACTGTTACCATTTTTCTTCTTTCCTATTATGTCAATTTCTTAGAAGGTGGCACTGTTTTTATTTTGTTTTTATTTTTTACATTATTGTTCATTTTTAAACAATATTTGCTTTGTTTCTGTATTCCAAGTTTATATGCAAACCTTACCTTTGCTCCAGAGACAGAAATTGTCTCTCTCTTCCAAGGTGCAATATAGACAAACACTTTTGAAAAGATATTGCAAAAGAAAGGATCGTCAGTGCTTGGTTAACAAGAAATGCAGAAACCTAAGAGACATGGAGATTTATGTCCCAGTAATCTGTATGCTACTTTTCCATTCAAATCTGCTTTTTTCCCTATATGATTTCTTTATATAACTGATGTATGTATTCTCTGATCATTGTTCAAGCATTAGAATAAAATAATTTACAATGGAATGTACATTATATAATTCCACTTATACTGAGTAAAAATATTTGGGCTGCAACAATAAAGAATAACAAAGAAATGATAGACAAAGATTTTAATTTATCTGTACCCACTGAAGATAACTGAGAAGTTAAAATCAGAAAGTAATTCACAAAAATTATGCATGGGGTTAGTAATATTCTAAATTTAAGCTGACCACTGAGGGAAATTTTGTCCTGACATAAGTTAGAAAGACAAGGTAGGTTGTAGAAAAAGCATAACATTAAATTGTTTAATTTTATTAGGAAATGATTTTTCTCTCCATTAATTACCATACAAAGTTTAAAAAGTTCAATCTATATGCAACTAAAACATTTCAAGATTATATGATTAATACTGTGAAAAACTTTATTAATCAATTATAAGAAAATAAATGCTAGCATACATTTTTTAGTAAATTACAGTATTTTCTGACTTTGTGCCAATTTATTGATTTATATTAATTGGCTTTGCCTTTTAAAAGATCAGATTATATAAAACCAAATATCATTAACATGCATGAATTCCATTATAATAATGCGAAAACTGTTACCATTTTTCTTCTTTCCTATTATGTCAATTTCTTGTTTATATGAATCCCCCCTTCTTTTCAGAAAATGCTAGCAGTTTAGTGATCTCCTTAAGCATCAAGTGATTCCTGGTGCACTTAAGAAATAGATTAAACTTCTATTCTAGTGTTTTATGACAAATTTTATGAGGTTCACTGTACCATATTCCTACTAAAATCATATTAAAGGTAACATAATAACTTGAAATTATTGTAGGCCTGTGAAATTTTGTTGCTATACACTTGAAATATTTTTAAGGGAAAATTTTTGAAATGCCAATGTGTTCCTTTTTAGCTGTGTGCTCTGAATTAGTTACTTAAAACCTCCCTGGATTTTGACTTTTGACTTGGAAGAAGGAATTGATAGAAATAGCATTATAGTATTGTATAGTATAATATACTTTGAATATTCAATAGAATGTATGCATTTTAAAACATCTCATGTACTGTCTGTATAATGTAGGCAGTCAGTAATCAATGGTTAATATCATGCTTCTTTTTTACAAAAGAATCAAGGTAAGGAGGTATAAGATCACAGTTCTGTGCATATACATGTATGTTTATATGTATATGTGTGTGTGTGTGTGTATAGTCCTGAAAGGGATAAACATGTTCTGAAGAAATGATTAAGAACAATGAAAGTAGTAAAAGTGGTATATGTACTATGGTAATTTGGGTACTTTTCTTTATCAGGTTTTAATCAGTTTTTATCAGCATATTTTAAATGTTTTAGATTTAATACTGAACACAGTGTACTTGAATACACTGGTAGAACAAGAGATTGTTTTTTTTTATTTTTTTTTTTAATAGAGGCATGGTTTTTATTTATTTATTTATTTATTTGTTTGTTTGTTTTGTTTATACATGCACTGGGTACAGTCAGAAGCGCGGGAGGGTGAGAGAATTCACCAGAGCCAGAGCGGGGAGCAGAGCAGGCAGAAGGACCGAAGTACACTGCTGAGGGGAGTAGCGGGCGGCAGGAGAGGTCTGCGCGCCATGCGGGACCCTCCTCTGGTGGCCGGGGAGCAGCCCGGGATGGAACCGACGCCGCAGAGGCCGCGGGCAGCTTCGCAACTCAGCGCTCAACCGCTGCGCCACCGGGGAGGTCCAACAAGAGATTGGTTTTGAATTTTCAGTTGATTGGTGAGATCTGTTACCTCTTACATTTTTACTAACGTAAACAAATGTTCTTTTTAATAGGAAAATAGCATGTTAGAAGACATCTCACAGTATCTGAATTATTTAATAGTGTCACCCTAAGATTTTGGGATGTGAGGCAAGCATTACACTAGGGCAAGAAGAATTTAGACATGGCAAGTTTAGCAAATAAATTTCGTTGTTTAATATATTTGTGTTTGAATTACTTGGGCCATCTGAATTTCATCTGTAAGAAAAATATTTTTGTTCTCCTTTTTTTGGTGATGAATCATAGTAGTGAAATATTTGTTGTATTTATACTAGAAAAGAAAAAAAAATCAGGGAGAAAAAACAGAGTTCATGAGTCTACCTTTAGCTGTAATTATGCATTGTTTATACACCTTATTTATCATACCTAACAACAGTTGCAAATTTTATAATGGGGAGAAATTCTATTTCTATACTATCCCTCTTTAATTTTAATGACTATGGCATTCAAGCACATTAAATATATGGGCTAATTAAAATTCCAGTTTTAATTGCAGCCTATAACTCATTGTGTGAAAAACTAGAGACAAAGTGATTTTTTAATAAAGTAGTTCTTTACATCCATATGCCAGTACTTTAAATAAGTAGAAGAAATGTACAAATACTTAGAAATCAACCACCCTCTAAGATGAAAGAGGAGAAGTTGCAACAGACACTCAGAATTTCAGAGATACTATAAGATCTTGATATATGATATATGATCTTGATATATATGATATTATAAGTAATATCATAAGATATTACTATGAACATCTGTTTACTAATAAGTTGAATAAACTAGAAGAGATGGAAAGATTCTTAGAAATATACAATGATCTATGACTGAATCTGGAGGTAATAGTAAAACTGAACAGACCAATCACAAAGAAAATGAAAGAGTAATCAAAAGTATCACCAACAATAAAAATACAGGGCCAAACAATTAAATTAATGACTTTACCAAACCGTCAATATGATGTCACACCTCTTCAACTCTTCCCAAAAGAGGGAATACTTCCAAACACATTGTATGACATTTTATGATGTCAACATTACTCTGATACATTATACAAAAACCAAAACTATAAAACAATACTACTGATGAAAACAGATGTAAAAAACTTCAACAAAATCTTAACAAACCAAATTCAAGAATGCACTAAAATAGTTTATACAATTTTCCAGGTGGGATTTATTCCAGGGGCACAAAAATCATTCAACATCCAAAAATTGATCAATGTAAATCATCACATCAATGAAAGGAAGTTAAAAATCATGTGATCATATCAATAAAAGCATATAAGTCATTTGCATCATCAACATACATTTGAGATAAAAATCCTAAAAAAATGTGGAGATTGATGAAACATACCTCAATATCATAAAGGACATACATGACAAACTCACTGCCCATCAAAATTAGTTCAATGATGAAAGACTAAAAGCTTTTCTTCTAAAATATGGTACAAAACATGAGTGTCCACTTTCACCACTGATGATATTGGAAGTTGTAGGTAGAACAGTCATGCAAGGAAAGATATGAAAAGACTCCATATTGGAAAAGAAGAAGTAAAACTATCACTACTTACAGATGACAATAATATGCATAGAAAATCCTTAAGTGTCCACTATAAAACTAATAGAAATAATAAATCAATACAGTAACGTGTCAGGGAATAAAATCAATTATAGAAAACAATTGCATGTCTATATGCAAACAACAAGCTTAAAGATAAATAAACCACAAAATCAGTCCCACTCACAATTGCAAACAAAAAAAATGCAATACCTAAGATTAAAATTAAAAGGAGATGAAGCGCCTATACAATGATAACTATAAAACATTGGAAAAAGAAATAGCACACACACACACACACACACAGAGGATATTCACAGCCCATAGTTTAGAAGAATAACATTGTTAAAATGATCATCTTATTCTAAAAAATAAGCACCCTCAATGTGATCCCTATCAAGGCTCCCATGGCATTCTTCAAAGAAACAGACAAACGTTACTAAAATTCATATGAAAAAAAAGAACTTAAAAACTTAAATAGCCCAAACAATTCTGACAGAAAGAGGAACAGTGCTGGCATCACATTCTAAGTCTCCAAACTATCTTACTAAGTTTTATAAATCAAAAGAGCACCACAATGGGACAAAAGAAACACATAGACTAGAGAGTCCAGAAATAAATCTGCATATACAAGGACAGTTGATATTCAGCAAAGGAGCCAAATTCATTACAGAAGGAGAGTTTCTTCAACAAATAGCGTTGGGAAAACTGGACAGCCACATGCAAAAGAATGAAAGTAAGTTGTTATCTACCATCTTACACAAAAAATAGCTCAAAATGCATTAAATACATGGATGTTAAAACCTTAAACCATAAAATTCATTGAAAAAGACATAGGCAAAATGTTTTGTGATATTCGTTTTACTGATGTCTCTGTGTTGTCTCCAACAAGTGAAACAGAAGTTAAGTAAAAACAAATTGTACTACACAAAACCAAAACCTTCTGCAAAGCCAAAGAAAGTATGACTAAAACAAAAAAATCACCCAATTGAATGGTAGAAAATATTTGCACAGCACAGATCTTACAAGTTGACACCTGACATCTACAAAGATAACCGAACAAAAAGAAAACAAATGGCCCGATCAAAAAAATGGAGCTGAAAAGCTAAACAGACATTTCTCTAAAAAAGATATGTAAATGGTCAACAGGCACATGGAAAAAATGTTCATCGTCACTTATGAGGGAAATGCAAATCAAAGCCATAATGAAATATCTCACACCTACGAGAATGGCTCATATCAAAAGGACTAGAAGCAAGAGTTCGCTAGGATATGGAGAAAAGGGAATCCTTGAACACTGTTAGTGGTAATGTGGATTGGCTTAGCCCATATGGAAGAAGGTGTGGATGTCCTCAAAATATTAAAAAATAGACCTATCATATGATCCATAAAATTCCACTCTTAGTTATCTACTTGAGGAATGTGAAATCACTAATCTGAAGGGATATATGCACTTGTCTGTTCATTGCTGAACTATTTACTATAGCCAAGTTGAACAATCTAAGTGCCCAAGAACATGGCCTATAAATACAATTGAATACTATTAATCTATAAAAAAATAGATGACTTCCTACCATTGGTGATAACCTGAATGGAAGTGTAATAGATAATGCTAAGAAATAAATCAGAAAGAGGAAGAAATACCAGAGAACTTAACTTATACATGGAGTGGAGAGAAACTAAACAAAGGTTCTGACACAAGCAACCAATAACAATAGAAATCTGACTATGGAATTGAGGCTACACCTGGAAGGGGAATGGAGGAAGAACAAAATAGGGAAGGTGGTACAATGGACTATGCTGGAGGGCTGTGGGTGTAGTGTGGGAACATACATATGAAGATGTGTGATTCTAAGCCTCTGAATCATATACAATGCTGTAAACCAATACTACCTTGAAATAATAATAATAATAATAAAATGTAAAAAAAATAAAAAGCTATTGGAAAATAATGAAGTTGTTCTTTGACAATGTATTTTCACATGTATTTTAACAGAAGCTTTTCAATTTAGAATCCATTTCATCAAGAAAAGACATCATCTTGGATAGTAACATTTTATTTCTTGGTAGGTTTATATTTGTACTAGTAGAATATTGATATGAATTAAATTCTGATAAAATTATTAGAAATATTGGCTTACTTACAGAAGATGTTTTAGAATGTATTTTAGCCTTTCAAGACACTTTTTTCCAAAATTAAACTATCAAAAAAATCATAGCTATATCGGAAAGCTGTCAGTTGTTTCAGAACAGACAAAATTACTCTACATAAAAGAAAAACATGTATTTCCTTTAATATAAATTGAATTATGTTTATTTACTCTATGTGTGAATAGACACAATGTCATTCCAGGCAGGAATAAAAAATAAAACTTGATTCTTCAAGGGAAGATGTTTTAACAACATTTGGTTTAAACACATCCATTCTAGTTGTTTGTGTAATATAAATCCTAGAATTTTGGAGCTTATGTAACCTAAGGAGTTTAGTCTTCCTGTACATTTGTGTTCCCCAAAAGAGCAAAAAAAAAAAGACACAGACCAAAGCATCAAGGAATCTCAAGAGCTGGGCTGCTGTTTCACTTTCATCCAGTATATTCTGAGCATTTCTTTTCATTTATGACTTCAGAAGAAAAGAAAGAAAAAAAAAAAAAAACAGAAAAAAAAAAAAACGAAAAAACAGAAAACCATTCCATATGTTATAGGACAGCCCCGATATTGAACTGGTTGCCTGGCTGTGGGTCCTCACCCACGCGCTTAAAAGGGACTTATTAATACTCCACTACAGGCACACACAAAAGGTTAATAAAAGGTTTATTTACAAGGGAAAAGGAAATAAGGAAAATGTACAACTCAGGGAGAAAATAGGGAAATTAAGTCTTTAATGCGTCCTACCCGATCCGCCGACCTGGAAACCCAAAGTCACTCTCAGAGTTGGCCAGACGCTGCTAGCTGGTGGAAAGCCAAAATGGGGGACCCCCTCCAAAGCCCACGTGTCTGCCTTTATACCAACCTGGCTGCTTAACCCCACCCTCAGGTCCCAGCCACCTTCCCTTTGGTGGTTTTGGGATTTGGAGTTCCCAGTATCTTTGGCTTTGGCCTGGGGTGGGGGTGGAGTCCACAAAGCCTGTATGGAATTAGCTTTAGGACATCCTTTTCCCCCTAACACATAGACTTTGAGAATGAACCTTGTATTCAACTGCAAGATAGACTAGCAGGTTAAGATAGCAGTCCCTGACTTTAAAACTGAGAAATTTAAACTTTAGAAAGCTGACTTATATTGACAACTGTAGCTCCATTAGCATTATGGTATAACCAACTGTAATAAATGACTTGACACAAACTTAACACAGGTCTAGAGATAGATATGATACTAATAATCTCATATTAATCATGATCATCATCATCCTGATCAGGGCTCTGATGGTTATGAGGTGGTCATTTAGTTATGTCTGTAATCTATCATCTTAACTCATAATGGTGTAACTATCTGTACTATAAAAGACAAGGAGAAGCTGACCTCCATTGTCTTTTCTATCAGAGAATATCTAATGACCTGCATGTAATTCAGGGACATAACTGTAGGAAAATAACTCAGTGTTTGACAGTTTTCACGGCAAATTTCCTGGATTTCTAATCTTGTTTTTTACCTTTCCCCCACAGTGTGCTCTCATAAAAAAAAAAATTCATTTTCATTCTAAAACTAGTGCAGAATGTCAATGAAATCAAATTGCATATTTCTAATTTTGTACTTTCTTATAAAACAATACTTTGCAATATATTTGTAATTTTAAGTTTGATGTTCATGGTTGTGAATGCTTTATCTACACTGTTCAATATGTAAAATTTATAGAGTTAAGAACTCAGTGAAACATTGAACATATCAATGTCCAACCTTAATTACTTTTGCCAGTTTCCAACAACTTTAACCTTTATGCCAGTTCTTATTTTTTCCATATCGCCTACTTGATGTATTTCTTTGCTGCTTTTCTTCTATAACCCCAAGACACAATTATTATTTAGTGCTGCTGCTTTATTTCATTTCCATATAAACATAGTCTTTTTTTTATCACTCTCAAGCTTCTCACATTTCTAGTCTATGCTGTATACAATTCCCTAAAAAACTCAAAAATTTTAAAGTCAGAAGCATATACAGTAATATAAATATGAATAATATCCTATAATTTTCTGTGAAGTACAAATGGGGATGGATAAATTGTGTGTGGTATTTATTATCCCAGATGGGAATAATCAGAAATCAGAAATAATTCTTTAGAAATAGTATGTGAATTAGTATGTGAAATAGAAAATGAATTCAAATTTAATGACTAAAATAATTTATAAGTGGCTAAATTGCAATCATTACAGAAGAAAAATCATAAAATATAACAGCTATTTTTCAAATAATTTCAAATTTGTCTGCATGAGTATATAAATAAAAGCTCTTTTAGTAACAGTTATTGTAACAAAATGCAATCAAAAAACTAAAAAAAAAATAAAACATTTAGCACAGTTACTGGTACATAGTACATGCTCAATAAAAGTTATTTCTTTTTCATCATCATCATATTCATTATTATTATATCATCTCCCCTACTGTCTGTTAACCTTAAAGGTAGAATCTATATTACCTTTTTTAAAATGTGTATTGACCCTGAGAAACGATTGTAGACTCCTTCAAGAGATATAGCCTTATTAAATTCCATGAAAACGGGGCAAGTCTAATGTTAAATCTTTACAATTAACAAACATTTAATACCCATAATAAATGTATGTTAGTATTAAAACATTTTGTCTTAAAAACTAATAATGATGATTAAAACGATATAATTTACTAAATAAATGTTGTGATATCATTCATAGCCCAGAAACATAATCTGTAAATGTTTGTTATAATAAGATTATTTCACAGTTAAGAGGAGTAAATTTTTTTAATAAAAAGTGATAGGTGAAAAAGAGTTTATGGAAAAATTACATTTAAATACAACCATAATGTACCTAAACCAATTATATTTGGAGTCAGAATTTAACTTAAAAAACATTAAGCAAATGCAAAAGAACCCTATAATGACCATGGAACTACTATGCTATAGTTTTATAATGTGAAGATTTAATATGTATGTTCTAAACTTCATTCAAGTGCTATTTCACATATCAGCTGATGGTGGATATTTTTATTCCATGAATTAGAAATCAGAAGTAGAATTACCTCTGACTGCTGATATTTTAAAAATACACTTTCAAATATGTCTACATATTTGTGTATACAACTCTCACCAGCAGTAAGAAAAGGAGCATGGACCATTGTCCTCTTGTATAGATGTAAACCTGCCCTTAGGTAATTTCTTTTATTGAGCAAGCTTTATTTTTGCTGTACATGTTAGCCACAATTTCCCCCAGTTTCCTTTTTTTTTTTATGGGAAGGCTTGATGGCAAGTTCCTGGTCATAGCTGTCAAATCTGGCAGGCTCATTATTCCAGTTCCACCTTAACTGGTTCCAGTGTTCATCTACTAACACTGCACTATCACCATCAGAACTATAGCACATGTTCACTGCTAAATATTTGCTTTTGTCATTTATGTCACTTGGAATGTTATTTCCAGTGTTTTGTGTCAATTTTAATTTGAAGTATTTTCAAAATGTATTTTTATTAATCTCTGAAATAGCTTTCTCAATCACATTATCATTCTACATTTCTTAAAGCATTAGAAGGTAAATATTGTATTGAACTTTATTTGCTGCTTCACACCTGTTTTCTAATCATTTAATATCCCTAAATAGTAAACATTTCAAAAGAAGGGACTAAATCTTTAAAATAATTTTTAAGCCCTATATAGCGAACAGGTAAAATTTTGAAATGCATGAATGTTAATTAATGAGCCACAAAGCTATTACTCTAGAGAGAGTTCAGAAAGAAGCATTCACAGGTCATTTAAAATGCCATTTACTGCTTAGTGAGTATAAATTAGCACAAGCGTTTAAAGAACGTTATGACAAAATAGATAAAAATTTTATTTAAAGTTATTTTCTCATTATTACAGCAATACCATTAGCAGATATTTACTTTTAAAATAGTAATGTACATGTTGGCAAAGATTTTGCTATAGGGATGTTCTATGAAGCGTTGTTTAGGATTTTAGAATTATGAAATTATAAGCTCAAAAACAGGTCTATATTAAGAAACTGATATTACAAACATTAAATAAAACACTATCTAGTCATTTAAAATAAATTTTTAGAGAATATTTATACAAGTGTTTAAACTTGTGAGTTATAATATTTTGAAGCTAAAAGCAAGTGAGAAAACATTACCCCTACATTTGACTTACATTTTTTGTAAAAATTTTGATAAAGATACATGCATAAGGTATTTTGTGTATTTTAAAATATCATTAGCATTTAGAAAGTAGTGCAATTATATGAGTTTTCTTATATTTACTCACCTTTATTGTCTAATTTTTTTTTTTTTTTTTATACAAGGACTGGGTACAGTCAGAAGCGCGGGAGGGTGAGAGAATTCACCAGAGCCAGAGTGGGGAGCAGAGCAGGCAGAAGGACCGAAGTACACTGCTGAGGGGAGCAGCGGGCGGCAGGAGGGGTCTGCGCGCCATGTGGGACCCTCCTCCGGTGGCCGGGGAGCAGCCGGGGATCGAACTGGCGCTGCAGAGGTGCGGGCAGCTTCACAACCCAGTGCTCAACCGCTGCGCCACCGGGGAGGCCCTATTGTCTAAATTTTTATTACATGCCTATTTTCTCTAAATAATTATACTCTACATAAGTATTTTAAAGTAGTTTCAAAGATTATTTTTGTACAGATTGTTTTGTAAAGATTGTTTTGTAAATATTTTGTACACAGGAAATATTTATTGTATAAGAAGTTTCAAAACTGTAGTTTGATCTCAACCTTATATAATATATTAACATGGTAAGAATTTTTGTTTCTTGATAGGGGATTAATTGACAAATTGCCTGTATATGTTTGTGTGCACTTAACTTTTCTTTTTTTTTTAATTTTGTCATGAATATTTATCTATTTTGTACTTTAAAAATATTAAACATTTGAGGAAAAAATCTATTCCTGTCTTGATTATATTCTAAGTTTTCTCATAAAGTTATGTGTCAGAAGAAAAGGTGAACCACAATCATTTTTATGCTACTTAAATATGCTGGTGATCAATGCAATTTTTTTTTTATGTCATGCACCATAAAGCTCTTTCATCAAATAATAATATACATGTAGTTCACAGTGTGTATTAAAAAAGGGAAGAGTTTCTTGGTTATGAAACTATAGTTAAGAACCACTAAGAGATGATTTTTTTTCCAGAATGACAGAGATTTGTGTTTCAGTCCATTTCACTGGTGAACACAAATATTGCTCAGAATTTTGAATTCACTCTATTTGGACAACTTAATTTATAGTGAGTGACGATTATACTAACAGTCTCAGAGAGAGAGAGATTTAGTAGAAACGAAGCACTGTTCTTCATTTCATATGTAACACATATAAACTGGTTGGTCATGCTGGGTGTGTGTCCACCCCTTTGAGTTCATTTAAATGATTGAAGTTTGAGAGATGAGTCTATAAATGTGTTCCTTTGTAGAAAATACAATGATAGTGAGACAATTGCCTGATATCTCACCCAGGACATATTTTCTGAAATTAGTTAACAATGGACATTGATTCTGATACTGAACACCCAGTTTAATTAGGAGAGAAGATAGCTAACTAAGCAAACTGAATTAAAAAAAAAAAAAGACTTGATGAGTGAGGGGTCAATATGCAAGGTGAACTAGAGCTTGTAGATGAAGGAGACTGAAAAAACTTCATTAAGTCATTGCTGTGGACATACCTGGGGCATTTTTAAAATATCTGAAAACAGTTGTACCTCAGAAATGATATACTTGGCAAGTTATATCTCATAGCAAGATCCTGTCTCTCTAGTTTTCTCAGATACTGAACACATCACTGCTCTTTGGCTTCATATCCCTACTTAAATCATGTTACTTCTTTACAGTTAATAGTAAACCATGTCTCTTCTTCCAATTTGAATTTTTTTGTCCAATGTTATCAACTCTCTTATTAGAACATTGCCTTTCAGTCCAATCAGGGAAAATTTCACCCCAGATAAATCTTTCTATCTTCTGTGAAGCTAAGCACTACCTGAGAGAAATCTATTCAAACTCACAGATTGTCTCCAATGCATTCATGGTTTTCAACATAAATTGGACCCTGTCAATTCTCCCATGTCTATTTTTATCTCCTTTAATATCATAGGTATTTTAATTTTTTTTTCCATTTTTATCAAAACATATTTTCACACCCTATATATGCAGTTCCACTTTTAACACATGTTTTTGCATAATGTTCCAAGTGAGATTTGAACAAGATAGGAACTGGTTTCCTACTAAGGCATATATATGCTTTCTGCCCATTATTCATGTCTAATCCATTCCTCCCCATCACAACCCTGACTCTTAGGCCTTCTTACTAGCTATTAAAGCTCACTTCAATTCCACTCCTAGGTATTTACCCAAAGGACACAGAAACATCAATCCCAAAGAACAACTGCACCCCTATGTTTATAGCAGTGCTGTTTACAATAGCTAAGCTTTGGAAACAACCCAAATGCCCAAAAATAGATGACTGAATCAAGAAGATGTGGTACATATATACCATGGAATATTACTCAGCATTCAAAAAAGATAAACACATGCAATTTGCAGCAACATGGATGGCGCTGGAAGGGATCATGCTCAGCGAAATAAGCCAAAAAGAAAAAGAAAAATATCGGATGGTCTCACTCATAGCGGGAATCTAGAAAACTTAAATAAGGGACCAGGAAAATGAATAACTATAAGAAAGTGGAAATCAAAATCAACAAAAAACTATGAACCAGAGACACTTTTAGGGGGGGGGGGGCGGGAGGGGAGGTATTGGGGTCAGAATGGGGGGGCTGCAATTGTATGGGGAATATAAAAATAAAATTTATTCTTTAAATAAATAAATAAATAAATAAAGCTCACTTCATTTACTACTTCCACTTTTTTACAAACAACCACTTCTTTCTGTGCATTAACAATGAGACGAAAACATCAATATTCAAATATTCTCCCACTTTACATTCTCTATCACTCCATGCTCAAGAACAAAATTGACTCCATTTTTTTAATCCATCAATAGTTCACAGAACAAAGAATGAATATCCTCTCGATACACATAAAAAAAGAAGTGACCTTGGTAAAAAGTGAAAAGATAACTACACAAAATACCTTTATACAAGTAAAGAAAAGTTTGAGAGAAAAAGTTCCAGGGGTGTGGGTGAGGGCCAGGTTTCAGTGTCCACATGTATAGGATACAGCTGTTTACTTACTAGATCACAAATAAATTTTAGAAAGTCACTACGGAGGTAATGCTGAATTTGAAATTTTAGTTTTTTAAAAGCTCTGAATTAGATGTTTCATGGAGAAACAGCTAAGTGACTTTTTTTTTTGTACAACTTAAATAGTTTAAAATAGCTTTTCCATTTGCAAAATAAGATTTTTTAATTTCTTTTTATTTTTAATATTTTATTTTATATAATTCTTACATCATTTTTCATCTTTGTACAATGTATGCATTTTCATTTTGGTTATATTCTCCATACAATTGCATCCCCCCCCCTTATTTTGACTCTAGTTCTTCCTCTCCCTGCCCCTTCCTAATCCCCCCCCCACATAGTGTGTTTCTGGTTTATAGTTGCTTGTTGATTTTCATTATTACTTTGCATTGATTAGTCTTTTTCCTGGTCTCTTATTTAGGTTTTCTAAATTCCTATGAGTGAGACCATCCGGTATTTTTCTTTTTCTTTCTGACTTATTTTGCTGAGCATGATCCCTTCTAGCTCCATCCATGTTGCTGTAAACTGCATGTGTTTATTTTTTTTGAATGCTGAGTAATATCCCATTGTGTATATGTACCACATCTTCTTGATCTAGTCATATATTTTTGGACATTTGGGTTGTTTCCATAACTTAGCTATTGTAAATAGTGCTGCTATAAACATAGGGGTGCAGGTGCTCTTTGGAATTGATGTTTCTGTGTCCTTTGGGTAAATACCTAGGAGTGGTTTTGCTAAATCATATGGAAGCTCTATGTTTAGTAGGTCAAGAAATTTCCACACAGCTTTCCATAGTGTTTTTACCATTTTACATTCCCACCAGCAGTGGTGCTGCAGAGGCTGCTGGCAGCTTAGCAACCCAGAGCTCAACTGCTGCGCTACTGGGGAGGCCCGCAAATGTAATTGTTATAGGAAAAAAATTAACTGAAAATTTACTTGAGGTCTTTTTCAACCAGAGAATTCATTCTTGAAAAGAAATACAATCCTATTAACTTTAATCCAAACTCATTCTTATAAATCATATCTGCCTCATTCAGATGCTGGGTGATGACTCCCACAGTAACATACATGTTTGAGAGTCAAGCTTTGTGTCTTTTTCACTTTATCTAATCTACCATCTGTTCTTTTGCTTGCCTACCTTACCATGACCATACAATTCTGTACAAAGGTTTCAACCTTTACTGACACCAAATGGGTAAAAATACCAAACCTAATATATTTATTATTATTATTTTTTTTTTTAGATCTTGTCCCTCTTTTGAATAAAAGGAGAAAAAGAAAAGAAATTGGACGGCACTTTGTCATCTTAACATAAACTACACTACTAATTCCCTAGAATTAGAATGAATAACAAGAGATACTTGGGTATCGAACTATTGTGCATTGTATAATTTAGCTGTCCTGGTGAAACTAAAAGAAGACAATCTCTCTTGTTTTTAGTATAAATTTTATTTTTATATTCCCCATACAATTGCAACTCCCTTATTTTGACCCCAATCCCTTCCCTGCCGCCCCCTACCCCCCATAGAGTGTCTCTGGTTCATAGTTGTTTGTTGATTTTGATTTTCACTTTCTTATAGTTATTCATTTTCCTGGTCCCTATTTAGAAAACTTATTTAAGTTTTCTAGATTCCTGCTATGAGTGAGATCATCCAGTATTTTTCTTTTTCTTTCTGGCTTATTTCGCTGAGCATGATCCCTTCCAGCGCCATCCATGTTGCTGCAAATTGCATGTGTTTACCTTTTTTGAATGCTGAGTAATATTCCATGGTATATATGTACCACATCTTCTTGATCCAGTCATCTATTTTTGGCCATTTGGGTTGTTTCCAAAGCTTAGCTATTGTAAACAGCACTGCTATAAACATATGGGTGCGGGTGCTCTTTGGAATTGATGTTTCTGTGTCCTTTGGGTAAATACCTAGGAGTGGAATTGCTGGATCATATGGGATCTCTATGTTTAGTAGGTCCAGAAATCTCCATACAGCTCTCCATAGTGCCAAACCTAATATATTTAACAACATACTCAATGTAATTTTTTTAGCTGGAGCAAAGAATGATCCCTGCTTTTATAAATGAATTGTTAGAGCAATCTCTAGAATAGAACTAACCATTTTTATAACTTTCCCATGTTAAATTAAAATATTCCATAGGAATTGAGGTCAGTGAGACAGCTGAATATTAACAAATTACTCTATTACTTCCAAAAAAAATCTATATATGCAGATCCTACCTGCTTCACCTATAGAGAGTACTAGTTGTAACTATTCTTTCTCTAATCTTTTTAGGCTACATGAGATTATTTATCTTTGTTTCCCGGTTCCATATTAAAGCTCAGTTTCAAAGATATAATTAAATATAGCAAAGATATTGTCTTTATGTAATAGACATTTTTCATTCTATTTGGAAATCTCTCATGATTGAACACTTTTTGTATGTTTGATAACTATCCCACAGGAAAATATAAACACTTTCCTCTTCTGTCAAGGGGAATAGATCTGACTTAGGCTCCACATCTCAGAATCAACGCCTGAAGCTTTAGTCTTGAAGTTGGTCATGTGGGGAAGCAAGGAGCACAGAGAAGTCACAATCATGACATGGTGGCTTAAGCAACGTTCTACAATCAGGGTCAGGGTGGCAGTAGTTCTAGCAATAGTGCCCAGTGCCAGCAAGTGCAGGGCAAGCTCCAGTGCATGCTGGGCATTGTCTAGAGTATGTTGCCTCTAAAATAGTTTCAGGATATTATTTCCTTGATGTTCCTGACTGTGTCATTAAACCTTTTCCTCAAACATTCCTGAAGATTCTGTGGGCTCCATAATAGAAAATGATTAATTAGTTCCCCTGAAAGGGTCTAAATATTGTTCACTATTAATAAGAAAGTTGATTCATACTTTTATCCAAATTTTAAAGCATATAAAATAATTAACTCCTTCAGGTTTTTAAAAATAAGTGATAGAGAAATTGTATTGATGAGAACAGAAAGCAAAAACCATGTCAATGCAGCAACCATGACTATAAACATTGGGAATGAATGTTTTCCCTAATATTGGTAAGGGAAGATACATTTTTCTTGTTATTCTCAAATTTTATACTCAATGTAACTCTCATTTTGTACTCTTTAGTATAATTCAAGCAGTTAAAAGAAAAATGGTCTCCATTGCAAAAATAGTTAATATACAATTTCAGGTGGTTGCTTATTGTTAAAAGATGTTACCCTGTACAATAAAAACACAATTTTAATCTTTGAAAGAATAGCCTAATGATGTTGATGAATCTCTTCATGTTTTCTCTTATCAGGATTTTCAAAAACTTTGCATATGGACTATAAGCTTTTCCTTATATGGTTGCTTGCTTTCTAAAAATATAACAATATGGTCATCTTACTTGGTAAGAACTTTGGAAAGAATGCAAATCAGGGATAATGCCCTGACCCATTTTTAGCTCATAGTCATTTTTAAAATAGGATATAGGAAGTGAATTGGTAAGGCAAAAATTAATATATATAAAAATAATTAAATATATATGTATATATGGAACTATCTGCTATAAAAAGGAATTTTAAACTTAGTTTAAAATAGTTTATATATTAATAGTTTATATATTATTATATATATTATATATATAATAGTTTATATATATAAACTTAGTTTTATAGTTTATCTGCTATAAAAAGGGATTTTAAACTCATCCACATCACAGTTTATTTTTTTAATTATAAATTTTATTTTTATGTTCCCCATACAATTGCAACCCCCTTATTTTGACCCCAATTCCTCCCCTCCCCGCCCCCCACCCTCTGGTTCATAGTTGTTTGTTGATTATGATTTTCACTTTCTTATATATATTCATTTTCCTGGTCCCTTATTTAAGTTTTCTAGATTCCTGCTATGAGTGAGACCATCCGGTATTTTTCTTTTTCTTTCTGGCTTATTTCGCTGAGCATGATCCCTTCCAGTGCCATCCATGTTGCTGCAAATTGCATGTGTTTATCTTTTTTGAAGGCTGAGTAATATTCCACGGTGCATATGTACCACATCTTCTTGATCCAGTCATCTATTTTTGGCCATTTGGGTTGTTTCCAAAGCTTAGCTATTGTAAACAGTGCTGCTATAAACATAGGGGTGCACGTGCTCTTTGGATTGATGTTTCTGTGTCCTTGGGTAAATACCTAGGAGTGGAATTGCTGGATCATATGCAGGCTCTATGTTTAGTAGGTCAGCATAGTGGTTGGACCAGTTTGTACTCCCACCAACAGTGCAGGAGAGTTCCTTTTTCTCCACAACCTTGCCAAAATTTGTTGTTGCTAGTTTTTTTAATATGTGCCATTCTCGCTGGTGTAAGATGGTATCTCATGATAGTTTTGATTTGCATTTCCCTGATTACAAGTGACCACATCACAGTTTAAAGAACAATGTGGGGGCCTCCCCGGCGGCACAAGGGGTTAACACACAACCTATGAAGCTATCTGCAGCCCTAGTTCTAAATAGATCCCCGGCCGGCCAGGGGGCAACCCACTTGGTGCAGCAGACCTCTGTTAACTCGCCCCCTGCTCCCATCAGCAGTGTACTTTGGTCAATCTGCCAGTTCTGTTCCCCACTCTGTCTCTGGTGAATCCTCTCACCCCCCCCACACCTCTGGCCTATTCCCTAGCTCTTATATTCATAAATAAATAAATCTTTAAAAAAATAAAGACCAATGTGGAAAACAGAGGAAAAAAAAAATAACAAAAAAGTGAAGACATTCTTTCCTTAAGTTAGAAAAAATGAGATGCAGCATTCAACAGACATCACAGGAGTTAAACTTTAATGCTTCTCTGAGAGCTGTAATTAGAAATTCTAAAACAGGGAGCAGACATCCTAAAGCAACTGGCATGGGGAAAAGTATGAAGCGGGACATGGAGCAAAGGATATTGACCAGGAAAGCACAGTCTATTAAAAGCAAGCACTTAGTCTACAGGGGTCAGCACCAGTTTTAGAGAGATAAGTGGAGATGGAAATTAGAATACTTATACATTTTTCTACTAGAATACTAGTATGCTTATACATTTTTCCTGGTATACATGTATATGTTGTTTGTAGTTATCTCTATCTATCTATCTATCTATCTATCTATCTATCTATCTATCTATCTATCTATCCATCTATCTACCTACCTACCTACCTACCTGTCTGTCATCTACCCATAATCTATCTTTTTCTATCTATAAATCTATCTCTCTGCTATCTATGAAATGATCATTCCTTATATATAATGATAGAATATATGCCAAATCTCAGTATATTATTGTCCTTCATGGATTCAAATAGATTTAATGGCATATGAAATACGAGACTTGATAAATATGAAATTCAATACAGGGAAGACATATAGTCAATTGTCCTATAACAAGGCATTTCATTTTATATGGGGTCATAACATTACTGCTGTGGGTTGAATTATTTTCCCCCCAGAATTTTATGTTGAAGCACTAACCCTGAATACCTCAGACTGTGACTTACTTACCAATAGGGACTTTAAAGATTTGATGAGTCTTAATCTTTGTCACTGGTTTCCTTAAAAGAAAAAGAAATCTGAGGATACAGAGACACCTATGTATCCAGAGAAAAGAAAGGTACTATAAGGATGCAGTGAGATGGCAGCCATCTGCAAGAGTGAGAGAGGCCTCAGCAGAAATCAAATCTGCTAACACTCTGATCTTGGGCATCTAGCTTCAGAACTTGGAGAAAATGAATTTCAATTGTCACCCAATCTGTGGTATTTTGTTATGGTAGCTCTAGAAGACACATGAAAAAGCTCTAGATATCTTTAGTTATGCACATTGATATAATCTATGCATAGTATACTGTTTTTTAATAAACATTATTCATTTGAGTCTATATATCATTGTCCATCTATAAGATAAACTAATGATTGATACATATAAGTTTTCTATAAACTTTATAATTTAGCATGAAGATCAAAAGTCCTATCAATAGAAGGAGCTAAAATATAAACACCATTTGCCATCTGCATGTCAAAATGACTAAATTTAGTTTTCTAGCTAAGGGTCTCCTAGCTATATATTCTATTTTATTTTATTTATTTATTTTTAAGGATTTATTTATTTATTTATTTATACAAGCAGTGGGTATAGTCAGAAGCATGGGAGGGTGAGAGAATTCACCAGAGCCAGAATGGGGAGCAAAACAGGCAGACTGATGAAGTACACTGCTGAAGGGAGCAGCAGGCATGGCAGGAGAGTTCCTCGCGCCATGTGGGACCCTCGCCGGTGACTAGAGATCGAACCAACCGGCACTGCAGAGGCTGTGGGCAGCTTCACAACCCAGTGCTCAACCGCTGCACCACTGGGGAGGCCCTATACATTCTATTTTAATGTTCACATTAAGGTATGTTTGCAAGTTTTTTATGGGTGTTTGTGAATGTGTTTGTGGATGTAGGTAGGTTGGGAATTAAATTTAAAAACAAAAATGCAGATATTCTCACACTAATGCCATATAATATCTTCCAAGCCACAAAATATCCTATGTAGTGATTGAATACCCTTTATTTTGGACAGCATGCATAGAATAACTAAATGTTAAATTTTCAGTTTTATATTTGATGAGTACTGAAATTTTTCCCTTATAATTTCATTCTCCTGACCTTATATCCTAACTTCCACTCTAAGAAAGTAACTTCAACAGCAATACTTACAGAAAAGTGATGGCAGACTTATAAATGGAAATGTATATCTGTGTGCTTCACAAAAAAGAAAGAGATTAGCAATCCAACAAATAATGAATCTACTGAAAATTTTGGTACACATGCTCATCAATTTTGAAAGAAATGGCTTAATGAAGGCATACAGTGTCAATTTGTCCCAATTTTTATGCTCCACAGACATTGAACTTGCAGTTATACTTCTAGAAAATATCCCTAATGTTTCACACCCTGTATTATAAAATATTTGTGAGACTTTACTTAGCATTCACTATAGTCCATAATCTGATACATAGTCAGCTATTAATATATGTCTTGAATGCATGAATTAAATGAGATGAAAATTAGTGCAGCATCATCTGAATGATCACTTAAATATTTATGTATTATAATATGAGCAACTCAATCAGTTGTATACTGCTTAGTTTAGGTCTGTATACTAAATCAAACTATGATCAAGTGAATGAAATGGTTCATTATGGGCTTAATCGTGCTGTAAAAGTGAATTGTAAAACTCAATACTCATTTGGATATATTATCCAAATTTATTACTGACAAATTGCTTACCATAACTTAATTCATTGACAGCAATATATGATATCATTTTCACATTAAAATGTGGATGAAAATATTGAAACTATAATTCTAATTGTATTACCAAGCACCTATGCTAAACTGAGAATTAATCATGCATTTTAAAAGAGACAGAAGTTAATCCATACAAAGTTTGAGTGGCTCAATGAGTAAAAATGAATTTCTGTATAATTCAGATGCAACACATGGAGTTCCCCATACTACTCTTTATATTTTTGTATTTGTCCCTTAATTTGGAGATGATAAGGAAGGATACTTTACTGTCTGTTTGTTAGTGGCAAACATCAATGGGGATTTTGTCTTCCTCTGAGTATCCTGATATATATGCAAGAATCTTTGGAGAACTTTATCTTGTTCTTGGATACATTTTTAGGCAAACTCCAAAATTTAATAAAATATTTCACTTTTGTTTAAATCTTGGTTTTTTTCCTAAAAAATTGGGAAATGTTAGAAAAAATGTCATCATGGATTCACTACATGATTTGACAAATATGACAATATGATTTCTTTCATATTTTTCCTGAAAGGTATAACAAAGCTTGATATATCTGTTCATTTACTCAATAAGTATACAGAGTGCCTAATCTTTTCTTGGTAATAAGTGCTATATGTTTCATACAAAATGGAATATGATCTAGCTCCTAATTATTTTGAACTGATAATAGAGTATGGATGACCTGTAGTCATTTGTTTCCAAAATCATTTTAATACCTGTACATAACCAAGTTTTCTTCTCCAAGTTTTATGGTGTCACTGAAGATAGTAAAGCCTACAAAATAAATGCTACCAAATTGGTAGTGGTCTCCCTGTTGGATAAACTGTACACAAATGCCATAAATAGGGATTCCAAGTAGTAAGCAATTATTTTTTTTTAAAGTTTTATTTATTTATACAAGAACTGGGGTACAGGTCAGAAGCATGGGAGGGTGAAAAAATTCGCCAGAGCCAGAGCAGGGCACAGAACACCAAGCAGTAGGCAATTAAATAATAATACAGTAGGCGATAGAATGTTTGGGTATGAGCACTAGACCTGAGCACAAATATTATTGTTGGATTAATTAGTGAATGATGCACATTTCCTACAATTTAGTGTTGGCTTAAATTCTCAAACTTAATTCTGGAGAGCTTTATAAATTTGAAAGTAAATTACCATTGGTAGAAAAGAGTTTGCATATATTTTGTTAGTGACCTCTCCTGGATATGTTCCCATAATGTAGAGAGATAACCTACACATTTTTTTTTTAATCTAGGTCAATGTTCTTCAATTATGATGCTTACATAATCCAAACTTCCATAAGTAAATAAGCTACAATCAACGAGCAATATTTTGTACACAGATTAATAATGTTCCATCTATGCCTGCTAAATAAAATGAGGCAGAGCAGGAAAGAAAGATGCACTGGCGTTAAGGGAAAAAGATAGGAAATAGGAGAAGGAGAGGAGAAAGAACTGCAGAAGGAAAAAGAGAGAAGAAAAAAATTTAACTACCTAATGTTGTAGAATAGTTACTCATGAAAATAATTTTAAATAATGGACTGTTTCCATTATTTAATATTATTTTCATCAGAGACATACTGCAGGGGAGGAGGAGGGAGAGGGATGAGAGGGAGGGAGGGAGGAGCACAGGGGACTGTGGTGATGGTGCACGGGTGCCTTGGGGAAGAAAATTCTATGGGGACTCAACCTGAGGGGTGGGGGGAAGCAAATATTGTTTGAAAAAAAAGAAGAAAACTAAAAAAAAATCATTAAAAATGAATAGTAGGGATAAATTCATTTAAAAATTAGGGAGACTTTGGATCATAATGTAGTGTACAGATGTTTAATTATAAATGTACAACAGAAACCTATGAAATGTTATAAACTAATGTTACTGCAGTAAGAATTTTTTGAAAGTAAAAATATACAAATAAAAAAATAAATAATGGAAACAATGGATAAATAGATACGGATATTTTTAAACTCCCTTTCACTTTACCTAGACTGGTAATAACAGGAAGCACAGAAATGTTATAGAGGCCTCAGCTTCCAATGTCCAATGTCCATTTCAAGTCACCTTGTGTTTTGGTCATAAGATTGATAAGAGACTGAGGATATGGGTCACATCAGTACAGAGGAACTATGTCTGGAGTCTCTCATCTTAAGTTTCCTACTAGCCATATTACCTTTAATAGGGGTGATAACTATTTCTAATTTATTAGTGTAGCTATAGTTCATAAGTTGCAAGTTATACAATGAATAATCCTCAGACTTGGTGCAGCAGTTAAAGGAACCTCCATTCTTGGTTTAGTGATGAGTAATGGCCTCATTAAAGGATCCTCATCAACATTCAGAGTTGTAGGAAGGTTGATATGAGGTCAAATCATTCTTCCAAAGGATGAGAGAGTAACTACAGAGACTGACTGTTAAATTTAAAACATTAATGTCTGATGTTTTTAATATTCTTATAGTTCCAATCTTCCTATTACTCTGCTAACTTTTTAAGATTTCCAAATTTCTGTTCAAGTGGAATTATTTAATAACTCCCTGCCATGGACATAATCATGCTGAGATTTGCTTTGATTTATTTGGTCACAATTCTGAGTCTCATTTTACCATAAAATTTCAACTGTGGTTGTACTATGAGAAGCTCTGATAATATGGTAGGTCTTTATTAGTTAATTGAATAATAATCAATACTTGCTTCTGCTTTGTTGCTAGAATTAGAGTGTGTTCACTAATGTGACTTAAGAATAAAATTCTGGGCCCTTCCTGGTGGCTTAAGGGGTTAAGATGCAACCTATGAAGCTATCCCCAACCACTGCACCACGAGTTCGATCCCCAGGCCAGGGATAAACCCACATGGCACAGCAGACTCCAGTTCTTGCATGCATAAATAAATAAATCTTAAAAAAAAAAGAATGAAATTCCGACTCAAATATGGTAGACCATTTCTTCTTAGCAGAAATTGACTAATGAGTCAGTAAAATGACCCAATTTTAACCAGATACACAAAAAGAAGCATTTTCTATTCTACAACACTTTCGGTGTTCAAATGTTAAATCTATCACTGCTTTTTCTATGACATCCTTCCAAGCTATTATATCAAGTTAGTGTAAACATGAGCTATACAATTGGGTAATGCCCAAGTAGGGAACTTGAAGTTTGTATGCATTGTATTGTAACACCCCTCTCTTTTTCTGCTATTTATTTTCTTAAAGATTTATTTATTTATTATACAAGAACTGGGGTACAAGCCAGATTCGCAGGAGGGTGAGAGGATTCACCAGAGACAGAGTGGGGAACAGAATAGGCAGACGGACGAAATACACTGCTGAGGGGAGCAGTGGGAGAGACAGGAGAGGTCTGCCGTGCCATGTGGTGCCCTCGCCCGCTGGCGGGGATCAAACCTGCGCTGCAAAGGCTGAGGACAACTTCACAGCTCTGTGCTCAACCGCCTGCGCCACCAGGGGAGGCCCTTTCTGTTATTTATTATTGCTAAAAGCCTCATGAGGACCAGATGACAGACAAGAAAAAAAAAAAAATACCATCTATCTTATATAAGAATATACACATTCACTCATTACTTACGTTTAAACATAGCACAGTGAATATTTCTGAATTCTTTCTTGTTGATTCACAGTTCTTGCTCAGAATATAACTTCTCTAATATTGTCAGAGATTTTTTTTTTTTAGGTAATAGGCCTATTTATACTAATTATGAATGTTTTTGGAAGCCAAATTATATTTGCCTATTTATGTATTTCTTCTAATTTCTAGATTTGGTATCTTTAGCTTAGTTGTACATACAACTTTCAATCTGTCTTAAATATATATGTATAGACACATACACATAAATATTTATATACACTATATATGTCTAAATGTGTGAACTGTTGTATTTAGTAACTGATTTTTAAAAACACCATTGTTATGGTTTAAAAAAATCAATGTACATTTCAGCATAATAGCTGATAAAAACTTTATTTTGTTATTTCTGAATTTATGGCAACATTTTAAATGACTGACTTTGTCAGAAATCTAATCCTGTGATAGAAGCTTCATATTTAGTATGCAACTAAAATGCATAGTCTACAAGGAACTAAGGAATATGACTGATTCAAAGAGTTCTTAGTTCTTTGGTCAATATTCTAATATATCTACATGTTTAGATATATTACATGAAGTGAAAACATCTCCCTTCCTTGATGTAGTTCTTGTAAACCCTTGACATCAGACTTTCATTTCGGTTCTTGTATAACTTGGGTCTGTTTGTGCATCATCATCTAAATGGCCAGAGGAAACATTATGTGTAAAAGCAAATAGTCAAATGTATGCACACTAAATATGAATATTTTAAATTGTTAAATAGATCAGAAAATTTACTTTGCTACTTTTTTAAAAACATTTTTGTTATTAAATATTTGTGTTATATAAATAATATTTTGTATATATTTTAGTATCCTGTACTTAATTGAAAATTACCATTCTTACTTTTTTGAATAAGAATTTACATGCTACATTGCTTCTGAAGTTAAGCTAAACATAACTTCAGGAGAAGATGAAGACATTTTTAGCAGCCACTTTCAGGAGAGAAGGCAGGGGTCTCTGTTAAGGACAATTATTTAAAGACACACACAAAGTGATGAATTTAGGAAAACGGTGTAAACTGTAGCTTTACAATCCTGGGGTTTCCCCTGTGGTCACAGGTCTTTCTGCATTTGAAGTATAAACACAAACACCTACAAAGGTAAATTTTTCTGGAGTTTTCACACCATATAACTAGTCTTAAAGTATTTCCCCAGGCTTGCTATTTTACTAAGGTTCCAAACTTCTAGAGTTTGCTCACAGCAGAAATATAATTTATTTTTTTCTCTATAGCTCCACAACATATTACAATCTCTATTAGAGCTGTACAATTTTTAATTTCTCCCTTTATGTTGTCAATTTTCACTTCATGTGAGCCTCTATGAGCAGATGCACATATAATTTCAATTGTCAAGCTTTTCTGTTATATTGTTCTTTCTGTCACTTGTTTATGTCCCTCTTTATCTTTTCTCTGAGAGTTTTTTTATTTGGAAGTCATGTTTGTCACCATTCAGGAATCATTCCAAATTCATGTTTTTCTTTGGATACCATGTTTTTTCTGTTCCTTTGCTTTTCATTAATCCATGCCTTTATATGTAAATTGTATCTTTTAGTATATAATTTCTAATTGATCTGTACTTTAGTATGTATGAACGACTTTACCTTGGAAATTCTGGATGCCATGCTATTAACTGATATATTTAGACAAGTACTATTTTTTTATATTTATTTATTTATACAAAAACTGGGGTATAGGCCACTGATGCGAGTGGTTGAGAGAATTCATCAGAGACAGAATAGGGAGCAGAAGAGGCAGAAGGACCGAAAACACTGCTGAGAGGAGCAGCGTAAGAGAGAGGAGAGGTCTGCTGCGCTACATGGGTATCTCCCTGGCAGGCCAGGAATAAAACCCATGCTGCAGAGACTGTGGATAGCTTCACAGCACTGTGCTCAACCTGCTGCACCACTGGGAAGGGCCCAGACAAGTACTATTTAATGTAACTACTGATATACTTCAGTTTAAGTCTACTTAATGTATTTATTTATCATTTGTTTTCTGATTGCTCTCTCTTATTTCATTTTCCAGTGCCACCTGTTTTGCTGTCTTCTGCATTATTAGAATAATGTTAAATTATATATTTGTTTATGGGAGTAGATGCACGGTATAATTTAAAAAAATTTTTCTTAGTGGACTTGCATATTGTACCATGTTCATTAATATAGAAGGTTTTCAAAAAAATAGACTGCCTGCCTTCCTATGTCCATTATAGTTATAATGTCATGTGTTTGCATATTCATTAAATAGAAAAAAAAATTAGGCCTTTATAAATTTACCTAGCTGTTCAGTATTTCTTTTGGTGTTTCTTATTTCACATAAATACATGTTTTTGAGTGGTGTCATTTCCTTGTAGATTAAAGAACATCCTTATAAGTAATGAACACCCTTTAGAAGTAGAGAAAATTGGGTGTTTATGAATTCTTTTAGCTTTTCCATAATTTGATAGTATATCTATTATGTATTCAGTCCTGAAATATATTGACTCAGGATATAGAATTTTGAGTTGTAAGTCTTTACTTTCAACAATTTAAAGAGATGGGGCCTCCCCGTGGCACAAGGAGCTATGCACAGCACTATGAAGCAATCCACAGCCTCTGCATCACAAGTTCAATCCCTGGCTGGCCAGGGAGCTACCCACATGGTGCAACAGACCTCTCCTGTGTCGCCCACTGCTCCCCTCAGCAGTGTATTTCAGTCAGTCTGCCTGTTCTGTTCCCCAATCTATCTCTGGTGAATCCTTTCGCCCCCACCCCCACACCTCTGGCCTGTACCCCAGCTCTTGTATCCATAAATAAATAAATGTTTAAAAAAATTAAAGAGATTATGTCATTGTCTCCAACTATTTGATTAGCAAACCAAAATCATTTGGGTTGTTGTTGCCCTATATATAAAGTGTCATTTTCTTTAGATGCTTTGGAGGTTTTTCTTAAAATTTGATATTCACCAGTTTCCTTATGACATGTCTGTGTGTGTTTTATTTTTGTTTGTGTTTCTGAATATCTTTAGTTTGAGTTTAGTGAATATCTTTAATCTCTAAGTGCACTCATTTCACCAATTTGGAAAAATCTGGCAATACTATATTATTTTTTCCTGTTATAATATTTTTCTCCTCTCTTTGTGGGTCTGCAACAGAATGAATGGTAGTTCTTTTTCGAGTCCCTGAGACTCTATTAATTTTTTTCAATTTTTTTTTCATTTTCTTCTTCAGTTTTCACTCTGAAGTTTGCATTTTTTTCTTTTTTTTCTTTTTTTTTTAAATGATTTTGAACTAATTTTTTTTTTATAGAGGCATGTTTTTATTTTTATTTATTTGTTTGTTTGTTTGTTTTGTTTTTGTTTATACATGCACAAGCTGCCCGCGGCCTCTGTGGTGCCGGTTCGATCCCCGGCTGCTCCCCGGCCACCGGAGGAGGGTCCCACATGGCGCGCAGACCCCTCCTGCCGCCCGCTGCTCCCCTCAGCAGTGTACTTCGGTCCTTCTGCCTGCTCTGCTCCCCGCTCTGGCTCTGGTGAATTCTCTCACCCTCCCGTGCTTCTGACTGTACATTTTTTTCTTTTTTATCATTTCAAGTTCTGGGCCTCCCCTGATGGCTCAGAGGTTGAGCGCTGGGCTGTGAAGCTGCCTGCAGTCTCTGCAGCACCGGTGCAATCCCTGGCCGCCGGTGAGGGTCCCACATGGCGGGATAGACCTTTCCTGCCGCACCTGCTGCTCCCCTCAGCAGTGTATTTCGTCAGTCTGCCTGTTCTGTTCCACGCTCTGACTCTGATGAATTCTTTCACCCTCCCACGCTTCTGACTTTACCCAGTGCTTGTATAAATAAATAAATAAATATATAAAATAAAATAACATAGTTTCAATTTCTATGATGAGAATATCTACCTTTTAATTAATTTGATGATATATACATATTTATACATGTATACACACAATAGTTTCCTTTAAATTCACTCTATTATATTATCGAGGATTTCTCAAGTTCAGCATCTAATAGCCTTTTCTCTTAATTAGTCAGATATCTTCAACTTTTTGTAGGCTGAGCAATTTGAGATTGTATCTTCAATGTTGTTTTGAGCAGACACTGTTTCCTATGAGAATCCTCAGAAGAATGTTGTTTGATTTTTCTTATTTCATTTTGTGTTTCTGGGCAACCAAATGATTTAGGTTAAGTAAATAAGTTCTGCAAGTACAATTTTTAGTTCACTTTTTAAAGCCTATGCAACTGTGGATTTGTACCAGTCATGCACAACACAGAGATTAATCTGAGACCTGGGTGATGACTAAATATCTCATATTCCTCAAAGTCTTTACTATGGTGCTCTCTTTCTATGTTAAGAGTGAGCCCAAACCTTGTGCTAACTCATATATAGAATTAGGGTACCTGCCTTCTCTAAATCTAACCTTTCAAGGATTCTCTCCACAGTCATTCCAGGACCCACTATTATATCATTTCATCAGAAAGATATTAGGGATTAATTATGGATTAATTAATTAATTATTAGGGATTAATCTTTCATCAAAAGTATATTAAAGTGCTATTGTGAAGTGATCTTATTTGGAAAAAAAAAATCTTCCAGATGCAACAAAGATCTAAGTTAGATCATGTTCAACTGGCACAGCAAAAGCCCTTAATTCAATCTGACTGGTATCCTTATAAGAAAAGGAGAGACATAGGGATACACAGAAATGAGAATGCCTGTCTCTGAAGACAGAGACACATAGGAAGAACATGGCCATTAGACTATGCAGGCAGAGATCACAGTGATATATCTATAAGCCAAGAACAATAAGGATGGCTTATAGACACTAGAAACCAGAACGGCAAGGAACGATTCTCCTTTACAGGTTCAGGGAAAGAATGAACCTGAAGAAAACTTGATTTTGGACTTCTAGCCTCCAGAACTGTGAGACGAATTTCTACCATTTTAAATTCCCAATTTGTGGAACTTTATTATTATATCCCTAGGAAACTAATACATTATGTTTGTATTTCTTGCAATAATGTTTTGCTAGGCTACTCTGGCATAGTAGCCTATACATTGAGCAGATATAAGAAAGGAAAGGGGGGAAAATAATCAACTAAAATCAACTTTGTATGGATCATATTTCCAAGTTTTTAAACCACTTTACAATCTGCCTGTGTTTTCTCATACTTAGTCCTGACATAGGTCATTAGTTTGCAAGAAGTTTATACAACATATTGATCAATACTTTAACTTTTAATTTGTGTAATGAATCCACTATTCTATTCCATTAATTTTAGAGTTTATTCCCAAATCATAGCTAGGTATCATATATTTGCATCTAGAAATTTTATGGGGATACCTACTTTATCTTGCTTCAATTCATTTTAAAGAATATGGGAAAAAGGCCAGTTGCAGAGATGTGTAAAATGTCAATAAAAATAAACCCTCCCTCTAGTTGTATGTCAATGTTAGTCTTTTAGCATCAAAGATATAAACAACATGAACTGATTAACTGATACTTCTGCTAGTCCACATGAAGTATATCATAAGATATTTTCATCAGGGAGTTTTTTAGCAAACAACATAATAAAGTTCATTTTCTCTACCTATTCTATGGCACACACACACATAAAAAGGAAATAATGCTACGGTATTGCAACTTGTTCTTATACTACATTTTGACACTACATATTATAATATCCAATTAAAAGTTAACTGAAGTTCTGTTTCTATAGTTAAGTAAATTTGGGATATTCTGGAGTACAAAATGAAAAAGAGATGTTTATAAACTCCAGGTTGGAATTACATTTTCTATGTAAGAGATAATTTTATTGTTGCAACATTTTACCCAACTAAACCAATTTCCCTTTTTTGCTTTTCTTAGAATCTCTTTGCCCAAACTAATTTATGTCTATTGTCCATATCCATATCCTTTCAATAGATTACATTCAAAGGTCTGTAAAATTTATCCATATTAACACTTTTAATGTTAATATGAATAATGCATATGTGGAACAAATGTATACTAGGCTGAATTTTATAAATATTTTAGGCCAAATATTTTTGAGAATATTTATTAATGTTTGAAGCAAAATTAGCATTCTTGGAAATATGTTTCAAAATTCCTGTTCTGTTAATACAAGTTATCTACTAATTTTTTAAATATTTTTTTCTCTTACTGTACATTAGCATTTAAGGCAAAATATTTGATGCAATAATACTTTTAATATTAATGCCGGGCATTTAAATAGTTTCCAAACTCATTTTTTAAAGATTTGCTTTCATTTATTTATGCATACAAGAATGGGGTGTAGGCCAGAGATGCAGGTTGGGGGAGGGGAGAGAGGATTCACCAGAGACAGTGGGGAGCAGAAGAGGTGGATATACTGAAATAGACTGCTGAGAAGTCTGTTGTGCCATGTGGGTTATCTCCGTGGCTGGGAATCGAACTCATGCCGCAGTGGTTGGTGATACCTTGATAGTGCTGAGACTTTAACCACTCTGCCACGGGGGAGGCCTCATTTTTTTTAATTGTGGAGAACTTGGCAAAAATCAGTTATGTACTACTATTGCAGTTCATAATTGCAAAATTTTTGAATAAGCAGTATTTTCTCTAGTTCTTTTAATCTCCCAAATCTGTCAGTTCCTAGATGACATTTATATGGATTGGGATAGTTCAACTCTCTTAAAATAGCTCTGGTACCTTATGACCTCTTCAAATGTATTGATTTTATTTCACTTATTCAGATTGGAATTACATTTTCTATATGAGAGAGTTTTGTCTTGTAATTATTCCCAACTAACCAATTTTCCTTTTGATTTTCCTTAGATTCTGTTTTCTCAATCTATTTCCCTTTCATTGTCCTTATCTACATTATTCTTACAGAAATCTTTCTAGGGTATATATCACTTATTCTTATTAACATTCAATACATGTTCTTTTAAATAAAAGCAATAATCAATTAACTTCATTAGTAGGCATAATGATTTCATTAGATTCCTACTCACTGAGGTAATTTACATTGTACTGTCAGAGTGGTAGTTTTAGAGGTCACTCATGAATTTGTTCTCTTTTGAAGCCTCTAATCTAGAAAATATTCTTTTATTCATTTTTTCTTTGAATGTAAACATTTTGCAAGTTGCATTCCTAAGAATAACAATGTTATTTTCAATTTTTGGTGCATGAATTGACCAAATCAAAATATTCTGGCAATTATTACAAATTCCAAATTAACCCTTTGTCAAAAACTGAATGAAATTCTGTAAGAGAGGCAATCTTATACTTAAATTTTTAATAAGCGTTTAAGATTAAGGATTGAAAACCATTGCTTAAGGATTACACCTTTCTTTATTTTACTGTTTCACTGCCAGTGATATTACATTGCATAGTTCTCTTCTATCTGATATTTTTTTTTGAAAAATAATGCATGTCTTTTATCTGGATCTTATGTACTCTCTAATATTGGGAAATTGTTACAAAAAATGTTTACCTTCATTTTCAAAATGTTATTTCCATTTACCAAATGGGGATGTAATTTGTGTTCATAAATTTTTTCATTGGTTCATTCACCATTTTTAAATATTAATAGAAACTCTCTATTGTACTAAATGTTTACTTATTTATGTATTATCTACTATACCATCCTCTTACATTCAAATTCTTTAATGTTGGTAACTATGTTTAGAAACTCATTTTAAAATGCTGGAAGCAACTGGCACAGCATTTTGTACATAGAAGTTTCCAGATACATTTGATGAATTGAGTTCTTTCCTGAAAATTTCTCCTCATTATTTGAAGGAGCTTGCTTCACTATTGTTTTATGTTTCATTTGTGTTCATTCATTAGTATCTTAATAACTATTCTGATCTGTATATGTGGGAATTTTTCCTTGTGACTCTCAAATATCTATCAATGTTTGTCAGAAATTTTATCATTTTTGTATTAACATTATCATCAGGAAAACACAAATCAAAACACAGTGAGGGTCTGCCCGGTGGTGCAGTGGGTGAGCCAGAACTGCGAAGCTGTCCTCAGCCTCTGCAGCGCTGGTTTGATTCCCAGCCGGCCAAGGAGAAACCCACATGGCATGGTAGACCTCTCCTGCCTTGCCTGCTGCTCCCCTCATCAGTGTCTTCAGTTCATCTGTCTGTTCTGCTCCCCGCTCTGTCTCTGGTGAATTCTCTCACCCTCCTGCACATCTGTCTGTACCCCAGTTCTTGTATAAATAAATCTTTCAAAAAAAAAAAAAGAAACACAGTGAGATACCAAACCACACCTGTTAGAAAGGCCCATATCAAAAAGACCAGAAACAGGAGGTGGAAAAAATGAACTCTATTACACCAATGGTGGAAATGTAAAGTGGTGTATTAGCTCCTATGAAAAACAGTATGGCATTTTCTGAAAATATTAAAAATAGGTCTATTAAATGATCCAGCATTTCCACTCCTAAGTATCCACACCCAAAATATAAAAATACTAACTCAAAGGGATATATGTGCTTCTCTGTTCGCTTAAGCACTGTTTACAACAGACAACTTATGCAACCAAACCATGTGCAAACGAGAAATGAGTAAATTAATAATATGTGGTATACATAATCAATGGAATGTTTTTCAGTGATTAGCAGATGAACTAATGCCATTTGTGACAAAATGGATGGGGATGGAGGGAAATCATGTCAAGTAGACAGAAAAAGAAAGGCAGGTATTTCATTGTTTCACTTATATTTGGAATACAGGGAATCAAAACAAATGATCAGTTAAAACCAAGGCAATATTGAACCTATGGAACTTGTACATAAAACTGACGTTATAAGAGGGGTGTGGGAGAGTGGAGAGCAGCATGTGGGAGGGGTGAAACAGACTATGGTGGAGGACTACAGATGCCTTAGTGATGGGTATGGTGTGGTGACATACATTCAAAAACATGTGCTTCTATATGCCTGAATGATATCCAGTGCTATAAAACAATACTACTTCAATAAAATTAATTACTATGATAATATACACAAAATATTTTACAAAATAATATTAAAATGATTTTTTTACTACAAAATACCCCAATCCTTCAATGTATTAATTAATGAAGAGTTTAGTATTTCAAATTTGTTTAGCCCAGGAAAAATTAAAATTTAAAAAGATTCTTTTTCATTATTTATTTCTCCCAGAACATTATTGTGATATATTATTTAGTATTAGCAACTTATTTGCAAATTAAAAAAATGTTCTGGGGCAGTATTAGAAAAATGAATATATCCTTAAAACATTTGCTTCTAGATATATCAGTTCTTGATAATAAAAAGCAAAGCAAATATTAAAAATTAGAACACAGACACTTCTCAGAGTATTCAGAGATGCTTCATTCATCTCATAACTTCTGAAAATTTAATTGAGTAGATGTTGTATTCTACTTCATAGATAATTATATGAAACCTCTACCCAAATATTTTTTGGTGGTAATGAAAAATGAGGTCATTTTTTTTGTCAATTCTTTCCAAGATCTGTTACTCACATTGTCAATCACACAGGATTTCACAACATGGAGAAAACCATTATAACAGATTACTCTTACCAGAACCAGAACTAACATTGATCTTTTCTTACCTCATCTTCTCACTCGTTCTCTCTCTCTCTCTCTCTATATATATATATAATTATATATATAACTATATATAATTATATATATAATTTTATGTGTTATTTATATATAGATTTATATATATATGAATTATATATAAATATATGTATTTCATATATATACAAATTATATATATAAATTTATATTTATATTATATATAAATAAATATATATATTATATGCCTAAACTTAAACTATGCTTAGTAGATACTTAACATGAAATGGATGCTTATTTGATTGTTACTCAAATATAGTCTACAAATCACAGGTTTGCCCTTGCTATAATTTTCATATACTTAGAATTTAAAACTTTCCTACTTAAACACATGCAGTTTTATGATTTTACATATAAATAAGAAAACAATTATTAGAAATTAAGAAAGTTAACTTCTTTCAATAGATGTTAAATTATCATATATATTAAAACATTCTTGAAACAATATTCTTTAGACTTCATTTAGTTACTGGATAAGGTGTTCTTATCTTCCTTTCTATTAAGAATTGAATCAATCTCAAACCATTCATTATTCTACTACCTTCCATACCAGTATCACCTTCTTCATGGAGAAATTTCTAGTTCTGCTATCAGTCATTCATTATAACTTGATATTGCTTCTTGACAATATGAGGTCACAAGTGGGAGTCAAATTAAAGGCTAAGGTTAGAATTAATCAAACTGTTACAAATATAAGCCTTCCTGTTTTGGAACATTGTTAAAAATAATATTGAATCTTTCCAGAAACAGGATCATTTTTCAGTCATTTCTAAGTCTAAAAAATGTTCTTCTAAAGCTACATAAACATGGTGCATTCCTCAGCAAATTTGATCTCAAAAGAAATGCTGTTCTGACTCCTCTTTGTTACTCTATTAAGAAATCTAAAAGGCATATCTTAATTATAATTGTTGTCCTTGAATTAATTTATAGGTAAAATAAATGTATTATGCCTTTTAACTAACATTAAAAAGGAGCATTTATAACAATGCTTTCAATTTAGGATACTCCATGAAATTACTTTCATATCTTCCTATGATCTTCTATAGAAAGCACATATCATTAACTTCATTAACTCAATTTAATATCCTTTAGAATATGGTAGAATAGGAAACCTACTTTTACCCAGTCTTCCTGTAGAATTTTATATCATAAAAATTTACACCTTTTTTATGGTGAATAAAATTAAAAAATTCAAATAAAAAACTAGTCTTTCAGTAGATAAATTTAAATTGGTCTTTGTAATTAATAGTCTTTACTCATTCTAAATCCATAAATAAAGTGTGACAGCATTTTTTTACATTTAACTCCATTTTACATGTTACTACACATATTTATTGTATTCTTTAGCTATTTATAGTATTTTGTTTAATTAAACAATTAGGATTTTTTGTATAAAGACTAATGGTCAACACAGATATTAAAAAAAATAAAAGATACAAAATTATTTGGCTAGTTAAGTTGTAAAAATAATTGATATTTCAATGCATGCATATAGAGGAAATTTCTTCAGTATGACTAAGTCAACTGAGCTTCATTTTTGCTCTCTTAAGTGCCTTCTTTATGGATTTTTCTTTTCTCATTTCTGAACAGAGCTGTTTATTTTCACTCCTGCCAGTTCTTCAATTATTTTTGATGCTATGTCCTTAAGTAATAGGGCTAAACACACACAAAATATTTATAATATTTATTTAGTAGTAGTTGTCATTAATGGCCTATAGATAATTTAGAAGGCCTGCATTAATAAGAGATTCAACAACAAACATATATAATATGTTTTCTAATAATGATTTCTCCACTGGAAAAGAGTAGGAGTTGAATAAGTGAAAAAAAGAACCAAGAGCATCATTATAAAGCATGAGAGATATATGCATTTTATTGGTTTGGGGAAGGAGAAATGAGGCTGGCATGATTCTAGTTTTCCTTCTTTCTCATTAGGTAGATGTCCTTTTATGAGTTGTGTCTGTAATACCAATCAAAAAATTTTCCTTTGAAAATCAATGAATAATAAAAGTAGTCATGATATTGAAAAAAATAAAGTACATAAAATCTTTAGTATAGATTTGTGTGAACAGAAACTTGATATGGTTGTGTTGAAATTTCAGGGGAACAAAAGTCTGCCATATCAAAATATAAGTTTTATCAGTGTTCTTGGGACAAGCCTGAACTCTGGGTGAAAGCTGCATTCACAGTTATTTACTATTTATTAAATCAATTGAAATATTTATTGAAGAAGCAAATAATTTGCTAAATGAAAAAATATATACATATATCCACATAAAAATTTGCATCTCTCTTATTTTTGACATTTTTCTCTTATCAATCTGTCTGATTCCTTTTAGAGTATCTGACAGTCTAGAAAACCCATAGGGGTACTTAAAGATTTCCTTTACTACCAGATAACATAATTGTGAATGATGAATAATTTAAATTTCAAGATCAGGAAACAATACAGACATGAGTGAAGTCTTTCCTGATGCAAAATAAAATTATTTGTCATTTCTTGTTATATGAACATAATCCAGATCTGATTTTTTTACCTGTTGAAATGGTTGTTTTATACATGAAAATTTACCCTCCCCTCACTTGCTGAAATACGATAAAAATGCAGGGTGTAGCAAAATGAGGCAGAATTAAAAGATAATTTTAGAATTAATAAAAAGGTAGGGTAGCGTGTAGATGATGAAAATGATTGAACAAAGCTAGAAAGATTTTTCATGGGTTTCTTCCAAAACTCAACATTGTGTTAGATTAGAACTTTTCAAAAATTCTATGTTCTTCAAAAAAAGATGCATCATTTGATGCAGAAAATAACAAGTTAATAAATACTATTAAATATTCATTATTTTCATATATTTCAAAAGATATTCAGTAAATAAATATTTGCTAATATTGGTAGATGGGATGGTGTGATGATTTTTTTAATATTCATTTATTTATTTATTTATTTTATGTATGTATGTATGTATGTATGTATGTATGTATGTATTTATACAAGCACTGGGTACAGTCAGAAGCACAAAGCACGGGAGGGTGAGAGAATTCCAGAGCCAGAGTGGGGAGCAGAATAGGCAGAATGACAAAGTACATACCCGCTGCTGAGGTGAGCAGCGGGTGTGGCAGGTGAGGTCTGCGCTCCATGTGGGACCCTGGCCAGTGGCGGGGGATCCAACAGGCACTGCAGAAGCTGGGGGCAGCTTCGCAGCCCAGCGCTCAACCAGGCACCACTGGGGAGGCCCGGTGTGATTTTAATTTGTTTCTTTACTGCTTTATATCATCTACCAAATTATTCACAGATGTGCTAACATTTAACTAATGATATAAAGTGTTAAAAGTTGACAAATGCATAGCTATTTAAAATTGGACCAGGGATTCACTACAGATACTTACCTCACCTGTGTCTTTGAACAGGGCAAAACTTTTGGACTGAACCAAAAACAATCATGTTATTAGGCCATCAGACAAGTAATTGTTTGAAAACTGATGATTCTGGCTAATCTATCTATCTATCTATCTATCTATCTATCTATCTATCTATCTATAGATAGATAGATATATTATAGCCAGTTCCCTGGCTAATATATAGATATTATAGCCAGTTCCCTGGCTAATATATATATATATATATATACATATATATATATATATATATATCCAACAATAGTTTAGGTCTGTTAATACTACTCAATTATTTCCCTTAATCATTTACCATATTCTTCTTCCTAAAATTCTGACTTTATTCATCCATGGGACATGACTTAGGTTTCTGACCCGAGTCTGCTGTAGCCCACATTGTAATTCTTTTATCCCAAATAAATGTACTTTCCTTTTTAAATTCCCTTCTGAGTTTTTAGGTTCAGATTGGGAAGGTTCACAAAGAAAACTAATAAAAAGTTTACTGACAGTGGCAGTTTTTACAGGAAAGGAATTGTTAAGTCTACAGTACCCACACTAAGGAAAGCAGAGGAATTATAATCACACAAATCTGGTTCTCATATCAAGGCATGTGGCATACTGATATTTGCATGAGGCAGTAAATTGAGCAATAATAGAGACAAAGAAATCAGGTAATATCAAAGGTAAAATATTTAACCAAAATAATGATTTGGTTAAAAGCTAGAAACTTAAAATTTCAAGTTTAGGTTGTTAGAATGTTCTGCCTGTTCTTCAAATATTTTGGATCCACTTAAGGAAAGAAATCACACAAAGAAAAGCAGTCAAATCACAAGCTATGAGAGGAAAGAAAAGCAGCCAGAGGCATCAATTATCCTTTCATGGACTAGGGAACAAGCCACTGAATAATTGAGGATATACTTCAGGATGAATGTTGGATTTATACTGTGTTCATGAGCTCTGGAGCCTTTAGGTATAGCTTTGATTTACATAGATCAAATCAATAAATGAAAGATAAACACAGGGAATAAACAAAAACATATCTTCAGCTAGAAATAATATGTTTAAGTTTTATTTAGTTGAATTCTTGATGAATTACCAGCAGGCAAATTCTTCTGGTTTTCAAAATTAAGTAACTGAGTTACTATTCTCCATAACACAAGAGGAAAATCAGTAAACAATTACGCAATTAATTTATGCACTTAGCAAAGAGTTTTCAAACTCATACAAACAGCAGTTTGGAAAAGAAGACCAGCTATGATCAGTAGAGTTACAATTTTATGAGGTATATCTTTGATAAATTTGATATATAATGTTTGACCTCTCTTCCCTGTTGAAATATGCTAAAGTTTTATTTGGATTTTTTTTTTTGCATCACAAGTTTAAAATAGTGTAATATGATAATTATTTCCTTCTATGGGCATTTATATAAAAGTTGTATTGCTAAATTCAACAAAAAAAATTCTCCTCTTATAACATAATTATCTTATTTTTTTAGATATAAACAAGTTGTAATAGACAAGTTGAAATCACCTTCTCCCTGGAAGAAAAACAGAGTCCTAGAGCTTTCCCACAGAAGGCTTGTACTAAGAAATAGAAAATTTGAGCAGATCAAATACAAACAAGGATATTGAAACTAAAATCAAAAGTAAGCCATGGAACATATGTTTTCAGTAGTGAATCCTACCAATTTTCAAAGAACTAATGCACCGCTCCTAAAATCTTCCCAAAAAACAAAGTGCAACCGCTTCCAAACACATTCTATGAGGTCAACTTTACTCTGATACCAAAACTAAACATAAAACAAAAACAAGAGACCAATATCCCTGGTGAACATAGATGTAAAAATTCTTAACAAAATCTTTGAGTTCAATAATGCATGAAAAGAATCATACCTCATGACTAAGTAGGATTTATTCCAGGGACACAAGGATGGTTCAAAATCTAAAAATTGATTCACGATATCATCAATAGAAATATAAAAACCATATAATTATATCAATAGAAACATAGAAAGATTTGGTAAGATTAAACATCCACTTATGGTAAAAAAAAATCAAAAAATGGGGATAGATGTAACATACACCATCATAATAAATGTAATATATGACAAACCCATAAATAACATCACACTTAATGGTGAAAATCACAAAGATTTTTGTGATCAGCCCTTTATCATCAGTGTTGTGTGCAAAATTTTCTCCCAGTTGGTGGGGTTTCTCTTTGTTTTGGTTATTGTATCTTTTGTTGTGCAGAAACTTTTTAATTTGATGTAGTCCAAGCTGTTTATCTTTGCCTTCACTATCACTGCTTTGGGTGATGTGTCTGTAAAGATATCTTTGATGTGCATATCCCGTAGTGTTTTGCCTATATTTCCTTCTATGTATTTTATGGTTTTATGTCTAGTTCTTTAATCCATTTTGAGTTGTTTTTTGCGCATGGTGTGAGATAGTCAAGCTTCATTCTTTTGCATGTAGTGACCCAAGCACCATTCATTGAACAAACTTTCTTTGCTCTATTGCATATTCTTTGCTCCTTTGTCAAAGATAAGCTGACTCTAAATCTGTGGGTTTATTTCTGGATTTTTCTATTTTGTTCCATTGGTACATGTGTTTGTTCTTGTTCCAATACCATGCAGTTTTGATTATTATGGCTTTGTAATCAGGGGAATGCAAATCAAAACTACAATGGGATACCATCTTACATTAGTGAGAATGGCACATATTAAGAAAACTAGCAACAGCAAATGTTGGCGAGGATATGTAGAAAAAGGAACTCTCCTGTACTGCTGGTGGGAGTGCAAAATGGTCCAACCACTATGGAAAGCTGTGTGGAGATTTCTTAACCTACTAAAGAAAGAGCTTCCATATGACCCAGGAACTCCACTCCTAGATATTTACCCAAATGACACAGAAACATTAATTCCAAAGGGCACCTGCACCCCTATGTTTATAGCAGTACTATTTATAATAGCTAAGCTATGGAAACAACCCAAATGCCCAAAATAGATCACTGGATCAAGAAGATGCAGTACATATACACAATGGAATATTACTGAGCATTCAAAAAAGATAAACTCATGCAATTTGTAGCAACATGGATGAAGCTGGAAGGGATCATGCTCAGCAAAATAAGGCAGAAAGAAAAAGAAAAATACTGGATGGCTTCACTTATAGCAGGAATTTAGAAAATCTAAACAAGGGGCCAGGAAAATGACTAATTGCAATAAAGTAAAAATCAAAGTCAACAAGCAACTATAGACCAGAGACACAATACAGTGGGGGATGGGGGAGGAGAAGAGGGATTAGGGTCAGAAAAAGGAGGGTGGGAATTATATGGTGAATATAACCAAAATGAAAATGCATGCATTATGCAAAAATGAAAAATGATATAACAATTATATAAAATAAAATAATTTATTAAAAAAATAAAACATCTGCATCACTTGATGAAAAAAATAAAAAAAATAAAATTAGACACAAAGGTATTCATATTGACCTCTAGGATTCAAAATAGTATTGGATGTCCTAAGTAGAAAAACAGACAAAAAAAGATATGAAAGAACTTAAATTAGAAAAGAAGTAAAATTATTGCTATTGCTATTGCTATAATAAACAGAAAACCTTAAAAGTATACTAAAACTATTTTAATGAATGAACCAGTACAATGCAATGGCATGTTACAAAATCAATATAAAAATAGTGTTCCTATGTGCAAACAACAAACAAGAAGAGATAGAAATCAAGAAAATAATTCCATAAAGATTCATAAAGAATAAAATACCTAAAATTAAACTTAACAAATTAACATTGTCAAACTGACCATTTCACCCAAAGCAATATACAAATACAATGTAACCCCTATCAAAGTTTTGATACCATTCATCAACAAATAGAACAAACAGGGAACTACCTGGTAGCACAAGGGTTAATGACACAGTGCTATGAAGCTACTGCCAGATACTACAGCACAAGTTTGATCCCTGGCCCAGCCAGGGATAATCCACATGGTGCAGGAGACTTCTTCTGTCTAGCCCACTGCTCTCCTCAGCAGTATATTTCAGTCAATCTGCCTGTTCTGCTCCCCACTCTATCTCTGGTAAATTATCTCACCCCCCACACCTCATGCCTACAACCGAGTTCTTGAATTTATAGACTTTAAAAAATTAGAACAAATATTACTGAAATTAAAATAAATAGTCAAAGCAACCCACACAAAAAAGAGGAAAAATAGAGGTATCATATTCCCATACTTTGAACTATACTATAAAGCTATAGTAATCAAGACAGTATGGTATTGAAATAAAATAGAGAGGTCAATGATACAGAAAGGAGAGCCCAGAATAAACCAAAAGTAATATAGGCTATTAACTTACAACAAAGGAGACAAGAGTACATATCTGAGAAAGGAAAGTCTTTACACCAAATGGTTCTGGGGAAACTTCATAGCCATAAGCAAAACAATAAAATTTGCCCACTATTTCAAATCATACAAAAAATTAACTCAAAATGGATTCAAGACTTGTATGTAAGATCTGAAACCACTGACTACAAAGAACCCATGGGAAACACTCCATGAAATTGGCTTCAGGGTTGTCCTTGGGAATAGGATACCAATTACAGTAGAAATAAAAGAAGAAATAAAAGAGAAAAAAATATATGAATATATAAAATAAAAATAATTCTTTAGAAAAAAATATCATTAAAATGAAAAGACAATCTACCAATTGACAGAAACTATTTGTACATCATACATCTGAGAAGGGAGGCTATCCAAGATCTACAAAGAATGCACACAGCTCAACAGCAAGGAAACAAATAATACAATGCAAAAAATGGATGTAAGAGATACTTAGGTACTTCTCCAATGAAGATAGACAACTGACAGGCACATGAAAATAAGAAAAAAAAACCTCTTCATAACTTGTCATCAGAAAAATGCAAATCAAACCACAAGGAGATATTATCTAACACCTGTGAAAATGATCCATATTCAAAAGACCAAAACAACAAATGTTGGCAAGTGTGCAGAGAAAAATGAACCCTAGCACACTGTTGATGGGAATGTAAGATGGTAAAACCCCTATGAGAAACAGTATGGAGGTTTCTCAAAATATTAAAAATAGGTCTATCATATGATAGACCAACTCCATTCTTAGATACACACCTGGAGAATATAAAACATTAATTTGAAGGGATCTATGCATTTCTATGTTCATTACAGTATAGCATGCAAATAGTAGAAACAATTTAAGCGTCAAAACAGATGAGTGGATTAAGAAATTTGGTATATGTACACATGAAATACCCCTTCACTACGAAAAATATGAGATTTTGTCATTTATGACCACATTGATGAAAATGGATGGGGTTATGCTAAACTACAAATACAAAGGGAAAGATAAAGGCCAGATGGTTTCATTCATATTTGGGATATAGTGAAACAAATAAAATGAACATATAAGTAAGCAAATAAAACTCTAGAAATATGACTGCGGAATTGAGTCTGCCAGAGGGAGAGGATGAGCTTCTACTACTGTGGTGCTGTGGCGGAGCTGGTCAATGTATTGTGCTGGAAGATTATGAGATGTTTAGTAGTGGGTGTGGCATGGTAACATTCAGCCTATGTCCCTAAATATACAGTGCTGGAAACGTATTGGAAGCAATGTCAAGTTTAAATGAAATGAGTAACATTTTCAGCTTAGGAAAATGAAAAGATAAAATTAATTATATTCTAAAAATTGTGAATAGGGTGATTGTAATATTAGAAATGATAAATTAGGATGTTAGTGTATATTTAAAAGCATACTAAAAACAAATTTGACATAAAATAATTTAGAATATATAGGTTATGAGCAGCAGAACAAAATAATAAAAAATACTAGAGAATTACAGCAAGCATAATTTGAGAAAGAATTGAAAGGACATTTGAAAAAAGTCTCTGTACAACAAATGTAAAGAAAAGTCTGTACAATAATACTTAGAAACTTAATGAGATTGGGTAGCTATTTTATGACATGTAAAAGGCAAGTCAATTTTAAAATGGACATAGAAATTTTAGGACTTTCTGTAAATTACATGTAGAAAATCGAGAAAGATTTTTTTAGTTTAAAAGTTGGGCAATCCCCTGGTGGCGCAGCGGCTGAGCGCTGGGTTGCGAAGCTGCCCGAAGCCTCCGCGGCGCCGGTTCGATCCCCGGCTGCTCCCGGCCACCGTTGGAGGGTCCCACATGGCGCGCAGACCTCTCCTGCCGCCCGCTGCTCCCCCCGCTGCTCCCCTCAGCAGTGTACTTCGGTCCTTCTGCCTGCTCTGCTCCCCGCTCTGGCTCTGGTGAATTCTCTCACCCTCCCGCGCCTATGACTGTACCCAGTGCTTGTATAAATAAATCTTTAAAAAAAAAATAAATAAAAAATAAAAGTTGGGCAAGTAGAGAAGTATCATGCCTATGACAGTGAGAGGAGAGAAGGGAAATATCAGGAATAATGACTTTTCATGGGGAATGTGACAGATTCAATTTTAGTGAAAATATTCATATTTAACAGTATATTAAAACTAAATAAATACATGTCTGAGATAATATACAAACAGATGTGCTATAAATAAAGGAGAATGAAATGCTTTTTCCTTTCAACAGCCTTCAGGCAAATTCACTCTCTCTCAGTGGTCAATTACCACCATCTTCCTTTGAAATCACATATTTTTTTCATTATAGAATCTCAGATATGTGCTAAGTGCTCTTAGGTACTCCTAAAATTTACTTAACTCACTGATAACACTTTCCCTGTAATTATATTACAGATACGTATAATACTTTAATGAGTAGCTCTTACCATCATTGCTTCTTTTCTCACCATAAACAGAGTTGTATGTTTTGGGTCTTTTATACTCAAAGTAGCTTGATTTTCCTTTAATATATTGATTTATTTTATCATATTTCAGTATTCACTACCCCTCCATCCTTCATTGCCACCAATAGCTAAACATCCTCTAAATCAGTATGTTTTACAGGCATGGTCATCAAATCACCATAAGGAAGAAATAAAAAAAAACAACAGGAAGATAATCTAGCTGTACATAGTTTTCTGTTTCAAATATTTGGATTTTATTTTAAAAAGTTGAATAGTTTTAAATCCACCTTCATCCACATGTAGACACATACACAGACATGCAACATAATGCGGAGAAATATTTATCATACAGCTACAAAGTGAGTGACTTTAGAAAAGGATTGAAGAATATGAAGTGTCACATTGAATAATATATTTACCCTAGAGTTTCTACTGAAAACTCAGGTCATAGAGCAAACATCACAGGAGTCCACATTTGATACTAACAATTTTCTTTATTGTTGTATCTAATCACCATTCTTTTTTTAGTCATGCAATGTGATGGTTCTCTTATATTTAGGTATTTATCTAAAAATCCATTAAATGATTCAACATTTCATGCATAATAAATACGAACTTTTTACAACTAGTATAATAAATTTCCATTTGCACAGATGGCTTCTCTACATGATCTGCACTGTACCCTGTGATTCATGGGTTACACTGCTAGAGGAAATAGATTTTTATAAACACTAGATTAACATCATAATTGCACTTAATTTGGAGAAATGCTGACATTAAGCAGGTGAAAGACAACTATGACAATTAATAAAAACGGATGCAGAGATTTCATCTCACACTGGGGTACAAATTCTCGGAAAGGACAGTCATGTTGACTCAATAAAACTACATAAATTATTCTTTCTATTTTTCAGAAACATCAATTGAATTCATATTATTGACCTGCTTCTAATTGTGAAGTCCCTCATCCCCCAAATTCTACTGTCATATATTACAATATATTCACTATCTATTTTTAATAGACCAATCACAAATTAGGGATTAAAACAGGGAAAGAATAGAACAAAGTACTTAAAGTTCTAAAGGAATGTTAGAGTAAAAGGGAACTCCTTTGTCAGGGAAGTTGTAAAATTTCTCAGACGAGAGCTGATGTGCCTATGTATGGAAATCACTTCTAATGATATATTAGAGCAACATATAGAAGCAAAAAAAACACATTCAGCTCATGTTCAAATGAGAGTATGATTTCCCTCCCTTTCATGATATGTTGCATATCCATTCAATATCCATTGTTATTCTAGGATGCTACTTATGTAGACATTTACATTTTACTGCACTCCTGACTTTTACTGAATTCCTGACTATGCTCTACTCAGGGAACATAAGATGTAAACAAATAATTTCACTTAAATGTAAAAAGTGAGATTTACTTTGAGGGTGAGGGTATTAGGGATCACTTGACAAACAGAGGTACTTCTAGTTGTGAGATTTGACACTTGAAAATCCAAGAGAATGAAAACTTACATCAAGGGCTGGTTTAAATTGGTGGTAAGAAGAATCATTCCAAGGACATGACAACTGACATTTCCTTTGGTATCAGATTCCTCACAACATGACTTACTTCTGTTTATGAAATAAAAGATTTATGTATGGAAAGACAGGTTATAGAACAGAGACTAGAACCTCAGTGTAGACCCCCAAATTAACAGTTGTGGGTCTCTCTCTACTTATACAGATAAATTTAAAAAATGGGGGGTTGATTTATTTTCTCTTTTTTGGTTTGTTTTCACCTGATACTGAAGCTGTCTGCAGCCTCTGCAGTGCGGATTTGATTCCTGGCTGGCTGGGAGATACCCACATGGCACAGCAGACCTGTCCTGCCTCACCCGCTGCTCCCCTCAGCAGTGTCTTTGGTCTGTTTGCCTGTTGTGTTCCCTGCTCTGTCTCTGGTGAATCCTCTCACCCTGCCGCACCTCTGACCTATACCCCAGTTCTTTTTTTTTTTAAAGATTTATTTATTTATTTTATACAAGAACTGGGGTACAGGTCAGAAGCATGGGAGGGTGAGAGAATTCACCAGAGCCAGAGCGGGGTGCAGAACAGGCAGACGGACCAAAGACACTGCTGAGGGGAGCAGTGGGCGAGGCAGCAGAGGTCTGCTGCACCATGTGGGGTTCTCCCTGGCTGGTGGGGAATCGAACCAGCGCTGCAGAGGCTGTGGACAGCTTCGCAGCATGGCGGTCAACCGCTGTGCCACCGGGGAGGCCCCTGAACCCCAGTTCTTGTATAAAATAAAATTTAAAAAAAATAACACAGAGGTAGATAGTAGAACAAGTGAAAAGACTAACAACCAAATTTTGTCTTTTTAAAAACTGGGCTTGAAATATTCCATTTTATGTTATTTATATTGCTGCAAGTGAAAGGTTTCCAAACAAATTGACAGTGTCCTAGTTGAACAAAAGCCATAACCAATTATTTCTATGTGTAAGTAAGGTCCTAGAATAAAAGCAAAAGTTGCAAGACAATGAAACTGCCATATATTTAACTAAATCAATGGAAAGAGGAACTCAGAGACAGAAGGGGCGTGAGAACATAGAATTCCTAATATTTGAAAACGTATTTTCCACATGATATGGTATCTCATTAGATATGAAGGGATAGGGCGACCCCAACTTGCATTTGACATTGTATTTACCTTTTCACCTTTATTAAAAGAATAACTCAGGTCACACTCTGAAATTAAAATGTTAACGCAATATTATTTTCCCTCTACTTTGCTCTGGTGTTGCATCACTAAACTTTGGATACAGAATCTAACAATTGCTTCTACCTAGTAACTGCATATTTTGTCCTTATCCTTAGTTTCTCTACACCATTTTAACTACTCTCACAAAAAGTAAGCAATATTACATATAACAACTTAATTAGACCTCGGTTTCCATGGCCTCAAAAGCCTTAGGATAAAGTAAAAGATACATAATTTAGCATTTATAGGTCCCTATAATCTGACCTTGAACCATCTGAAGTTTAACGGATCTCCTATGCAAATGATCTGTGCCAGACACATTTCATATTTACTACTGGCCAAATATATTTTTCCATTACTTTGTTGTCTATGCAATTTTTACATTGTATTGATTTCCTTTTACCAGTATCCTTATCAAATGTATTGTCTTTGGTCCAAATAAATTCTGTCAGACCTTTTAAATATAGATCTAAAATATAGAATGCAGTATTTATATAATTGTCATTTCTGAAACTGAAGCATTAAAATCTTGACTACTTTTATTCTTCATTATTTCTACCCAAGAATATAATATTTACTTGCAAATATTGACTTTTTTTTTTTATAGAGGCATGTTTTATTTATTTATTTATTTGTTTGTTTGCTTGTTTTGTTTATACATGCACTGGGTACAGTCAGAATCGCGGGAGGGTGAGAGAATTCACCAGAGCCAGAGCAGGGAGCAGAGCAGGCAGAAGGACCCAAGTACACTGCTGAGGGGAGCAGCGGGTGGCAGGAGAGGTCTGCGCGCCATGTGGGACCCTCCTCTGGTGGCCGGGGAGTAGCCGGGGATCCAACCGGTGCCGCAGAGGCTGCGGGCAGCTTCGCAACCCAGCGCTCAACCGCTGCGCCACCGGGGAGGCCCCTCAAATATTGACTTTTTTATTCTATTTTTTTAAAGAATTTTTTTTAAGAATTATTTATTATTTTAAAATTATTTATTTATTTTATACAAGCACTGGGTACAGTCAGAAGTGCAGGAAGGGGAGAGAATTCACCAAAGCCAGAGCAGGGAACAGAACAGGCAGACTGATGAAATACACTGGGGAGGGGAGCACTGGGCGCGGCAGGAGAGGTCTGTCACACCGTGTGGGACCCTCTCCGGCGGCTGGGGATCCAACCGGCCCTGCAGAGGCTACGGGCAGCTTCACAGCCCTGGGCTCAACTGCTGCACCACTAGGGGAGGCCCTACAAATATTGATTTTTATAAATATTTTGGTTAATGTCATGTGACTGAATTTGAGGGAAATTATAAGTACACTACAAAATTTACTTTAATCTCTGCAATCATCATCATATACTTTCATAGAAATTTGGACCAGACATAGAAGAAAATTTGAAATGTAAAAAATCTGAAATATATCCTGCCTAAAACAAATATAAATAGCCCCAACAGTAAAAAAAATAATTAATTAAATGATTGATTCATTGTGTGGTAGTTAAGAAACAAAAGTGTTCCATTTTTTTTTTACTTTGCAAATTCACTCTAAAAAAGAAAATACTTATAATGTATATTTATATTACTTACAAAAATGTGGCCTCATAGCCTACTTATAAATATCACTTTACCCTTTCATGTTACCTTTTGACCACATAAAAAAATGTCCATAATTTTGACACATCACAGCATTTTAGTATCTAAGTGGGATCTCACTTGCCAAACAAATTCATAACAAATTGCTAAATGTTAAGTCAAAAAAAAAATCAGTGTTTGACAGATGGATAAATAAGGAGACTAACCTGACCTTCCTCACTTGTCCCATCTGAAAAATTGACTAACTGGACTATAAATAAGTTCATCATCAAAATCATGTGAACGGGCCTCCCCGGAGGCACAGTGGTTGAGTGCTGGGCTGAGAGGCTGCCTGCTGTCTCTACAATGCTGGTTTGATCTCTGGCCACCGGCGAAGGTCCTACATGGCGTGCAAACCTCTCCTGTGGCGCCCGCTGCTCCCTTCAGCAGTGTATTTCTTCAGTCTGCCCTTCTGTTCCCTGCTCTGGCTCTGGTGAATTCTCCCCCCCTCCCGCGCTTCTGACTGTACCCAGTGCTTGTATAAATAAATAAATCTTTAAAAGAAAGAAAGAAAGAATAAAATCATGTGAAATGGAATTTGTAAGAAAGAACCTTCATGTACTCATCCGAAAATCATTGTTTTCTCTGAGTAAATACTAAATCTGTAAGCAAATATAAATATCTTAAAATATATCTCTTTAAGAAATGACAATTTTCTAATTTGGTTCACTATTCTCATTCTTGTTAGTTTATATATTGAAATTAAAAGGAAATAGAGTCAAGAAAAATTTTTCATTAAATAAAGAAATAACAATTACACCTACTATTGTTAATTATACTTTTGTTATAATAGGATCTTGAAAGCAACTTGCCTATTTAGGGGATCTGTTCACTTCAGCAGGATGATACAATATTTTATTGGTTATAACTCATTCAAATACAAGTACTTAAAGAATAACTTGGGCATACTTTTTTCCTTTTGGAAGCTATTGGAAGCAATATTATTAAATAAAGATGAAACACCAATCTAAAATTATCACATGTCTATTTATTTGCATTGTGTTTTATAGTCCAAGTTGATCTGATTTTTCAGTTTATTATAGTTGTATCTTTCCAATTTACTATCTATATGTGTAAATTATAAAATACAGATGGCTAATATACTCAAAAATATTAAGGGATTTTGGATTACTCTATTTTAAATTAGTGGCATATTCATAAAATGATACCGCTTATGTTAAAGGTCTGTCAGCATTTCCGTTTTATCCTCTTATTTTTTTTTAGTACATGATAATTTGGATTATTAAAGTGTGTTTTAAGTACAATTGAGCAAAAATATTTTAGCTTTAAGAACACATTATTTATTTTGAAAGTTTTTTTTCTTTTTTTTTCACATTTTATTTAAATTTTATTTTTATATTCCCCGTACAATTGCAACCCCCTTATTTTGACCCCAATCTTTTCCCTCCCGCCTCCTAACCCCCATAGAGTGTCTCTCGTTCATAGTTGTTCCTTGATTTTGATATTTTCTTTCTTATAGTTATTCTTTTTCCTGGTCCCTTATTTAAGTTTTCTAGATTCTTGCTATGAGTGAGAAAATCCGGTATTTTTCTTTTTCTTTCTGGCTTATATCGCTGAGCATGATCCCTTCCATCTCCATCCATATTGCTGCAAATTGCATGTGTTTATCTTTTTTGAATGCTGAGTAATATTCCATGGTGTATATGTACCACATCTTCTTGATCCAGTCATCTATTTTTGGGCATTTGGGTTGTTTCCAAAGCTTAGCTATTGTAAATAGTGATGCTACAAATATAGGGGTGCAAATGCTCTTTGGAATTGATGTTTCTGTGTCCTTTGGGTAAATACCTAGGAGTGGAATTGCTGGATCATATGAAAGCTCTATGTTTAGTAGGTCCAGAAATCTCCACACAGCTCTCCATAGTGGTTGGACCAGTTTGTACTCCCACCAACAGTGCAGGAGAGTTCCTTTTTCTCCACGACCTCACCAACATTTGTTGTTGCTAGTTTTTTTTAATATGTGCCATTCTCACTGGTGTAAGATGGTATCTCATTGTAGTTTTGATTTGCATTTCTCTGATTACAAGTGATGTTGAACATTTTTTCATATGCCTGTTGGACATTTACAGTTCCTCTTCAGAGAAGTTTCTTTTTAGCTCCACTGCCCATTTTTTGACTGGATTATTTTCTTTGTTTTTGTTGAGTCTCATCAGCTCTTTGTAGATTATTGTGATCAGTCCTTTATCTTTAGTGTTGTGTGCAAAAATGTTCTCCCAGTCGGTGGGGTTTCTCTTTGTTTTGGTTATTGTCTCTTTTGCTGTGCAGAAGCTCTTTAATTTGATGTAGTCCCAGCTGTTTATCTTTGCCTTCACTATCACTGCTTTGGGTGATGTGTCTGTAAAGATGTCTTTGATGTGCATATCATGTAGTGTTTCACCTATATTTCCTTCTATGTATTTTATGGTTTCAGGTCTCATATCTAGTTTTTCAATCCATTTTTAGTTGGTTTTTGTGCATGGTGTTAAGTAGTAGTCAAGCTTCATTCTTTTGCATGTAGCGACCCAGTTTTCCCAGCACCATTTATTGAACAAACTTTCTTTGCTCCAGTGCATAGTCTTTGCTCCTTTGTCAAAGATTAGTTGACCATAAATCTGTGGGTTTATTTCTGGATTTTCTATTCAATTCCATTGGTCTGTGTGTCTGTTCTTGTTCCAATACCATGCAGTTTTGGTGATTATGGCTTTGTGGTATAGTTTGAAGTCTAGGAGTGTGATGCCTCCATTCCCTTCTTTTTTTTTTTTCAGGAGAGCTTTGGCTATTCGGGGTTTTTGGTGATTCCATATGAATTTCATCAATAATTGTTGAATTTCTTAGCAGAATGACATTGAAATTTGATTGGAATAGCATTGAATCTGTCCATTGCTTTTGATTGGATGGCCATTTTAATAATGTTTATTCTTCCAATCCATGAGAAGGGGATGTCTTTCCATTTCTTTGTGTCTTCTATTTCTTTTAACAGTGTTTTATAGCTTTCTTTGTATAGGTCCTCTACCTCTTTTGTTAGATTTATTTCCAAGTATTTGATTTTTTTTGTTTTGATAGTAAAAGGGATTTTTTTTTTTTATTTCTTCTTCCTCAGATTTATTGTTTGTGTATAGGAAGGCTACTGACTTTTGCGTGTTGTTTTTGTATCCTGCCACTTTACTGAACTGATTGATGAGTTGAATTAGTTTTTCTGTGGAGTTTTTGGGGTTCTCTATGTATATTATCATATCATCTGCAAATAGTAATACTTTGACTTCTTCTTTTCCTATTTGGATTCCTTGGATGTCTTTCTCTTGTCTTATTGTTCTGGCTAGGACTTCCAGTATTATATTGAAAAGCAGTGGTGAGAGTGGACATCCTTGTCTTGTTCCAGATCTTAATGGAAATGCTTTCAACTTTTCACCATTGAGAATGATACTGGCTGTTGGCGTGTCATAGATGACCTTTATGATGTTTAGGTATGTTCCTTGTATCCCAAGAATTTCAAGGGCTTTTATCATGAATGGGTGTTGCACTTTGTCAAAAGCTTTCTTGGCATCTATTGATATTATCATATGGTTTTTATATTACTTTTTGTTGATGTGTTGGATAACGTTGATTGATTTTCAGATGCTGAACCATCCTTGTGTCCCTGGAATGAATCCTACTTGGTCATGGTGAATTATCTTATGGATACATTGTTGGATTCTGATAGCTAAAATTTTATTGAGGATTTTGGCATCAGTGTTCCTTAGCGAGATTGGCCTGTAGTTTTCTTTTTTTGTGTTGTCCTTGTTCGGTTTTGGTATTAGTGTAATGTTGGCTTCATAGAATGTGTTTGGTATTATCCCTTCCTTCTCAATTTTTTGGAAGAGTTTGTGAAGGATAGGCACTAATTCGTTTCTGAATGTTTGGTAGAATTCATTTGTAAATCCATCAGGTCCTGGGCTTTTGTTTTTGGGAAAGTTTTTGATTACCATTTCAATTTCACTGCTTGTAATTGGTCTGTTTAGGTGTTCTATTTCTTCTTTATCTAGCTTTGGGTGATTGTAGAGTTATAGGAATTTGTCCATCTCCTCTAGATTGTTGAACTTGTTTCCATATAACTGTTCATAGTAGTTTCTGATTATTCTTTTGATTTCTGCTGTGTCCGTTGTGATTTCTCCTCTTTCATTTGTGATCCTGTTTATTTGTGCTTTCTCCCTTTTTTCCTTTGTGAGCCTGGCTAGAGGTTTGTCTATTTTATGTATTTTTTCAAAGAACCAGCTCTTGGTTTCATTGATCTTTTGGATTGTTTTTTTTAGTTTCAATTTCATTTATTTCTGCTTTGGTTTTTATTATTTCTTTTCTTCTACTGGTTTTGGGTTTTTTGTTGTTGTTGTTGTTGTTCTTTTTCTAGTTCTTTGAGCTTCGTGGTAGGTTGTTTCTTTGAGTTTTCTTGTTTCTTGATGTGAGCCTCTATTGCTATAAATTTTCCTCTTATTACTGCTTTTGCTGCATCCCATACATTTAGAAAATTGGTGTCCTCCTTGTCATTCAATTCAAAGAATTTTTTAATTTCTTCATTGATCTCTTCATTGGTCCAGTGGTCTTCCAGTAGTGTGGGTTTCAATCTGCATGAGGTAGGAGAGTTCCTTGCCTTCTTTGTTTGGTTTATTTCTAGTTTGATGCCTTCATGGTCAGAAAAGATGCTTGGTATGATTTTAATCTTGGTGTATCTGTTGATGTTTGTCTTGGGCCCCAGTATATGATCGATCCTGGAGAATGATCCGTGTGCGCTTGAGAAAAATGTATACTCAGATTTTTTTGGGTTTAGTGTTCTCTACATATCTGTTAAGCCCAAGCACTCTAGATCCTTATTTAGAGCTTTAGTGTCTTTACTTATTTTTTGTCTTGTTGATCTATCCATTGTTGATAGTGGTGTGTTGAAATCTCCCACTACGTATGTGTTTTCTCTGATGTCTGTTTTCAAAGATGATAATACTTGTCTGATATATTTTGGTGCTCCTTTGTTTGGTGAATATATGTTAATGAGTGTTATTTCTTCTTGAAGTATTGTCCCCTTGATCATAATGTAGTGACCATTGGGGTCTCTTTTTACCTCTTTGGGTTTGAAATCTGTTTTATCTGATATAAGTATAGCTGTTCCTGCTTTCTTTTTGGTCCATTTGCTTGTAGAATTGTTTTCCATCCTTTAACTTTGAGTCTATGTTTATCTTTTGTAGCTAAATGTGTTTCCTGGAGAGAGCAAAAGGTTAGGTTTTGTTTCTTAATCCAGCCTGCAACTCTGTGTCTTTTTATTGAACAGTTTAGTCCATTTATATTTAGAGTTAATATTGATATGTTAGCATCTGTATTTGCCATTGAGTTTGTCTTTCCTTTGATTTTATTTATTTATTCTTTTAATACCTTTTTTTTTTTTTTGGCCTTCTTTCATTGTTATTTGTCCCTCTGTTCATTCTGGCTTTAGTACTCCTTGTAGTATTTTTTGGAGTGGGGATTTAGTCATAATGAAATTCCAGAGTTTCTGTTTGTCTGGGAAGGTCCTTATTCTTTCTTCATAGAGGAAGGAGAGCTTTGCAGAATAGAGTATTCTTGGTTGACATCTGTTTTCTTGGAGTCTGGTGACTATGTCCCTCCACTCTCTCCTTGCCTGTAGTGTTTCTTCGGAGAAGTCTGATGTGAGTCTGATTGGTTTCCCTTTGAATGTTATGTGTTTCTTCCCTCTTGTCAGCTTCATTATTTTTTCCTTGTCTTGGATTCTTGAGAGCTTTACTATTATGTGTCTTGCTGTATTTTTCCTTTTGTTGTGGAAGTTTGGTGTTCTTGCTTCTTGTATATCAATTTTCAGCTCCTTCTTCACGTTTGGGAAGTTCTCTTCAATTATTTCCTTGAATATTTTCCCTGTTCCTACACCTCTCTCCTCTCCTTCTGGGATTCCTATAACTCTTGTATTTCCTTTCCTCATGGAGTGAGATAGTTCTCAAAGTCTTTCTTTGGTCTTTTTCCTTCGTACTTCTCTTTCCTTTTCTATTTTGGTTCTTTTTATTTCTGTGTCTTCAAGAGCATTTATTTGTTCTTCCATTTCATCTATTCTGCTTTCATTGTTTTTCCCAGAGTTCTTTAGTGCCTCATTTAATTCTTTTATCTCCTGCATTTCTTTTGCTTCCCTCTTTAGGGACTTGATTTCATTCTTCTGAGTGTTGTTTTCTTTAATGACCTTTATCAGTTTTTTCATCATGGCAATTTTAAATTCTTTTTCTGGAAGGCTCAGAAGTTCTTCCAAGTCACCGTAATTGCAAGCTGGTGTGTTTGTGTTTGTTTGTTTGTTTGTTTTTTTTTTTTTTTTTTTTGGTGGTGTCTTTTTTCTGAGGCATTGCTACTTTGCTTGTAGTTTTTCTTTTCCCTGCTGACTCTCTTCTAATTTGCGTTATGCATTGGGACACTGTGCCCCTGGTACTGGCTGACATCTTTTTGGTGTGTTCTTTCGGGAGTTTCAGAAACTGGCAATCCAAACGACTCAAAAATTGTTATGCCAGAAGTCTAGTGAGGCAGTGGTACTTTGAGTATGTTAATGGTCACTGTCACAGAATCTCTCCTTCTTTTGTGTTTAGTCACAGAATTCCCTGGAGGTGGGGCAGCTGGGTTGCACTCTGGGTTCCAGATCTCTGGATCCTCCTTTGGGCTCTGACTTCCTGCCAGGTGGGACCGGGCTTGTGGAGGCCTTCAGCTTACCTCTGACTGAGCAGGGAAACTTCTCCCTCTGGCTCCACAGGGAGCCTTCTGCCAAATTCAAGCAGTCTTTATTGAAGAAAGGTCCCAGTTCTAAATGGCACTTTGGAGACAGGCACACTCTTCCGTGTGCCCGCTCTGCCCCAGCCATGGGTGCCCGTTCCCCGTCTGGGTTCGGACTGCTGGCCTGAAAGGGCCTGGCATGGGCAAACTTCTCAGCTCACCTCTGGCTCCTCCTGGAGCCTTCTGCCAGTTTCAAGCAGTCTTTATTGTAGAAAGGTCCCTCTTCTAAAAAGGCGATGCTGGTACGCACTCCCCTGCGTGCCCCGTCTGTCCTGGCCTTGGGTGCCCGCTCCCCCTCTGGGCTCGGGACTGCTGGCCAGAAGGGGTCTGGCGTGGGCGAACTTCCCAGCTCACCTCTGGCTCCTCCAGGAGCCTTCTGCTGGTTTCAAGCAGTCTTTATTGAAGAATGGTTCCTATTCTAAAATGGCGATTCGGAGACAGGCACACTCTTCCACGCGCCTGGTCTGCCCCAGCCATGGGTGCCCACTCCCCCTCTGGGCTTGGACTTCTGGTCAGAAGGGGCCTGGCGTGGGCGAACTTACCAGCTCACCTCTGACTCCTCTGGGAGCCGTCTGCTGGTTTCAAGCAGTCTTCACTGAAGAAAGATCCCTATTCTATGGGATGTTGGTGATTTTTTTTTTCAGGTCGCTAGGTGGCGCCAGAGATCTCTCCTAGTTTCCTTGGGGAGCTGTTTTTTTTTACCCTGTGGGACAGAGGAACAGAGTGGGAGTGGTGGGGAAAGCCTCAACGGCTTTGGGGTGCTGTGTCTGCCTTGTGCCCCACCATCGTGGGGATCCCATGCCCGGAATTTCATGCCCCGGGTCTCAGTTCCAAAGCCCTCAAGTCCAGGATGCAGGCTGTAGCCCAGTTCAGTGTCCACAGAGATGGCGCCTTTTGCACCCCGCTCCCATGTCCGGGTGCCTGCATTACTCAGTGAGGGACATTCACCTCAGTGAGGGCCCCCACGTGTCTCCCCGCAAGACTAGGTCGCAAGCGCGGGGACCTGGGCAGCAGCCATCCACGTATCCTTTTCCAGCACGCTGCTTTTCCTCACAAGCTTTCTGGCTGGCCTGGGGCTGTGTGTAGGTTTCTGGGAGTCTTTGTTTTTCTCTAATGGCACCTGAAGCCGTTAGCTCACCTCCATGGCGAATCCTGCAGGGTTCTCCACAGCTCCAGTTCACGGGGTGTGGTGGCTGAAATACTTCCTTTCCACTCACAGTCCCACTTGATGGTAGTTTGTTCTTGTTGGTTGTTTCAGTTTTTTTTTTTTTTTCCTCCTTTCTGTTGGTCGGAAAGTGCCGACTTTGTGGGTGGGGGAGGGTAGCAGGGTTCTGAGCTTTCCTCCCTTCTAGTCCTCTTTTATGGCAACTTTCTTCTTCGGGTAGTTTTCTGGAGTTGTCCGTTTATCTTCCGTGTCCCAGTTCTCAGTGGGACCTTCCGCTTTTCCTCCCTATTAACTTTTCTTTATTTTCTTTATTTATTTTTTATTTTTTTTTATAGAGGCATGCTTTATTTATTTATTTATTTGTTTGTTTTGTTTATACATGCACTGGGTACAGTCAGAAGCGCGGGAGGGTGAGAGAATTCACCAGAGCCAGAGCGGGGAGCAGAGCAGGCAGAAGGACCCAAGTACACTGCTGAGCGGAGCAGCGGGCGGCAGGAGAGGTCTGCGCGCCATGTGGGACCCTCCTCCAGTGGCCGGGGAGCAGCCGGGGATCGAACCGGCACCGCAGAGGCTGCGGGCAGCTTCGCAACCCAGCGCTCAACCGCTGCGCCACCGGGGAGGCCCCCTATTAACTTTTCTTTAATGGGAGATCTTACTTGCAGCATTTCCTCGCCGCCATGTTGATCCACCCCCCACATTTATTTTTTAAAAGGAATTTTAATAGCCTTTTTTAGTGTTTTAATAATTTGTATTATATTATATAATTACAAAAGATATGTTTTTCACCTTTGTATTAATAACTATACCTCCATTTGAAACACAAATGGAAGTGTCACTTATTGTAGACAATAGCACAAAGAACACTTTTGATTCTGTTCTTTCAGTGGTTTGTGACCTGGAACAAACTACAGAAAGACTGAGCTTGCCATGTAAAGAAAGGAAACAATGTCTTATGACAATGCCGAGTAAACCAGTACAAAGCTATACAAGTTGTGAAGTCCCTCATCTTAGGAGATATCATTAGACCTTCCATTTTACACATGTCTTTTAGTACTATTATTGAAGGAGACTATATTTCAGAATACAAAAAAATTGAGGAGTCCTGTATATTTTTGTTCCCATTACTACCTTGTCAGCCTCTGTGGAAGCTGTGTTATATCATGTCTATAGTAAACTCAATGTTCTCAAGCAATACTTTCCAAATAATTAACAAGGCACCTTGCATATTTTCATAAAGATACGCATGTATTTTCAAGTTATAATCAAATGTGTAAGATAAAATGTAATATGGGAAAGATCTCCTTCTCTATATTCTTTAAGTTTTTATTTCTAGGCAATCAATTCAATATTTCTTGTGATTCAGAAATATTTACTTGGGGATTATTGGATGTTTAGACCTCTGTTGTCATAGAAAATGATACAAAGGGCCTCCCCTGGTGGCACAGGTGGTTGAGCGTTGCGCTGTGAAGCTGTCCGCAGCCTCTGCAGCACTGGTTTGATCCCAGCCAGCCAGCGTGGGTCCCACATGGTGTACAGACCTCTCCTGTCGTGCCCGCTGCTCCCCTCAGCAGTGTGTTTCGTCAGTCTGCCTGTTCTGTTCCCTGCTCTGCCTCTGGTGAACCCTCTCACCCTCCCATGAATCTGGTTTGTACCCTGGTTCTTGTATATATGGATAAATAAATAAATCTTTAAAAAAAAACAGAAAAAAAAGAAAATGATAAAAAGAGGGGCCTCCCCATTGGCGCAGTGGGTTGAGCACCGCCTGTGAGGCTGTCCGCAGCCTCTGCAGTGCGGGTTCAATTTGCTGCCGGCCAGGGAGAGACCCACATGGTGCAGCAGACCTCTCCTGCCTCACCCGCTGCTCATCTCAGCAGTCGATTTCAGTCAATCTGTCTGCTCTGTTTCCCATTATGTCTCTGGTGAATCCTCTCTCCACCCCCTCTGGCCTGTACCCCAGTTCTTGTATAAATAAATTTTTAAAAATTTTTTAAAAAAGAAAATGATGCAAAGATATTTAAGAAGGTCCCTATCACTTATAATTTTAATTGGTAAAACAAAATTTAAATACATAAAGTCATTATATGATAGCATAAACAACTACCATAGATATGAAACACCCTGAACTGGACTTGTAAATAAATGAAATCTGCATAAAGAATAAGGAAACAAGTATTTCTAAACATCAGTATTCTAGAATAGTGAATTGTGCTCTGGGTACAAAAAAGGCTATAAAAGAAAGACTCTAACTGGAGCTAGTACTCAGAAAACAGGCAGATATTGATGAAAAAGAACTGATTTCCAGTTATATGCATAGTAACTTTCTCCTATATTTTAAATATGTATTGTCTCAGAGCAATAGACTTTCTGATGATGATCCTATAGTCCTTATTCTAAAGTATTTTTCTATGTCAGATATTTTATCACATAGTTTTCAATTATGTCTTCATAGTACTCTGTGGAGTGCTATAAAGTACTCCATGAATTTGATAACCTGGCAGCATCTCAAATGGAAATGTACCAAACTGAACCCATCTATATCACTTATGATCCACTTCCTCTTCTTGTCTTCTTTACATAGGCAATGGCAACATTATTCCCATGTTGCCCAAGTCAAAAAACACAAAGAGTACTAATTTAGGCTACAATTTTTGTTTATTCAAATGTCAATCATTTTTCAGGTGTCCCTCAAACTATTTGCTAAATGTTTTCCAGATGATCTCACATTTTTATGTATATGCTGGTTAACCTAACCTAGTTGTTGCTACCTCTTTTTCCTGGTTCTCACCAGTTATTAATAAAATTCTCTCTAAAATTATACAATTGCAATTTTTCATTTTTGTAATAAAACAAATCTCCAACATTGTATATAAGTACTTCAGAGTTCCTGAAGCCCATGACTCCTGGAAAACCCACTCTACAGGGGAATCAGAGGAAGGCTGTATTTCCTAATGCAATGCCAGTCTGAGGATAAAAAACAGATTCTTTGTATCAGAGGAGTTCAAATTTACTAACTGCTTGTGTTTAAAAAGAGAACTCAAGCTTCAGATAAGACTTCAATTTTATTTTTGAACTTTACATTTTATTTCCAATTTATATCTCAATCAACTTTAAGAAATAATTTTGATTTCTATCATTTATCAGGCATTATAGTACTTTATGAAGTATCCAATATTCCAGTGAGGTTGTTGTATTTCAGACTCAATATTATAGTAGCAAGGTTGTAAGGTCAGTGGAGTTTGAGGGTAGGAATTTCAAGGAACAAATATTAAGAGAGTAATTTCCAAATGTCAAACACAGCATAAAGAACATAAGAATCATTACCCTCAGAGAGTAATATCAGGATTTTTTTAATACCAGGCTACAAAAAGCATATACAGTTATATTTTTTTTGTTTTTTTATATATTTTTTAAATTTTTTGTAAAGATTTATTTATTTATTTATACAAGCACTGGTACAGTCAGAAGCACGAGAGGGTGAGAGAATTCACCAGAGCCAGAGCGGGGAAAAGAACAGGCAGACTGACGAAATACACTGCTGAGAGGAGCAGTCTGCTTGGCATGAGAGGTCTGTGCACCATGTGGGACCCTCACCCTGCGGCCTGGGATCGAACGGCACTGCAGAGGCTGCAGGCAGCTTTGCAACCCAGTGCTCAACAGCTGCGCCACCAGGGGACGCCCCAGTTATATTTTTTAAACCGCCCTTGGTTTTTTTTTTTTTGTTTGTTTGTTTGTTTTGTTTTTTTTTGTGCATACTCAATGAAATCAAAGTTGAGATGAGAAAACAGTATTGGACAGGCAGCCATGCTTATTTTGTGGAGGAAGCTTTAAACAGGAGGAACAGGTGAAACAAAAACCTAACCATACTCACAATGAAAAAAAATATTTTCACAGCAGTTTTCCAAAAACTGTTTTGTATTATCATTATTTGCATGAGTACCCCTATTTGCTTGTCGGATTGCAATATGGCTTGAAAGGTTACTGAAGGAAACCATCTTTTCCCTTATTCTGAAGGAGTAGTTATCTTTAGGACTTTTTTATTTATTATATGAAATATTATTGTATGAAAAACTATATAGGATGTCTCAAGATAATTAGAAGCCCCTAGAAATAGGTATATCATTGTATTTTTTGTCTGTAAACCTGTGGATAGTTGATTCTGTACTCATAGAACACATACCTACTGTTCCGTTATGTAGTTTAAATGGGGTAATTGATAAGTTTCTCAGTATTGATTAGCATTTTCTTGTGAGTATTTAATGCATTACTATTCCAAGGCAATCATTAATTGATTTATCCATTTCAGAACCAAATAGTTTTCTCTTGAATTATTTATAAGAAAAACACAATTTAAAAAAGGAAATTAAAGATGACTAAAGAATAGTAACTTCAGGCCTCCCTGGTGGCACAGCGGTTGAGCGCTGGGTTGCGAAGCTGCCTGCAGCCTCTGCAGTGCTGGATGGATTCCCGGCTGCTCCCCGGCCACTGGAGGAAGGTCCCACATGGCGCACAGACCTCTCCTGCCGCCCACTGCTCCCCTCAGCAGTGTACCTCAATCCTTCTGCCTGCTCTGCTCCCCACTCTGGCTCCGGTGAATTCTCTCACCCTCCCGCGCTTCTGACTGTACCCAGTGCTTGTATGAATAAATAAATAAATATTAAAAAAAAAGAATAGTATATTATACCTTCACTCAAAGTGCAATGAATTTTTTTTCCTAAATGACCGTTGCAAATAGTTGCATAAACAAGTTAAAGAGATAAGTTCATTACATAATGACTATATATTTACCTACTTATTACTTAGATAATCAACAGGAAATATTTCTCAAGCATCCAGACATTTTGTAGTAATAATTAGGTACCAAGAGAAACATATGCTGAATGGTTTCCCTAAACTGATAAATTCTCTAGCAAATAGAAAAAGATTGTAATTCTATATATTTTTATTATTAATGTTCAGAATATCTACATACTTCTACTTATTTTCATGTTGCCACATCTATAACATTTCAGTGCTCAAAATAGAGCTATCACTTTATTCTTATTCTTTTACTAAGGTTGACTTAAAGAATTCAGCTGTGCCTTAGATCTTAGTCTATTCCAATTCATTCATTCTTTTACACAGTAATTAGTATATTTAGAATTATAAAAATGAAAGGAAATTATATGCCTGCCAATAAATGAAATTATGCCATTCCATGTGGTTTCTTTAATCCTTTTATTCTTTTGATTGTGTTTTCTTCTACATGTTGACAAATTTGTAAAATCCAGTAATCTACAAATTGTTTTCCCAGTTATTTCTACAGTGGCCAAATTTTCTTGGATTTTGAAGCTGACCTTTCAGTCACAGCATCCTACCAAATGAGTTTAAGTTTTGAACCTACAATCACTTAACACACATAAAAATTGCACAAGAAACTAAATAGCACCCCCCAAGCAACTAAATGTATAATTAGTCGCTGAAACTTCATGCCAAGAGTGCAAATTAGCCACTCAATTGCACCTGCAACTGGTCACCTGCGGGTTCAATTAGACACATGTAGTTTTGCCTGGACAATACGTATCTGTCACAAAACAGTTGATTTACATTTTTAGAGCAAGAAAAGGCACTTACCTTTTAGAACTTTCCTGAAGAACTCAGCTTTGGAGTAATTTCTTATATACCTAGATGTTGCGTGCTTTCAGGCAGTATTCTTCAAACATTTTAAAAATGTAATAAATTATCTCTATGCTTACTTTTCTTATAGTAAGTGTTTAGTCTGGTGGATAACACAGAGTGAAATAATCTGTGATTCTGGATCTCTGAGAATCATTACATCTAACTATGTGCTCAACAGAATGATGACTGCTATTCTTTAACACAAACTGATTCAGGAACACCAATACTTACTCAGGTTAACATTGTGATTTTCTAAACTCAACAATACATCTTCACATGGAATTTACATATTCTTGAGGCACAAATTTTATTTCAAGTAGAATGTTAAAGGAAGATAGTATTAATAAGTCATGATCTTATTTCATTAGGTTTTACTATCTACCACTAAATTCACATGTAAAACACTTATATTTGGGGTGAAATATTTCATTTGAAAGTCTTTAAAATAAAATTGGTGACATGTTTTCTGGGAACAAAACTAATAAAGTTTTGAAATAATTTCTGTGTGATTTTCAAAAACTATATTGTAAGAAATAATAATACCATAGGCAAGAAACTGGCTTTACAACGTCAGTTCTGTCCATGCAATCAAATGATCAAATTATTGGTTTATCAAATTATCAAATTATTGGTTTGTAGGACATGCACCAATTTTTAATCTATATTAGAAATATTCTTTAAATTTACTCATTTAAGTGACTGTAAATATGCACTATGCTGTTCGGGGCGGGGGTAGCAGTGGGCGGCAGGAGAGGTCTGCGTGCCATGTGGGACCCTCCTCCAGTGGCCCGGGAGCAGCCGGGGATCAAGCCAGTGCTGCAGAGGCTGCGGGCAGCTTCGCAAGCCAGTGCTCAACCTCTGTGCTCACTATGCGGTTCGGATCTCAAAAGTGCTGACTCCATTGGAGTGAGAGTTTCCAGTTATGACTCAAGTCAAATGCATGCAACTACAGTATGGATCTACTGGGGGCAATCCATGTTACAAAAACATAAGCATGCAATTCAGTTGGCACTAAAGAGGAAGAGGGATATGAACCACTAACATGAGGTCCAGGAGGCCAATGTGAGAGTGGTGATATTTGGAGTTAGAACTCCCCTTGCAGCATCAGCTCATCTGGGAGGGCAATTTTGCTTCTCTAGGCACAATTACTAGCTGCAGATGCCAAATCTGCAGAAGGTTTCAGAGGCCTCATAGGCATGGAGTCCAAGGTATCTCAGATAGTCTTAATAGGGCTCCTATCTTTATACTGCTTTCAGAAATATGTTATCAGAAACACTTGTTAATTTTAATATGGGCTTGGCCACTCAGCATAGTTCTGATTTTTAATCTTTCCTTGCCTTGCAGTGTCTGTTTATAAATGTATTCATGAAAGAGTGGTTGCATTTTAATTGTTAACTAAAGGCACTCTATCTCAATTGCTCCCACCTCTAGATCAGTACAATATCAATACATAGAAGGAAATACTTCCCTCTTTCTCTTTAAATCACCCTCACTATTGGTGAGATTTCTACTTAATGAGCAAATTAAGTCTTATTATTACTACAGATTCATGGATATTTAATTTATACCTTGGCGTTATAATACAATGTTATATTATTGATTTTGTTGTTCAGCTGTTCTGGCTTAGTCATGGGGAGTCCTTTCAGTTTGCCCCATTTCCATTAATGAACTCTGTGTGTGTGTGTGTGTGTGTGTGTGTATGCGCACGTGTGTGAACATTTCTGTATTTTCTAGCACTAGAAGATGTCTCAGACTATCATGAATATTACCTGGTCCAGCCTAAGAATAATGTATTTCATTTTATTTGAAAAAGTTAATAGAAACTAAAACCTGGATACTAAGTTGTTATTTTTTGTAACTTCTTGCAAATTATACTTTTAACAAAGTTAAATGGGTTTTATTGTGGTCACAGATTATTAATAGGAATCTGTTTTCCAAAGCTGTTCTTTGTGGGTAACCCAAACATAAGAAAGTTATAATTTTTGACAGGAGAGTAAACTGCCTAGAGGAACCATCACAATGGAATGTGAGCAAGCCTTGATGAATCCCTCATGCTATCCAAGAGTTTTACAGTCAAATAAAATTTAGCAATGAAATAAATCTAGCAAATATATTGAGATAGGCATACCTGCTCAAATTTTTTCATTTTTCATTCTTTTGTTCTTGCTTTGCTATGAAGTTCTGCATAATTTAAAAGAAACCAGAAAGTTGACATTAGGTAGACAATTTGAAGAAGCACTTAAAATCTTAAGCAACTCTATCTAAAATTTATTGAATAGTATATTTATTGTAATATTGAAAGTCTTTTGTCACAAGTGGTATTCATTTGCTTCTACCAGTACCAATTTGTAATCACTGTAAATCCTTATTTTCCGATATACTTTTTGACTAAATTTGTCTATATTTACCATTTTGAATAGGCCTCACAGAATTTGATCTTTACTAGAATTTGTAATTTACTAAAGTTAATAATATGCTATCATGCAATTTATGTGTTAGTATACACAAAAGACCTCCTGTATCTATCATGTCAAATCCAAATTCATTACCCACTAAAATTTGATTACATAACAGGAAGTAAATAAGAATATGAGAAGCTTAGGTTTAGATGTCAAGATCAAACATTTATAGTAATTACATATGCAAGGTAAACTTATAGTTGATAGTCCTATCTCTTCACTGCTTATTTTGATATATCCAACTCAGTGTTATTTTGGAAGTATAAAAGGTATTTTCCTTCTCATTGACAATGGAATATAATGAATACTACATATTACCTCTTATATATTTTATCACATATATTTTACATCATGATTTCTTTGTGTGTATGTGTGTGTGTCTTGTCCCCTTCCCTGCTTTCATATTCCAGTGACCAAAACACTTTCTATACATTAAATAAAGAATTTGAAAATTTGAAACAATGTGATCTTTAGGCAAATTACTGATTTTCAATTTTAAAAAATAGGAGCTTACAACCTCAATATTAAAAAAATAAATCTTACTTCTTTGTTTTCAGAGATATCTGATGACAGACTATAATAAATGGCATAATAAATTGTGCCATTATTTGCTTTTAATGGTAGTGAATTGTTTAACAACTTTCTGAATTTTTTTTTTCAAATCTCATATGGTTCAGAGTCCTTTGAAGTTCCCTTTAAAAAGAAATTTAGCTTTCAACCACTAAGTGCCCATAACATTCTCCTGGGACCCATGTGGAGACATAAGTCTTACCACATCTATTCATTTCCCTCAGGAGAGAAACTTGACAACGAGCAGGCACATCTTCATCAGAGACCATATAGCTCAATTCTTTTATAACAGATAGATAGAATAAGATTAAGAGTGCCATCTTATATATACCTCTTCACAATGTAGCTCTCCTGTTAGTGCCAGATGTGTTTTCAGGAAGGCTACTGGCTGCAGTAGCTCTGCGCTGCACCTGGGATTTGCTCTTTTATAGAAAGAGGGCTAATTGGGTTAAATATCTTGCAGTAGGAAAAAGAATGTCAATGTTTACTTTCCTAAATTTCAATATTCTAAAATCTTCCAAGTGCCACTTGACATTTAAAAAAATATTTTCTATTTTTAAAGAACTAAGATTTTTTGAAATCTCTCAGTTTAGTGTAGCAAAAAAAAAATCCTATTTGTAGTCAATTAGACATACATAAGTTACTAAGGATTAGAAAGATAGATCCTCTTCTAAGCACTATGAAAAGCTGGGGCAGTCATTAGCACAAGTTCAAATTTGGTTCTAGCATATATGAGGAGGTAAACACCCTTTTCAGGTCTTTGCTTCTATCTCTCCTTCTTGTCCTATTATTTCATTATGTCCAAACATTTTTTTTCAGAGTAAATAAACTAATTTATTAACAAGAGGTTTTCTAATTTATTTCTTATGAAGCTCTATTTTTTTCCAGTAAATTTTACTGAGCTTGACATTTATAGCTACTATATGCAAATATATTGCATCCAGTCATATTTTAGGTCATTTAATATTATATTTTTAACACTCATACTCATCTTATCCTACCCCATGGGGAAATGTGAATATAAAGACTACATGGGCCTCCCCTGGTGGCGCAGCGATTGATTGCTGGGCTGCAAAGCTGCCCTCAGCCTCTGCAGTGCCAGTTCGATCCCTGGCCACCTGCGAGGGTCCAATATGGAGCGCAGATCTCTCCTGCTGCGCCCGCTGCTTCCCTCAGCATTATATTTTGTCGGTCTGCCTGTTCTGTTCCCCACTCTGGCTCTGGTGAATTCTCTCACCTCCCCGCACTTCTGACTGTACACAGTGCTTGTATGAATAAATAAATAAATCTTTAAAAAATTGAAAAGTAAAATAAAGACTACCTACATGTTTAGAAATGCTAAAATAGGATTGCACAGATAAAGTATTGCTGTTACTTTATCTAAATAGCAGGGAGCAGTACAAACCTAGACCTGTGTAAATACATTCTGTCACATGAGGGTACATTAATGGAGTCAAGACATGATTCCAGAGAATAACCAAGATCTACATTTCTCTCCTACTCAATGTCTTCCTTTCTATTTCCCTTTTGCCTTACTCAGAGCATATTTGCTCAGAAAGGAATCAAAACAAAACTACAAGAATATAACCTTCTTTCTCTCAAATGAATTACCACCAGTGTGGAACAGTATTTAATTCAGGCAAATAACCAACCGAACCTGTTTTTTATTTTACCAAAATTTTAGAGAAGATTTGTTTCATATTCTCACCCCCATTCTATTCAGAGATACCAATTTCAAGCTTAGGTCAATGGAATTTCTATTCAATCTCAAACTAAATCAATCAGAAGCCCTTGTTTAAAACTAGTCCCATATTGCTGGGATTTCCTCATAAAGCCTTTAAAATCATTTATACTTTAAGTTCTGGTGTTATTTCACCAGACCTTCAGTTTGAAGATGTCTCTTCAATGTAGTATGGACTCATGAAAGTCAAAAAACTGAAAATCCTGAATAGCTATTTTACCAAGAGTTTAATTTCTTCTTTGAAGCACTAAATGCAGCTTTTAAGAGTTAGAAGAATGAGATACTTGTGAATTATTCTACATTCTTTATTTTCAACTACTCAAAACACAAGATGAACAGACATTGTCATATGATAGAAGTGAAATTAATGTGTTTGATTTAAAAGAAATGTCTGTAGCTCTGAAAGTCCATATGGGATATGAATGAGAGTCACAATGATACTGTTTCTTTGAGGTATTTTTTTGTTCTTTATTTATTTTATATCATTTTTTATTTTATTCTGAATTTGCAATAGCAAGTATTTAAAAATTCCATTGCACAGTAAAATATTACAACTGGCAATCCCAGGCTACAAATGGGCATGATTAAGAATTAAGAAGGTAAAAAGGGAAGAAAAACAAACAAACATGTAATTTAGACATCCTTACAAAAATTACTTCGATTTAGAGGCTCCCACAATGGCTTTCTTCAAGATACCTTGCTCTGGCATGCAGAGTATTCTGAGCTAAGAACAATGAAATCCCTTGAGATTGAGGAGATGCTTCCATTCTTCCCTAATTGAAGATGGTGTCAACTCACTTGCCAAATTTTCTGCCCTTTCCTAATCAGAGATGTAATCACTGTCCCCCCCCCCCCTTTCATGAGCTGGAATATGTAGTCATTTTGGGACAACATATCCAGTTGCGGGTTTATCAGTGAACACACCCTCTCTAAGAACCTTATCTTTACTCTTGAAATGAGGATGAGGTCAGCCCCTTTTTGTCTGTCATGTGAAGTCTCCCTTTCTCTTCTTGATTCCCTAGGTCCCTAAACACAAAATAAATATTCCTGGTCTGCTACATTATTCCTTAAAATTTATAACCATGCAAATTTTCTCTGTGTTATTGATTTTTCATTTGCTATCCATCTGACTGTGTTTTGAGAAGAGAAGAATTCAGAGGGTAAAGGGATGTTTCCTTCTGTGCCCTAACAGATTGCAAGTTAGCCCCTGTCTTCTTAGAACCTATACATCATTGTCACCTGATAATTTATAGGATCAAAAAGGTAAGAGCAATGCTAAGCAAACATACTTCTGGTAAAGGTCAGTGGAGAAGCTGATGGATGCATGCAAGGCTTCTCCAAACATTTTACTAAATTTACTTACAATTCAAACTATATTTTCTTAAAAGCTCAATTAAATGCATATATTTTCTCTTGCAACATAGTGGAACAGCAAGACTTCATAAATTTTCAGGATGTTCTCCTTTGCCTATCAGGTGCTAGTTTGTTAAACTCTTCTCTGAATCTTAACTATTGAAAAATATGGGAGGGCTTCCCCTGGTGGCGCAGGAGGTTGAGCGCAGCGGTGTGAAGCTGTCCGCAGCCTCTGCAGCGCCGATTTGATCCCGGCCCCCCAGCGATGGTCCCACTTGGCGCTGCAGACCTCTCCTATCTCGCTGTTGCTCCCCTCAGCAGTGTATTTCGTCAGTCTGCCTGTTCTGTTCTCTACTCGTGGTCTCTAGGGAATCCTCTCAACCTCCCGCAAAGCTGGCATGTACCCTGGTTCTTGTATAAATAAATAAATAAATCTTTTAAAAAATATATGGGAAATTAATACTATCCACAAAAATGCTAAAATTAAATACCAAGACATTGGTGAGGTAAACTGCTCAAAGCAGATGCTTAAAATTGTGTGTTCTAGTTGCCCTACCTCTTAAATTTGTAGATTAATTAATGCTTGAATATCACTTTTATTTCTGAAGAAATAAATCTTCAAAATTTGACATTTTCACAGCATTTTACCTATGAACTATACAATAAAAAGATGATTCATAACATATCTCTATATGATAAAATCATCCCAATTCAATTTTTGTGCTTTTAAAATTGTTTCTTCTCAGTTGTTAATATTAATATAAATATATTAAAGCAGTTATCAACATACTTGACCAAACCCATATCTCCAAATCTCAGAGTTTGGTCAACTGTTATTTTGAGATCCCCATTGAATCCTCTAGTATCACATTCTCACATTGATCTAGGCTTGGCAAGTGATTAACTTTGGCTAATGAAACATTATCAAGTAAAATGTATGCACACTTGAGAAACACTTGTATATTGGGATTTGTTCTCTTGGAGCACTCCATCTTAGAATTCACACAAAAATAAAGCCAAGCCAAAGCAGCTATTTGGAGAAGACAACTAGGTCTACAGTCCCTGCTGGTCTATAGACTATGGTATATAGTCTAGAAGGTGGTTAGTATCAGCATGTCCAGCTATGTGAAAGAGAGTACTTTGAACCTTTCAGACATCTCTATAGTCAGCCAATATAACAAGGAGTAGAAGAATAAATCAGTAAATTTACAGAATTATGAGAAATTACAATTTATTTTAAGTGGTATAATCTACAATAGATTATCAAGTACCACATAATGGGTTTGAAATACTGGATGTACTTAGAATAGCGATCAAATCTATGATTAAAAGAAACCAGGAGGAAGCAAAAAATCAGAATATTAGTAATCGTGGAATAAAAGAAAATAGAAGAGAATTAAAAGCAATAGAATTAACATGTAATTAATAAAAGAAAAATGAGCTTGTTGAAGGGGAACAAAATTTGCCAGCTCAAAATACACCTCTTTGACATAAAGGATATTTCACTAGATATTTTTTAAGATGCAGAAGACAGATGAAAAACTCTAAAAAGGGAAAACTTACCTCTTTGTGGGAAACATTTATAAAAAAAATCTCATTTAGTCTTCCTTTCTGTACCAGGGAGAGGAAGAAAACTAATTCTCTAGAAGCTTAACAACCACACCCCCTGCTTATTGTGCCTTCCTTGGTAACTTCCCATAACTGGCCTTACCTTTGCCCCCCAACACCTTTGTCTTTGTTATAAGAATTTATTTAAGGTGATTATTTGGGCCATTTTGGAAAATTGCTCAGTTTTCCTGGGTTGTTCTCCCATGCACACAGTAAGTGTACATATTATTAAATGTCTCTTTGTTTTTCTGTCTCAATCATGAGTCTAGATAGTAAAGGCAAGGGATAGGGCCTTTATTTCACTGCTGTGATTGGGAAAATAAAAGATAATACTGTAAATGTGAATGCACATACAAATTATACCTTTTTTTAAAGATTTATTTATTATTTAAACAGGCACTGGGTACAGTCAGAATCGCGGGAGGGTGACAAAATTCACCAGAGCCAGAGCGGGGAACAGAACAGGCAGACTGATGAAATACACTGCTGAGGGGAGCAGCGGGTGTGGCAGGAGCGGTCTGTTGTGCCATGTGGGACCCTTGCTGGTGGCCGGGGATCAAACCAGCACTACAGAGGTTGCGGGTAGCTTTGCAGCCCAGTGCTCAACCACTGTGCCACCAGAGGAGGCCCTAAATTATACTTTAAAAATGTATAGATCTGTAGAAATTTCAACTTGAGTAATCATTTGCTTATTGGGTAATAAGGATGTTAAATAACAATTATCTGAATTAATTTAAAAGATACAATTGGCTTTATAAAACAATTTATGAGTTAGTCAGCATCCCATTTAGCAGGTAGAAGATGATGAAAACAGTATACAAAATGGGATGTTTTTATGGCTGAAAAGAGGGTGTGAGAAGTTCATTAGCAAAAGAAAAGGATTACTTCAGGCAAAGTCTCTTCTATTATAGAAAGCCTGAAGTGAGTCTTATGCAATTTATTTCAACAGTACTAACCAGAAAATCCTAATTGGTTAAATATATTTTTAAGGAAATGGAAATTGCAATTAAGTTAGGAATTAAGCTTTGGTAAAACCCAGCATAAATTATGCTATTTGGGGGCCTGTTTCATTTTTTTTTAAAGGAAAATGAGGATGTGTAACATAGGGCCTCTGCTTGTTAATCATTTCATAGAATAAAAACTGTCCATACTTCTGTTCAATGGGTTATCTACACCTATTAATTTAAAAGAAAATGATCTCCTTTCTTATCTCATTAAGCAAAATTCTCAAAAATTTGAGACAACATTCCATGTCAAATGATATTGCACATCTACAGTTCTTGGTTTTCTCCCATCCAGAAAACAACCAAGCTCATATCTGAAACAGCAAAATAGAGTGTATAGAGAATTGATTATGGAGGCTTAGCTGTGGTATTTTAAATCAATTATATTTCCTGTTTTATTCATGTATGTAAGATATACCTTTCTAGGACCCATGAATGACAGCCCACAAACTCAACTTTTTAAAATAATCATTTGTAGTCTATAAACTCTGTCCACATTTGACCATTGTGGTTTTACATAGTCAAAGTTCAACCCAAGATGAGCTATGAGTGGAATTTCTAATAATTCTGCAGTTTTTATATGTGTAAAAAATCAATAAGAATTATTCAGTCACATCCTATAATCTCTCCTATGCTTTTTAAGCAAATATGCAATCACAAATCACATAGGAGAGTTCAGTTGTTTTGAAAAAAATGCACTGAATATTTTAGGATTAAATGCAAGTAAATATTGCTAAATTTGTTTTGGGAAAGGTTTTGGAGTATCATGTATGTCATACATCAAGTGATAGTAACTGACTTAATATCAAAGTTTATCTTAATGAAGGAGAACTCAAGTTATATCTATCCTTCATAAAATAAAACAATAATTATGAGTTTAAGGCTCAATAACTTTCTTTAAAGAACTGATAAACAGAACAAATGCGTGTTCTATTTCTTAGCAGTTTATGCATGCACTCTTGTTATAAAGATTTATTTCTGTGCATTTGGAATAATACTCTGTTTTATGTGGACTCCTCTGAAACAAGTGGCAATAAAATCTTTACTGTACACTTATTGACATATTTATCTCTCTTGGTTTCTTTCCATTTTTTCTTTTTAAACTACATAAATCCACACAGAAACAATGAGGTCATTGACAAGAATGCATAAAGACAGTTTTGAGTCAAACCATTTAATTCGAAAATATCAAGGAAATTAAAAAATGAAATAATATATAACATTACCTCCAATGAAGGATTACCTCTGTTAAAAAAAGAAACAATAGATCCCAAATGGAATCACTCACGCATGGCTCACCAAGACTCAATAGTTAATTAACTGTGGATTCTGGCTTTCTTAAAAGTTAAATTCTAATTTCAATCAAACTAGTTTCCTGGTTAACAGCAGTGAGGGTAAACTGGTAGGATAAAACCCCCTGCCTTTCCCTGAGGGAAGGTGGCTTTGCTAAAATCTTGTCTTACCCTCTTTCTGACTATAAAAACCTTTGTCTAAGTCTCTGCCTAGTCTTTCTACTTGCTACATGGGATGTTTCTTGATGCATGAATCATTTAATATAGCCAATAAAATCTTTACATTTACCCAGGTGAATTTTGTCTTTTAGCATGTGTAACTAAAGACTTTATACAGGAAAAATTTCTCACATATAAAATTATGAAAACATTATTTCAATTTCTATTTCTCTTAAAAGATCAATAAAGGTGACCTTAGCAAATAATTGGCAATCTTGATAGTAAATGCACTACCATTTACAATACATTAAAACTACTTGTGAGCTTGAGCAAGTATGATCCACCTTTCTCTCTTTACATTTTCCATATTTTTACTATTACTATGTACTGTTTTGGCCTTTTAATTAAGTCTTAGAAGGAAATGAGTCAGATTTTCCTTTATGACATCACTTGAATTCACAGTGATAGACTACTTGCCTTATAGACTACTACTTCTTGTCATTGCCACCCACTACTATCTACTTATCCAGCTTGGTAAGCCCATTTTTATCCTTAAATTCTATTTTCAAACTTCAATGTATATCTCTACTGTCACCACAATATAATATTTTATCCTTAATTTGTGTCAGCACTGAAAGGAAATGTCCCCCTATTCCTCCAGGTTTGTCTAGGCCGGTAAATAATGAAATAAATACCAGATAGATGACAAGAGAAAATAAGAAAAAAGGACAGAAAAAAAAAAAAGAACTTTAATAACAGCATGCATATCTCCTGTATACATTGAGTAACACCAAAAGGGCTTAAGTCACCACCTTAAATACCTCTATGTAGAGACAAAGGATGTTGAGGAGTGGGAAAGATCAGTCATAGGTGGTCATCAGGAAAAGCAAAGCAACATGTGCATGATCCTTAAGCAGATTTAAGGTAGCGCCTTTTCACTTGAATCTATCTGATGCTTATTTCATTATATTTTTAAAAATATGTTTTTAAAGATTTGTTTAGTTATTTATTTATACAAGAACCGGGGCACAGGCCAGATGCACGGGAGGGTGAGAGGATTCACCAGAGCCAGAGCAGGGAGCGTAACAGGAAGACTTATGAAATGCACTGCTGAGGGGAGCAGCGGCGAGACAGGAGAGGTCTGCAGCACCACACGGGACCCTCTCTGGCTGGCCTGGATCGAACCTGTGCTGCAGAGGCTGCAGACAACAGCCTGCGCCAACAGGGGAGGCCATATTTCATCATATTTTTTAAAGGCACCATTTCGTTTTGACTCTATTCTTCACACAAGTTTTTGGAAATTTTAATTCTTCTCTTTTGTTCAAATTACTTCAAAGACTTCTTTTTTAAAATATTTTATTTTATATAATTCTTACATCATTTTTCATCTTTGCACAATGTATGTATTTTCATTATGGTTATATTCCCCATATAATTGCACCCCCACTTATTTTGACTCTAGTCCTTCCCATAGTGTGTCTCTGGTTTACAGTTGCTTGTTGATTTTGATTTTTACTTTGTATTGATTAGTCTTTTTCCTGGTCTCTTATTTAAGTTTTCTAAATTCTTAGAAAACATAGAAAGACTTCTTAATTGTCTTAGAACATGATCCAAAATCATTTCCTGCTTGATCTGACGCTCACCTTCTCCCCATCCTAATTTCCTAAACTGAAACCATTCTTTCCCTTAATTACTACTTTTTGTCTCTCCTCACCTTGCTCTTTAGGATTATTTCAGCTGCTAGAACACTATTATCTTTTCCCAAGCTTTCTTTTTTCTTTTCATTATTATTTATCATATTCTTTCTTTGATCTATTTTTTTAACATAGATACCTCTTTTACGCCTCCATGCAAATGCCTTCTTAGAAAAAAGTTAGTTTATGTTCCTATATCAATACACACATTAGTTTATGTTCCTATATCAATACACACTGTTAATGTGTTAACTAATGTGTTAACTAATGTGTTAATCAATACACATTAGTTTATGTTCCTATATCAATACACACTGAATTTTTCCTATCAAGAGATCATTTTGCCATGTTAATTGCTATATTCCAAATATCTAATACTCCTTAGTAAACAGCAAAAATAAAATAGAATATATTGAAGAAGAGATATGAGATCAGAATAAAGAAAATATCACTAGCAAACATTTAAAATTTCATGATTTTGGGAATAGTGCAAGGGCAAATATTGCCCTCAGTTCTCCATTTAGCCTGTCCATGGCAAGACTAATAAATTAATTAATCTCACTTTTTAGTGAATGCATCATAATAGGTAAAGTTAAGCAGATTTAAGTTCTCCTTTTTCAACTGAAAAAAAGTAAGTTTAGGCCCTGCAGGTACATTTCTTACAGAAGTTTACATGTAATTATCTTTTTCAAAAGTAACATCTACCCAGCCTTCAGAGACCCTCACATAAAATCAAATTTTTGACATGGACATACTTTGAGGAGGCATATTTTTGCTCCTATATATAAGCACAGTGATAGTTCTCCCAATTACAAGCCTGTTTTCATTAATTACAATAAATAGTTTACAGACTATCACAGCAGAAGTCATGTTTCCTTTAGGCAGGTGAATGAAAAGTTCCATGTGCATTCCATATTGAAGGACTGCAAGAGGAATATGAAAAGCTGACATCTGTGAAGTTGTTTTTAGAATGGAACCAAGAAGTCATTACAGAGTTATGTCTCATTTGGACCTACGAATTGAACCAAAGACCTTTGGAGTGGGTCTAAAACAATTGTTTTAAGAAACCATCAAATAAACAACTATTTGAGAAGTCATCTGGATCATGACATGACTGATGATAGTGGACTTTTAGGCAGAGGATAGAATTAGTCTGTTCCCTTTTTATCTTCCTAGAGAATGCTATACTTAGAAATCCTTGTTTTGGGTACATAGATATTTAAAAACTATTATTTATCTTGTTGAATTAGGAAAATTCATTTGATTAGTCATTAAGTAGTAATATTCGGGCTTCCCTGGTGGCACAAAGGGTTAAATCTCAGCACTAGGATGCAATTAGCAGCCACTGCAGCATGAGTTCAATCGCCGGCCAGGGAGTTGACCCACATAGCACATCAGACCTCTCCTGTCTCGCCCACTGCTCTTGCCCTCAGCATTATATTTCAGTATATCTGCCTGTTCTGCTCCTCACTCTGTCTCTGGTGAATGCTCTTACCATCCCCACCTCTGGCCTGCACCACTGGTCTTGTATGCATAAATAAATAAAATGAATCTTTTTTAAAAAATAAAGTAGTGATATTTATTACTACAATCTTTGTTTTAAAGTCTATTTTATATGTTGTGGTTTTAGCCTTGCTGTTTTCTTTAGTCTTACATTTGCATAGAATCTATTATTTTTTTCCCATACTTTCACTCCAATGCTGGATGTATCCTTAAATCTGAAGACATCATGCTATTGCAGGTAACATATAGCTGGGTCTTCTGTCTTATTATTTTTTTCATTTAGTTACTCAATACATGTATTTTGATTGGAGAATTTGATCCATTTTCATTAAAGTAATTATTGACAAATATAAGTACATATTGCCATTTCTTCATAAAATGTTTTCCAGCTGTTTTCATCTCTTGTTCTCTTCTTATATCATCCTACATCATTTGATGACTTCTGTAGAGGTGTGCTTAGATTTATTTCTTTTTATCACTTGTGTATCTAGCAAACTTTTTATTTGTGGCTAGGTAGAGTTTTACATAAACCAATTTACATCAATTAAGGCTTATTTTAAACTGAGTTAATTTAAAATATGTACATAAGCTCTACATTTATACATTCCCATCACATTTTATTTTTTGATGTCACAATTCACAGTTTTACATTGTATATCCATGAAGAAACAATGTCATCACAGACAATTTTAATGTGTTTGCCTTTTAACTTCATGCTAGAGTTATAAGTGACTTACTACCACTACATTAAAGTGTTTTGTAAATTTAATTATATATTTGCCTTCACCAGTGAGTTACATACTTTCATTGTTTACCTAAAACATAGTAGCATTATTTCATCTCAGAAGAATTCATGTTAACACTTATTCTAAGGCCAGTCTACTAAAGACAGATTACTTCCATTTTCAATGATCTGGAAAATTCTTCATTTTCCCATTAATTCTAAAGAAGTTTGCTGGATAAAGTATTCTTGGTTAGCAGTTTTGTTTTTTTCTTTTCAGCCTTTTAATATATAATGTGACTTCTTCTGATCTTCAAAATATCTGCCTGAAAATCTCATGGTTATGGAGGTTCTTGTGTGTTTATAGCAAAGTTTCTTTTGTCTGATTGCTGTTAAGATTCTTTCACTTTTGACAATTTAATTGTCTTGATGTGGATCTCTGTGGATTCTTATTATTTGGAAATTTCTGGGCTTTCTGGATAATGATACCTGTTTCTTTCCCCATTAGGGAAGTTTTGGTCATGATTTTTTTTTTTTTTTAACTTTCTGCCCCTTTTGTCTCTCTCTCTCTCTCTCTCTCTCTCTCTTTTTTTGTGGGACCCTCACCAGTGGTTGGGGATCGAACTAGCGCTGCAGAGGCTGCAGACAGCTTCACAGCCCAGCGCTCAACCGCTGCGCCACCGGGGAGGACCCCCTTTTATCTCTCTTATTCTGCAACCTCAGTGACACATATATCAATGCTGTTCCATAAATCCTTAAGGTTATCTTCACTTGTTTCCATTCTTTTTTCCTTTTGCTTCTCTGGTTTTAGAAAAGTTCTGCTCTGTTTTTGAGTTCACTGATGATTATCAATTAATCAGTCACATAATGATTGATTAAAGGATTCAGTGTTGGACTTCTATACTGGATAGTTCAGATATTGTATTATTCACTTTTGTGACTTTTTAAAAATACTTAATATTTTCTGTCTCTTCAATGAAATTCACATTTTGTTCATGCATTTTTTTCCAGAGACTTGATTTCTTCATTTTCCTTGATTCTATGTTGGTTTCCATAGATTTCCTACATTATATATTATTTAACAGTTTCTTAAAAAGTTAAACATGTGTTTCCCACATAGCCCAGTTTTCAGTCTTAAGTATTCACCAGTGTAATGAAACTTTTTTATAATACAAGCTAGGTTTATATATTTTTTTTCAAAATCCATTATAAATTTCTAAACTGGAAAAAAGCAAATGCCTATTGACTTACCCACTTAAAGAAGTAATACTAACTTGTATTTAAATTGTGGCTTAATAAAGCTGATTTTTAACAAATTGTTGAGGAGGAGACTGATTTATTCTTATTTTGATATGACTTTAGAAGGAATAAAACACTGGAATATCCTTCCACTGTCTTACTTCAATATTCTATTAAACATTGTGATCATGACATTTAAAAAGTATGTTGAATTAAAAAGAATAAGAATGCTACATGCAAAAGTCATAAGTTGCAAATATAGCAATGTCTAGAAGACATAGCTTTAAAATACATATGGTAGAGGAAATAGGAGCTAATAATATATTTCAAGACCTCAGAAAACTAACTGCAAAATAACCTAAAGACAACAGCAGCTAGTAAATAATTATGACAAGAGCAATGAATTAGAAGCATACATACCAGGGAGAATAAAAAAGTGTGAAATTTGGATCTTGAAAAAAAATAAGTTGTTTAAATAAAAAAAATGTTGTTTCAAGAAATAATGTCATCAACATTTAATGAGATTTGTTAGAAAATAAAATGGTGGAAAGGGGGAGAGAAAGACAAGTGGGAAGGCAGAAAGTTAGTCAACAACCAGACAAGCCATACTGTGGACATTACATATACTGAGAAAGAGAGATTATGAAAAAACTTTATGACTTTAAGACTTTTTAAATAAATTATTACCTATAATAAACTTACATAATTTTAAGTGATTTTTGTAATTTTAGACAAGATATAATCACCACTCTCAATAAATACAACAGCTCTATCAGTCCTCATGCCATTCATTCCCTACACCTCCATCCTGCCCTAATAAACTACTGATCTGCTCTCTGTCACAGTTTTGCATTACTTCTTATAAATGAAATCATAGAGAAGTATTTATTTTGGAAATAAACCTACGATGGGGCTCTTTAATATTCAATTTCTACTTATAGCTAAGTAGTATTCCATGGTATGGATTTACTAAATTATACCCATTAATCAATTTGGCTGCTTCCAGTGCAGGGTTATTGCAAACACACACACACACACACACACACACACACACAAAAAAAAAAACCACACAAGCAACACACACACACAATCCTGCTACAAACCTTGTAGGTTTATCTTTGTTGTATTGTTTTCTTCTGTATCTGACCCAGCATTTTTTCTAGAATATAGTGCAGTTCATGATATATTTGTTAAATGAATGATTATGTTCATCCAATGGCACCTCACACAGATATAAAGAGAATATTGCTTTAAAAGGCAAAGAAAGCTTGCTGACGCCACCAATGATACTTTTCATTTCCTTTGGTGAGTCATTTAAAACCTCAATTTAACCTCAACTTGTCGAAAGAGAAAAATAATGTGTCCCTGCCTTGAAGGGATAATGTGAGGCTATGTAACATCATACTGCATGCAAAAATTGCTCTGCAGTTTTAGGGGAACAAATCCAATTTAAATATTTTCAGATTTTATATCAGCTTGCATCTGTTTCTGTTGTGGTCTAATTAAATCAGTTTTAATAAATGTTTAAAAATGCTGCAGCGTTTTTCTAATGAGACAAAATACTTTTTTGTGATTCTGAAGAAGTACATCCTGAAGCTAAGTCAATAATTACCCAGTAATATTATGTTTTATAATTGAAATACCACTACAAATCTCTGAAGAATAGTTCAACAATTCATAAACCTCAGTTACTTACTGTGACCTGGAGGTCTTACTGTATATGGAACAAAATGTCTCCTGCAGGCCACACTGCTTGCATATTAGTGTGTGTACAAAATGATCCATGAGAAGCATATTATTTAGATATATGATATAACCGCATTTAAAACACACATTTCTCTGCAATATAGTAGAAATGTCAAAAAAGGAGTTATAGTCTAATTTACTTTTCTCTTAGCTACAATGATAAATTGGAATTTCATTTTAGCACCAAATAGTCTTCCTCTTGCAGTATGAAAGAAGGCAAATTGGAAGGAAAATAGAAAAAGAAAAATGCCTGAGTTAAAAGTGATTTGGATCACTGTAACAGTACAGTTGAGAACATGAGAGGTTGAGCATCTTAAAAATGTAATGGCAAACATTTAATAGAACACGGAAAAAACTTTGCATAAGTAAAAGTGGAGATAGAGCAAAACAGTAGCGGTGTTAAAATACACAAAATAAATTCATAAAAATATCGAAACCATGGGAATTTCAACAGATTTCAAATTTAGGTATAAAGCAAAATGAACAAGCATCTGCAGTCATTAACTTGTTTAAATTTAATAAGGTTGCATTCATTTCTACTAAAGGAATTCAGCAAACAAATTTTTAGATCAATGAAGCTCAGAACTGGCTACATATTAGAATGACTAAAATTATAATATTTCTCTATATTGAGTGATCAATCATAGTTATCTACTTCTCTATTTTTCGTAAGGTAAGCTGGATAATAAACACATACATGTTTTGTACCACATACAAAGTCACTATGATCAACGACAGGGAGAGAATTGCTAGACTAGTATTTATGCAACCTATACAGGCAAAGAGGTAAAATTTATGGAAAAGTTTGGATATAATAGAGAGAATGAAAAATAACAACTATGGGTAAAGGAATGAATAAGTGGTTTATGTAATGAGGAGATCCAATAAAATTACATTAACACTAGAAAAGGCTCAAAGTAAGAGACAATATTTTCAGCTTGACTATACCAGGACCTAAAAATATTAATCCATATATTGCTAACTCCCATCTTACTTTTGGAACATGACAGGAATGAATGGAAGTCTACCACAATGAATGGACTTGTTTTGACCTATATTTTCATATACTAAAATGATGCACTGGGTAGTTGTTAGTGACTAGATGGGATTCTTACAATGTGCCACTTTCGTTTGTTCAGATTGTTTTGCTATAAGGGATCTGTGTTTGAAGACCAGTGAGGAAGATCACATTGGACTATATGATATTGTGATTTATGGTAGAAATATGTATTTGGTTTTTATCTTTGTTCCTGGCATAGAGCTCCTAAGATCCTTGTAAACTTACATGTGATGAGATCATATTATGTTCTAATGAGGCGTAACTGGGTAGTCTCCTGGTTAAGCGTGAGTCACCAGAAAAGACCAAGCTATGAGTAGAAGCTTGAAATTTTTATCTTGCCCCAATTCTCCAGGGAGGGAGAAAAGCTACAAATGGAGTTATTGATTAATGGTGCCTTTTGGAGGAAGGAGTACCATCTATCACCATATGGGGTTTGAGGAGCTTCCAAGTTGGTGAACACATCCATGTAAAGAGAAGATGATAAACCTCTGCTCCATGAACAGACGCTCTGCATTAAGAACCTTCTCAGAACCTTCTGTATTCATTTCTTTATTGGGCTGTTCATTTGTATCTTCACCCACATCATTTAATTAACTGAAAAGTTTTCTTTTTAGATTTATTTATTTATGCATACTAGAACTGGGGTACAAGACAGACGTTTGAGGGATGAGAGGATTCACCAGAGACAGAGTAGGAACAGAATAGGCAGATCAACCAAAACACACTGCTGAGGGGAGCAGCGGCCAGACAGGAGAGGTCTGCTGTGCCATGTGGGTTAGCTCCCTGGCTGGGGATGGAACTCGTGCTGTAGTTGCTGCCAATAACTTCATAGTGCTGAGACTTAACCCCTTGCGCATCAGTGAGGCTCCCATTAGCAGGTAAGTTTAAATGTTTCTCTGACTTCTGGGAGCCCCTCTAACAACCTGGAATTGGGCTTCACATTTAAAGTGGGAGCAGAGTGTGAGACTGAGCCCTTAATCTGAAGGATCTGACATTATCTCCATTTTAATAGTGTTAAAATTGAGCTAAATTGTGGGACACTTAGATGGTGTCACAGAGAATTTCAAGATGAGAGGGAAAAAATAACACATCTGGTATATCAGTGTTGTCAGAGTAAGGGAGAAATACAGAAGGAAAGGCAGGATTTTTACCTCCTCAATCAACAACAGAACAGTAAGAGAAACAACACAAAATTCTGTTTTATTAAGCATAGTCCTCTGATTTTCCCCTGAACAACTTTTCCATACTTGTGATCCAAATTTTTGTTAGAACCTTATTTTTTTTATGTTTAGGATATTATTGTTTAGCTGCTAAATTCACCTACATACTGTACCTTAGAAAGAGAGTGAAAACTTGAAAACTACAGGAAAAGTTACATCAATTTCAGGAATTCCTATATGAATGTTCTCTGTTCCTTTGTTTAAATTCTACCTTGAGATTACTACTTTTGCCCCACTAAGTTAATGACTCAATCAGATATATTTTCTTGCTTGCTACTGATAGGTATGACCAACTATTCAAATACTTATTTCTCAAAATGAACTACTATCCATGTCCCTAGAAGTGTTGGGTTAACAGAAGGAAAATAAACCTGAAAGAACAGAGCAGAACAAATCATGTCTTGCCATTAGACTAGAAATAATAGGAGAGTGTGTTCTAAACTTAAGAGCTAAATTTCTTTTTTTTTTCTTTTTTGTCAAAGTTTTTATCAAGCAGTCATATACAAAGAGTACTCACATTGTTAATAAACAAAAAATTGGTTGTCATTATCCTAAAAATTGGTTGAGTTGAGAAATAAGGAAAAAATATTCCCTTTGTGTATTTTTACTACCATTGAAATATGGAAATATGTAGAAGTGCAGAATCACAAATACTCTAGACAGACTGAACTTCAGAAAAAACATTGATATTCTTATGTGATTTGGTTCATGATTAAGTCTAATGAATCTCAAAGTATCGTTTAAAGTTATGTGCAATGGTGACTTAACCTATAAGAAAAAAATGTAGTTCTGAGATAGCAGTTAACTTATTGGATACCAAACAATTATGAAGTGGCGAAATGGATTAGCTTTTTTTTCCCCCTCAAAAATTTGTATACTTTACCATTGAATGCTATCAGTATCTTAAATATAACTATTAACTAGTACTTAAACAAAGATACAGATTTCTTAAGATCTATGAAATAGCTTGCATTAAAGAGAGTCTATCAAAACTAAAGTACATGATAAGAAATTAGTATGATCAGTAGAGTCTCTTAGAATGTTACATTTGCAATTATGGGTAAATGGCAATGAAGAGGTAAAAAATAATGGTCAAATGAAAAAAGAGATTTCTAAACGAATATATGGGGGGGGCAACATTTCCTTTTGCTATCAAAGCATACAGTGTATTTTACACTTAGAAGTATCACATTGCAGAACAAGAAGTTGCAAGTCAGTTAAAAAAAAAGACATTTGTTTTCAACCTAAAGGTCACTTGTAAAATATGGAAATTTCCATTTTTATGCTATCTGGATATAGATTGTTCTAAGCAATAGTTAGGTCTAGATCCCAGTTAATCTGGTTACAGAATCTTCCCTAAGGGAGTGAGGCTTAAATAGGGAGATGTCAATGCCCTAGTCAGAAAGTACTAACTTGCTGGAAGATCTGATGGCATTTCAAGTACTCAGCATTAGAAGGGCATGTTGTGCATACTGTCCTCCCCCCAACTCCTGCCAAAACAGCCAGATCAATGTCATAATAAAAAGGAAGAAGGCTATAAAGGAAAACCAGGCACTGTACAAACTACTGAAATGGATACTTGAAAAAAATATATATTAAGTTTATTTTTTAAAGAATAAAAATGAAAGCCATAAAAGATGTTAAGAAATCTGCATGGAAGCTCCACATAGTCTGTGTTTGTTGGCTACTAAGGCTGCTGCTACAGCTTTTGCCTCAGGATCAAATGAAAATATGCTAAGAGGCAGTTGTGGAACCCTGCTTACTTTATCCTCTGGCTACACATCTGCCTGCTGGGATTGTTCCAAGTAGAAAAAGGCTGTCTAAAAAGAAGGTGGGAACTCACATCAATATTTTTGCTACATTATTTTAATGGGTAATATCCAAAATAACAGAATGAACAGTTTCTGATGCTTGAGAGGAAAGACACATAGGAAGGGATGCTTCACTAATTTCTGCTATTGTGCTACTGAAGGACAATAATAGGAGTTGTGACTCAACGATTCCTTCCAACCTTGAAGTGAAGCATGATTTCTACACAGATTTAGTTTTGATGTGTGGTTAGTAATGCATTAAAATGAGGTATTGTGTCTCATCTGCCTTTGCTGTATGACAGATAGGAGAGGAGAAATACTTTGGAACAAACAGGGATGAGGGATAAGAACACTGAAATACAGAAAAGAACTGGCAAAAAAGCAAGGAATTAAACTTCTTCCCTGAAAGTATGTTCTCTTTGAGGGCTCCTTTGGAATGACTAAAACAAAATCCTGAGGGCAATGAGTCAACATAAATGAGTGGTTCTCAATGAGGCTGGCCCATACCCCTTACTTCCCCAAAGTATCTGATAATATTTGGAGGCGTTTTGGTTATCAGGACTTAAAGAGTGTTAATACCATCTTGTAGTTAATGCCATCCATACAGAGATGCTGCATAAAATAATCAGTAAGGCCGAGACAAAAATTCTTCTAAAGAATAAATTGAATAAGATAGATAACCCATGGAAATGCATTTCTCTTCCAAATGAACTTCTACTACATTGTCAAAGCTACCTGGAATATCAGTTTCACACATTTTTTATGCTAAAATCTAATTTTACAAATGCTAGGAAAAGGTAAAGATTCCATGAACTTAAATTTTAAATTTCTTTTTCTACTTCCAGAGAGTAAATTTTCAACTATAGTTGAAACTGCATCTGACTTCAGTTTAGATGAGGACTATGAAGACTGTAAACTTTTCCTCTTAATATTAATTATAGTTTGTGAGTAAAATAAAAATAGTAATTTGATAGAGAATTTATCAAATATACATTATTACATAGAAAAATGTTTCCCAATTTCTTCTAATCACCCTTATGAAAAACCCATCGAAACTAAAATCTGCATATATACCACATATTTAATGTCATGGTTTTTCCATTTACTTTTTAAGTTCTCAGAAGAAGGCAAATTTGTTTTCAAGCCACTTTAATAATTGTAGCCACTTGTAGATAATTGCCATCATTTGGGGTCATCATATACTTGTCTCCAAAGTACTATGTTGTGGTATCTTTGTTTGAATTTCTGGGTTTAGCATTTGTTGTGACTATAAATGTTAAAATAGAAATATTTAAGAAGAAAAGGGAAATAAAACTTTCTCACAAAATGGGTCAAGACAGCACTGACATTCTCAAGTGGATAATTAAGTTAATTTACTGAATCATTCAAGCCCAAATTATAACTTGAATGGAACATTCAATTGAACAAACATTTATTTAGCACCTGCTCTGTTCAGATAATTTATAATATACTGTGTAGGATAAAAATAATCAAAACACAGTTTTTCTGCTCTCTACTCAAAAGACAGAATGACTCGTTTGAAGTTCAGCTTTTTTATTTAAGTGCAACCTCTTAATCTCTCCATACTTCAGTTTCATCACTTGTAAAATAGGAAGTTACACTACCTATGTTGCTTTAGTGTTGTTTGAGGGAGAAATGCTTCAGTCCCTGAGACAGGAAGCTATAAAAAAACTGAGCTATTTTGAAGTTCAAATTTACTAGTGAGAAGGACTCCTAGATTCATAGGTCAGCATGAATAAAAGTCCACGAACAGGAAAACATGGGATATACTGGGAAATGATAAATGATTTGGACATGATTAATGGGATGATTAGAAGATACATGCAGTCACTTCAAATGAAAATGACCAGATGGTGGTCAAAACATTGAATGCTTCAATGTCATGCTAATGATTTGTTAACTTGTGGTGGGGTGGTAAAGAGGGCACAGTCAAAGATTTTAAAATAAAAATTCATTTACTTGAGTTTTGCAAAACAACTCCAATGGCAGTGTGAAGTTTGACTTGGAGGATAAAAAAAAAAATGAATTAAGAAAAATATAGGGATGATTGCATATGTCAAATAAGAGATGACAATGCCTGATCTAAAGTAACCAAATCAAGTATGAAAAGAACAGATAAGGGAGTGTAGAAGAGAAGGGAGAGGAAACTATCTACCTTGTTTAATTTAAAATATGTTTGCTCCCTGACAATTTGCAAAATTCCTCTTTACCCATGAATAGTTAATAACTCAAGTTACATAGATCTTATGTTATTGAAAAGTTTATGTAAACTCTGTCCTGATATATACTTTGTATAGAGAGATACAAATTTTCCATTAAACCAAGACAACTATTTTTGAAAAATTACTATTGTTCCACCTTTGGGCTCATATGGATCTTACCAAGTTGGTTCATGATTTCTTAGGGTCTTTAAGAAAATATCAACAATGCTTTATCAAGTTATTGATGCAGCAGGTAAAAATGGAACATTATAGAAGTTACCTAGAAGCACAGTAATATGATTATTATAGAATTCTATTATAGAATTCAAAATTTTATGCATAAAAGTATATTTTAATGGCAAGTTCTTCCTAACCAACTAGAGATATGGAACTCTTGAGCCAACATTTTATATATTCTCATACTTATTTGTCAAGAGTATGCCTCAGGAATAGTGATTTTATATAATAATGCATACCATTTTTAATTTTTATTATCTTAAATAAAGGTAAATGTGATCAAAGAAACCTAAAATACAGGCAGACAAGAATGTTCCACTGTTCATCCAACAACAATTTAAACACACCAGGAAGTTTAATGTTACAAAGAATCAGACATGTCTCATGAATATTACTGTTTTTCTGTGGCTAATAGACTTACTGATAAAATCTTTGAAAATTTTTCAAGTTAAATTCTGCAGTACCAAATTAGAATGCTGTGGTTTCAACTGAATAGTGCTCTAAACACGTCTGTCAGTCAATAAGGAAAAGACCGATATCTCTACATGAAAAAGAAAGGTAGGTCATAGACATGAACATAGTCAGCTACACTTATGAAAATCACGACTATTTTATCCACAAGAACAGGTTTTTTTTTTTTCCCCTATAAGATTGGGAAAGAACAAATATAACTGTGATAAAAATATGTGTTGGGGAACAGACACTCATATACTACTTATAGAATGAAAGTTGATAGTGTGATTTGTAGGGCAATATGGCAATGTTTATCAATTTTCAAATGCCCATAATTGTCTAAGGTAGTTAACATAGAAGTATGCTTAAAACCAGGATAGTCAGTGCATATTTTTTTGTGACACCAAATACTTAGAAGCAATTTATACGCACATTGACTGACCAAGTGTTATATGTGGCACCTCATGCACTAGCATAATAAACAGATATTTAAAAGATCAGGTAACTCCATAACACACTGATAAAATTTTAAGTGTAAAAAAAAGATGATTTCTGTGTCCAGTAAACAATAATTGGTGTGAAAATGAAAGAATGGTTTCATATATGAGGCCTCCCCTGGTAGCGCAGCGGTTAAGCACTGGGCTGCGAAGCTGCCCGCAGCCTCTGCAGCGCCGGTTTGATCCCCGGCCCCCGGAGAGGGTCCCTCATGGCATGACAGACCTCTCCTGCCACGCCTACTGCTCCCTTCAGCAGTGTATTTTGTCAGTCTGCCTGTTCTGCTCCCCGCTCTGGCTCTGTGAATTCTCTCACCCTTCTGTGCTTCTGACTGTACCCAGTGCTTGTATAAATAAATAAAGAAATCTTTAAAAAAAAAAAAAAGAATGGTTTCATATATGTTCATATTTCAATAAAATATTTCTGGACAAATTTACATAAAAAAATCATTAATAGAATATTGCCAATGCAGAATTGAGTTTCGTGAATAACAGAGAACTGGGGACATTCGTGTTCATGGTAGAAGTGTGTATCTATTTGAATTCTGTATAATGACAGATTCAGTTATTCAAAACACATGTTAAATCATAATGTTCATAAAAACATAAAGGAATAATAAATACTACATTCTGGATTCCTTTTAAAAATGTGTATTGCTACAAATAACAAAGGATTTTAATTGTCATTATATTTTCAAGGGAGTTTCTCTCCCTTCTTTCCACATCCCCCCTTCTCAAAAGTGCAAAGAAACATTGTTTTCTATTTTCTTCAAACTCTGAATTTATGTGCCTATAGTCCATTCACACTGGCACACTCTGTTGTTATTTTTAATTTCTCAACGATAGCATAGTACCTGCCATATAGTATAAAAATCTTCAACAAACATTTCGGAATCTTGAATAATAGACAGAGGGGCTTATCCTCACACAGAAAAAATAACCCAACAATACAAATGATAAATATCATTGAGTTCCCTTCATGTTGAAAAGGACAACACTGAGAGTCAATCAGATCACATGTATAATGTATTCTGAGATTTATCAAAGAAGGGCGTTTTGCAACTTCAAATGATTATTATAACATTCAAATCTATTTTCCATACATGTATTTTCTTAGAATCCTTGTAGTTGCATAAAGAAATAGAGATCAGTAATGTGTAAACAGCAGCAATAACATAAAAACTCACTGGCAGTATTATTTTAGATTTTATAACATCAATAATTTTGTAAATAAAATTGCTATAATGTGAAATTTAAAATCTGCTTTATTGGTGTGAATGGTATGCTCATCAGTGAAAATTACAATAAGTGACAATTTTGTGGGTTTAAATGTATGCTCTTAAAAGGCATTGAACAATTTATTTAAAAATGTACATTTAAAATATAGAAATAGAGTCAGCTAAATGGATTAACATCTTTTACTCTGCTAAGACAAGATCTTCCGAATTTAAGAATTTTATTTGGAGAATCTAAAGAATTTCACTTCAGTCCACGGTGGCTTATGCCAATACATCTACAAAACATTTGCTCTACTTCTAGACTTCTTTTAAAATTTTTTCAAAGATTTATTTATTTATGCATACAAGAACTGGGGTACAGACCAGAAGTGCGGAGGATAAGAGGATTCACCAGAGACAGAGTGGGGAACAGAACAGACAGACTGACTGACATACACTGCTGAGGGGAGCAAAGGGCAAGTCAGGAGAGGTCTGCTATGCCATGTGGGTAGCTCCCTGGCCAGGGATTGAACTCATGCTGTAGTGGCTATGAATAGCTTAATAGGTCGCATCTTAAACCCCTTGTGCCAACCAGGGAGGCCCTACTTCTAGACTTGTTTTTATCATTCTTAATAATGATAAAATTTATCATACAATTTAGATTCTAAATTTTGCATTGACATGATTGCATTGACATGATTTGGATAGTGACATCTCTTCTCAGTCTAACTTAAAGCAGTTCTGGGCCTCCCTGGTGGCACAAGGGATTAAGATGCAACCTATGAAGCTATCCACAGCCACTGGAGCATGAGTTTTCTCCCCAGTCAAGGAGCTACCCACATGGCGCAGTGACTTGCCAGCTGCTCCCCATGGCAGTGTATTTCAGTCAATCCACCTATTCTATTCCCCACTCTGTCTCTGGTGAATCCTCTCAATCCCCACTGCTCCGGCCTGTACCCCAGTTCTTATACGCATAAATAAATAAACCTTTTTTTTAAAGATTTATTTATTTATTTATACAAGCACTGTGTACAGTCAGAAGCACGGGATGGTGAGAGAATTCACCAGAGCCAAAGCAGGGAACAGAACAGGCAGACTGACGGAATACACTGCTGAGGGGAGTAGCAGGCGAGATAGGAGGGGTCTGCTGCGCCATGTGGGACCCTTTCCGGGGAGCAGGGATCGGACCTGCACTGCAGAGGCTGCAGGCAGCTTCGCAGCCCAGTGTTCAACCGCTGCGCCACCAGGGGAGGCTCAATAAATCTTTAAAAATTAAAAAAAAAAAAAGCAGTTCTAATGCTATATGGGATGATTCTTTGGTTGGGTTTTGTTTATTTTTTATCATCTGTCTTCATTATTTTTTTAAGTCTTTTTATACCCAGAGGCATAATTTTATTTTGCTAATATAAATCTCCTCTTTTTGGTCTTTCATCTCAAAGAAAACATCACTAATCATTAAAATTCTCACTTGACAATGTTAGATATCAAAAGACAGAACAACTGAAATTTAGTCTCAGGGTTACAATGCTCTCAAAGTCCTTTTGCAATAAAAATCAGCAGCTTCCTTTAAATGATATTCAGAAACACATCACTTGTTCAACTGATTTATCATCAAAAAATGATTCTGTCACTTGGCACACAAGGTAAGCCAAATTCAATTTTGAAAAAGAATGAGTATCCATATTTGCAATATTTTTGGAGCCAGATCTTAAAAACAAAAATAAACTCTTTGTGTGTGTGTGCATGCGTGCGTGCATAATGGTAGAGGGAATGACCTCCTGGATATGACTCATACTTGACTCCAGTAATATTTAATTTATTTTTTTAAGATTTATTTTATCTATACAAGAACCGGGGTATAGGCCAGATGCGTGGGAGGGTGAGAGGATTCACCAGAGACAGAGCGGGGAACGGAACAGGCAGACTGACCGAAATACACTACTGAGGGTAGCAGTGGGTGAGACAGGAGAGGTTTGTTCGCCATGTGTGTTGTTCCGAAGCCGGTGGGGATTGAACTGGCACTGCAGAGGCTGCGGACAGCTTCAGAGAGCTGCGCTCAACCACCTGCACCACCAGGGAGGCCCAATATTTAATTTTAATTTCTACTATACTTTTTACACTTTATGTTCTTACAGATTCTTCCAAGCACCAATCCATCATTCATTCCATCTTCATTTATGCTACTGGGCTTGATTTCTAGGATTTCAGTTTTGGTCTTTTCATATCTTTGCTGAATTTACCTATCTGATTTTGATGCTATCTGTTCCTTTGTATCTTTATTTTTTTATTTTTTAAAAGATTTATTTATTTATGCATACAAGAGCTGGGGTACAGGTCAGAGATACCAGGGGTGAGAAGATTCACCAGAGACAGAGTGGGGAACAGAATAAGCAGATTGACCGCAGCACACTGCTGAGGGGAACACTGGGCAAGACAGGAGAGGTCTGCTTTGCCATGTGGGTTGCTCCCTGGCTGGCTGGGGATTGAACTCGTGCTGCAGAGATTATGGATTGCTTCATAGTTCAGTGCTTAACCCCTTAAGCCACCAGGGAGGCCCTGTGTTCCTTTATATCTTTTAATATATTAATCATACTAATTTGAAAGGTTTGATATAGAGTTATCTAATCCTGATTCTTCCCACTACTTAGTCTCATTAAATCTTTTTGATTTTGTATCGTTTCTAAATCCTGTGTTACTTGTGATAGTAGATAACACAGTAAATATTCGTTTTTATTCTTTCGAAATAAGAAAACATTTCTTCTGTATTCCTTCATTCTGGTACTCAATACCATCATAAACTGGGATGGGTTTTTATGTTATTGTTGATGTGATCACCAGATTTTAAGTGTTTTGTTTCTATGAGGAACAGATACTTCAAAATCCTTTAGTAATATATATTGTTTTTGAATCCTTACTTGTTTTGGGTCTTTTCATCTCCCTCCTACCCAAAGGATGTCTACTTCTTGATGTCATACCAATTGAGTTGTTATTTTACTAAATGTTCATCATCACATAGAGATGAAGAAGAGGTTTTCTTCTTCTGTCCTGGTTAAATTTCAGTCTTAAGAAGGAACTATGAACCTGAGTATGTTCTTTAGCAGTGTTCTTACTACTAAGGAATGCCGTTTTCTGTCCTCTCATTTTATTAACCCATTATAATGAGGATCTATGATTCAGTCAATCTATGGAGCAGATGCTCTTTTAATATTAGTTTGGACTTTGATTAAGAGATGTAGAGGAAATGATCCTGAGTGAAATTTCAGTGGAGGGCATCCATTATTTGTCCCAGAAAGCAATGGGCTCCCTCTAGTGGTCCATGATTCCATATTTCTTCTCCAGTGAATATAGTTGAGGTAGAGCTAAGCAAATTTCACTAGAGGTTGCTGTTTCATCTACCTTAGTCATTCCATGTAATCATTAGTCATTCTATGGTAGAATCTACAATTTTCCTTGTAAGATCCCGATGGTGTTAATGCAGGTAAAGCTGCAGGACAGTGGATACACTTCTATGTCTGTGGCACTAGAGGCCTCAGACTCTCAAGGTAATTCACACTGGGCATTTTGGCAATCAATAAATCATTTTGGTCTAGTTTTTCTATCACCTATATGACATGTTGCAGAATCTACTTCGGTTATACAATTATTCTGGTGCTGTTCTGTCCTCAAAGTCCTGATGTCTCTCTTCAAATTTTACATGTGTATTTTATCTTCTGAAATCAGTCCTCTCATTAATACATGAAAGGTTAATTTGAAGTTTATTCAGATTTTATCCTTCAAATAGATTGGAATGTTGTTCCTTCCAGCTCTCCATTTGTCTGTACTCAGGATTTGTGTACTCAGAATTTTATTTTTGTATTCCAGAGAAGTTAAAGTCATATAGGCTAGAATAAGAAGTGTGGATACAATATTTTACTTTGGAGAACTTGAGTCTGTCAACTACATTTTTAAGCCTAGTTTATCTATAAAATGGTGACAATATTCCTTACAGTTGACAGAGATTACAATAATACATACATTAAACATAGATGTCAGCTGGGAATTTCTGTCTCTTGAGATTTGGTTAAAAATAAATGTCTAAGATCCTCATTATGCATATATAAACTCTTGCCAATATTTAAGCAAATCCCAAGATTTTTTTTTTAATTTCCTTTTTGGAAATATGCTATCTGAGGTATCAAAGTGAAGCTCTTTTTAACAATTACTAAATTAGAGTTTTGTATGTGATATAAAATAATATGTTTCTAGCAAACTGGACCTCCTGAAAATAACAGCTATAAAATCAGGACAAAGTACTAAGTGCTCAGGAGACTGAACAAAAGCAAACAGACTTCTGTAGGGCAACAGTCCAAGACAAAGTAACTCTCCCCTGTTTTTGTTTTTGTTTTATTTGAATTTTAGAGTAAGAAGCAAGGGATGGCTAAAAGTGTGACAGTAAATCCCAACCTTTTTCTGATAAATGAGCTATGATAAATAGACTAGTAAATTGGGGTTACTAAACAGAGAGAAATGTCAGAAGGGAAAATGCCAGAAAACAAGAGACCCTAGGTCTCAGTGAAAGGAAATTTACTCTGTAAGGGTCCCTGCAAATGTATGCCACCAATGAGAGTTAGCTAGTATATGTGGCATAAAAATGTTAGGTGATCTGAGTCACTGCCCACTAAATACTTATCAGTTTGAGTCCAAACAAGTTAATTGCCCGCTAACACAAAGCATAAACAATTTTTGTATCAACATAAAAGAGGCTAGCATGTAGAGAACACATTATTCACCATGGCTAGAATATAATCCAATGTAACTCAACATACAAAAAGAGAAATGTAAGTCATTCTCAAGGGAAAAGGCAATAAAGGGATTTAACTGCTGAAATAACAGTGCTCCTGAAAATATAAAATGAAGAATTTTAAATAGCTATTTCATTATGCACTTTTACATATGTATATTAGATAGCTATAATTCATGCTTACAATAAAGTCACAGACAAAATATGTACACACTCTATAAAAAATAAAATATAATCACATCAAAACTTCAGAAGTAAAAACATATAACATGATTTTAAAAGAAATCACTGGCTATTTTTAACATTTTTTGCAGAACATAAAGTTAGCCACCAAAATCAATAATCTTTCATACACAAAAACAAATAAATGAGGAAATAATGGTAGAGAAAACCCAATTTACAATACCAACAAAAATTATTAAACACTAAGGTATAAACTCAATAAAAAATGTGTAATTCCTATGTGAGAAAACAATTTAAAATTTATAATGCCAATGAAAATGGTAAGTTAGTTAAATAGATCACTATTTTGAAATACACAAATTATCAACATTCACTCAAGAAGAAATAAATAACCTGAACAATGCAATATCTTCAAAGGTACAGTAATGAAGTAAGGGGGGTATTGGGCAATCCATACATAGATAAATACAACAGAACATTCAGGTATCCGTACACAGTAAGTCAGTTGTTTTTTCACAGAACTGTCAAGATAATCCAATAAGAAAAAGAAAAACAGTGTGAACAAAAGATGCTAAAAAAATCTGTTTACCTGTGTGGAAAAAAATTAAAAACTTAAATCTGATCCTCTCTCATGTATAACCATTAATAAGAAGTGGCATCATAAACCCAAACATAAGACAAAAGTTATGAAACTACTAGAAGAAAACACAGGAAAAAATATTTACTAACAGTCTATAGTCATGTATTTCTTAGATATGACCCAAAAACATAAAAAAAGAACAAAATGTTGATAAATATCTTTAAAAGTTTTGCTCTTCAGAAAACATTGTCAAGGAAAATAAAAAAGGCAATCCACAGGCTTAGATAAAATATTTCCAAATAATATATCTAATAAGGAGTCTATTTTTTACCCAAACAACCCATAAACAAGTTATTAGTATAATTTTAAGAAAAACAATTAAAATGGCAAAATATTTGAATGGATACTTTAAGCAGATATATTGATGGCATGTAAGTACATGAACATATGTTCAATAAAACACACTAAAATGCAAACAAAAACCATAATTAGATCTCACTATGCATTACTTCCAGTTACTCTGCATTTTTGCCAACACTTAACAATTATTTTAATTTTACCTTTCTTATATGCATAGTAATAAATGCAGAGTAACTGCAAGTTTCATACACTGTAGATATGTGCAATCACACAGTAACAGTTGAAAATGGAAATAACTTGAGTGAAATACCAACCTCATATACTAGAAGTCACTTTGTTAAATCACATATATTAAAAATGATTATTTTAATTAATATCAGTTGATAATGTGTCATCCTTTGTAATTAATATCAGTTGATAATGTGTCATTCTTTGTAATATATGTCTGTCACAATACCTGCCCTGACATCTTGCATTGCTTTTGTGGAAATTAAAGAAGAAGGTGTACTTAAAAATGTTTGTTAACCCTAACATACTAGAAAATGTAATATGAATATTATCATTCACTGCACAGCATACTGTGTGGATATAATGAAATGGATACTTGTTCGAGAAAAATATAATGATGTCTCAAAGTCTGGTTACAAACTCTGAAATATGCTCAAGGG